>NC_084995.1:40691259-41046259 GCF_963854185.1 Sardina pilchardus | reverse complement strand
ATAACAGTAGGCTAGTAGTTAATGGAGAAGTTTCTCCCATTAGTCTGTATATAGAGTGGTGGTGGTGGTTTTTGTTTATCAAAAAACATTGGTGAGGTTTTTGGTTTTTGCATTGGGAGCGTGAAAATGTTTCAAATTTAGGCTATGTGCCGCTATCACATCTGTGTGTAGCCAGTTCCACTGATTATAGTGGAAGTATACACTCTTCATATGGGGCGCTTCAGTTGTGTGTGTGTGTGTGTGTGTGTGTGTGTGTGTGTGTGTGTGTGTGTGTGTGTGTGTGTGTGCGTGAACACTGCCTGATTGACTTTTGCCTGAATAACAATCGTCCTCCCTTCATTGTTGATTTTAATATTTTTAATATAATCCTCTACTGCATACCGCACGCCCTTCTGCCTTGCACCAGATATGAATGTGTGTACATGTGGACCTCAAAATATGTGATTATGCTTGATAACAATGTTGTTATTAATGAATTAGGAACACCTAAGTACAAAAATACTATTTCTTGGCACAAAACACCTATTTCAGTAATTTTCATCCTGGAAATTATGTTTCATTTTAAACTACACCACTTCAAGACATTATAGAGCACACTACATTCTGTAGGCTAATATGTTACAATTGTGTAACAATCATCATAATTTCAATGTAAATGTATTTGAAATATGGTCCAAATTTCCATCAAGCATAAGTTCAGAAATATAGCTGGCCTGGTTGAACTCATTTAGCAGAGAAATACAGCTATGCATCAAACTATGTCAGCTCACCAACAAAAGATTCACATAATAAGTAGTTGTACAACTTAATAATTTAAATGTTCCATAAATATGCTATAATGATCCAGGTTACTAATTAGTCTTAAATGATGTTAACCCACAGAACATTAATAAACACTACAAATAGTGTAGGCTATAGTTAACCTTATGGGCCGTTCACACCAGGAACGTTAACTAAAGATTAAGTTTCTTATATGTCTAGTGCTTACCTGGTGAAACTATCCTATGGTTACTTTGTGGGTATTTCTGCAATGTTTGACATAACAGTAACTAAGGGAGACAGGACATTGGGAAAGGTCAATTGTGAGACTTTCTTTATGGAGTGAGTCAGTGGGTCTTGTGAAACCAGGCTTAGGATTTGGGACATCCCCATTTTAAGTGATGTCCTCATTTTAAAGCCATTTTGAGGTAGTAAATCTGATGGCCATAGAAACAGTGGAGTTTCCAGACCCACTTCATCCTCAAAACCACAATCTTAGGTCATCATACTGTTAGGTCAACAGTGGGGCCGTACTTACACTACACTGTAGAAATGAAACTGTTGAGAAAAGTCTGTTTTTTAACAATAATGTTTTATTCAGGGTTATTAGACAAATGTGTGAAGAAGAGTACAAAAAATGCAGATGTTTCAGACCATCTGGACTCATAAACTGACTGACTGACTGACTGACTGACTCATAACATAAATGCAAAAAAGCCATCCTATACAATGAAGCTGTACGGGTGCATCTACAATCCTGTGAAAAAGTATGCTGCCTTCCCGATTTCTTCTATTTTTGTATATTTGTCACACTTAAATGTTTTAGATCATCCAACTAATTTCAATATAAGACCAAGACAATAGCCTGGAAAACCAGCGCCAACTGCTGGACGGCAAAATGTTTTGCCTGCATTTGGGTCTGGCCTCGGACCATTGAACATTTTGAAAACACTGCCCTGAATCTGGCAGATGGCAACTAAACCAATCACAACGCAGAGATGTGTTTTGAATCAACGCGGGCGGGGCAGAGGGCTCTGGGGCGGGGTTTTGAGGGAGCGTTGGCCTATAGGCACAGACACGGTTTGAAAGACAACGGGTTGTGCTCATCAACAATGTTCCGTTGTATCCATTCATCGAGGCCAGACTAAATTAGACATCCAATCCATTTAGGCTGGTTTATCAGGCTACCAAGACAAAGCAAGTAAGCATAAAACGTAGCTTTTAGTGATCATTTGATTTATGGAAGGTAATGAGTTATTCAAAACCTTTATCAGGAGGGTGCATTAAATCTGTGCTCTCCAGCTGGCTAACCCTCTTGCACAGCACTTTCGAACACACTCTCGGCAGGTCCTGGAGCTTTATGTGTATTATTGGCCCTGATTGAATGATTCACATACTGTACATTTCTTTCAGATAACTGAAATGGTTGCTCTTACAAAGTCTCTGACATGATGTCATTCTCAAAGCAGGAGTTCAGCTCCTCTGCAAGAGAAGCAGACACCTCTGCTCTGACACTCTTTCCTCTTTAGTCTGTAATTGCCCTTAGCCCATTCCTCATGCCCCTGGTGTTAGTGCTGCTGTAGTGTGACTCCATCTTTTCCCTGGACGGTCTCTTGGCCCTTTTAATTGATTTTCTCAGTTCATAATGTGCTTTACCGTTCTCACTTGAGTTGCCAGAATGAGAGGCAGCTATCCAAGCTCAGAGTTCTGAATTTCTGAATATTTGAATTCAGAGCAAAAACTGTCATGTTTAGTTAAAAATTGTTTCTAGGGTGCAGTTGTGTTGGTTTGAATATTGTTTATATGATCACATTGAGCCATAGTATAGCCTCAGAAAGCAGACCAGACATGTAAATGTAGCACACCCAAGTTTTTGAGTATTTGCTCAGCTTTGGCCACAATAATTTGGACATATTTTCTGTACCAATGCACACATGATTATAGTTATGATAGTCATTTATTCAACCCTCAATGGCATTAGATAAAACTAGTGCAGTGCCAGTCAAACATGTCATTAATGCCAATAATGAATATTATATTACAATACACTGCTCAAAAGTTTGGGGTTACTTATAAATGTCCATTCCACTCCATTATAGACAGAATAGCAGCTGAGGTCAGTTGCATTGTTTTTTTTTTTTATCAGGGCAGCAGTTTTCAGATGACATAATTGCAGAAGTGTTCTCCAATGTTTTCTCAGTTTAAAATGATATCAGATAGGTAAACAGAACGTGCCTTTGGAACACTGGATGCTAACAATGGCCAAGGAGATAATGCATTAAATATCAGCCATTTATTTCTACAACAGTCAAGAACCCTTTTGCACTTATGTAAGTGCATAATGTAATCCGAAAACTGCTGCAGTAACCAGAGCGGATTTAGCCATTTTGGGGCCCAAGGCTAACACATCCATGGGGGCCCTCCACATCCGTTATTTTAATCCAAAAATGCAGGAAGGGCCACCCCTAGTGTATCTGTCAACAAATAAAGATGGATGGAAGTACATGGAATGATGGAACAAAGTTTCAGTTTGGTGTAAACCAAAATGCCAAATATGTTTATTTTTCTAAAATCACACACATGCTGTTCACACATAGGCACACAAATCTCACACACACATACACACAGACACTGAGATTGGAGATCTTCAAGTGTGTGATCAGGAGGCCCTTTGGCACGCTTGCGCGTGTGCACACACACACACACACACACACACACTGCTGTGTGTGTCATGTGTCCTCTGTGTGTGTTCAAAAGGTCCTTTGGTTGCACACTCAAATAGTAAACACAGACACAGACACAGACACAGACACAGACACAGACACAGACACAGACACAGACACAGACACCGACACCGACACCGACACCGACACCGACACCGACACCGACACCGACACCGACACCGACACCGACACCGACACCGACACCGACACAGACACAGACACAGACACAGACACAGACACCGACACCGACACCGACACCGACACCGACACAGACACAGACACAGACACCGACACAGACACAGACACAGACACAGACACAGACACAGACACCGACACAGACACAGACACAGACACAGACACAGACACAGACACAGACACAGACACAGACACAGACACAGACACAGACACCGACACCGACACCGACACCGACACCGACACCGACACCGACACCGACACCGACACACACACACACACACACACACACACACACACACACACACTCTTATCAGCCTGAGAGTGTGCACCTGCTATCGGCCCTCATCAACGGCCATGGTAGACATATTTACATCTGGTAGCGTGAACATTTCCAGGGAAGCGCACACACACACACACACACACACACACACACACACACACACACACACAGACACACACACACACAAAAATATGTATAGTTGTTGGTATCTTGTCTCTTTGTTTTCACCACCACAGCAAAAACAGAAGAGGGCCAGTCCAGTACAGGAACAGGAACATTCATGTGTAGACACAAAAAAGCAGAAATGTGCAATATGATATATAAAGTATAGACAGATGGTACATAGACAGGATCGGATAAATAGTACAGTTCAGACAGTAGTAAACAGTTGGTTCACAGAAATGGTGGTAATATAATTTAAATATGAATACTGTAGCCTATATGTTGTGCATTAGCAGTAACCTTATAAGAGCAGACTATAAATATGGCTACAGTATGTATGAACAACATGTACAGATATGTGCAGTGTAGCAGCAGTAACGTTATAAGAGAAGTAAGAGTATATAATAATGTAATATAATGTAATGTAATATAGATATTTGCAGTGTGATTAGCAGAATATATTATATTATTTCATTCACACTGCAAAGCCTGGAAACTACCGCCCTAATTTTTACCCTCTCATTGAGATGTGGTCGCGTCAGCCAGGCTACCTTTAAGGCTTAATTTTCAATTAAATTATAAACAATAATTTTCTGTGTTGTGCCATTTTATTTTTTATTTTTGTTTCACATCGATTTCTACCAATGTTGTACGGGAAATGAAAAACATGAAAATTAAACAAAAGAAAAACATGAATAGTCCTGCCTTTAATAACCACCCCCAACACTTAGATTTAAAAAAAAAAAAGATCCGGCTTGCTCACACTGTATCACCATAGGGAACTAAAGGTTGAATATTGTTGAGATTTCACACAAATTGAGTAACTCCATCTTGGTTGAGACTTGAGAGTAAAGCTGTGCATATGTACAGTACATGTGGAAATGCTGAATGGAAATGAGGCATTGATGGATGGCATATGCAAAACTATACATACTGTTGAAGTGCAAACATTTTCCTTGACAAGGAATACTGCCACACCTATCCCAAAGAAAGGCCAGTTTTGTGCTGTCATTTTCAAAGAGGTCTTATAGCACTCTCTGTGTGTCTATCTTTTATCTGAGTGCTGCTTATCTCACTCTCACCATATGTTGGACTGTGGACCTTGATAAAATTCAACTCACTTCAACATCTAAGTTATTAGTCCTTGCCAGAACCCCTAATCGGTACCATTCGAGGAGACTAAGTAGGGTGCATTTACACTGGAAGGCCTGCCTATCCGATCTTTCAGACTGCTTGTTTCAAAGGGGCCTTATCAGATACGGTGAATTGTCCTAATATGGATTTGTTTTTACATTTTGCACATCTGTAGTATAATGTAGTATACTGTAATTATTACCACATTTAGGGCCGAATTCAAGTTATGCACATTCTCCCATACCCGCCTCTGTCACACCCACTGGAAAGGTGCTAAGTGGCAGAATGCGCACAAGAGTTGCACAAGAAAAACCCTCATTTTGGAGTAGCTCCTCCCAAAACACGAAACGGGCTTCATGGCACGTAAAGTACAGAAGTGAAGGGCAGAATGCGAGCAGGCTGAAAAAAAAAAAAACATTTTTGAGAATGAAGTTGAAATATGTTGACTATAATCTCAACATTTGGTCTTTATTCTTGACATTCAAAACTAGTTAGTATAGCTGTTGTTAAACTGGTTCTGAACTACAATTTCACAAAATCATCTAGGCTACACAAGGTCAGTGACCAACTGATTGACTGACTGTCTGGATTCAGTGCTAGCTATACTTTAGAGCTGTCGTTCTCTCCTCAAACTGGAGAGTTTTGATGGATATGTCAAAATGTAATGTTGAGATTAACTTTATTCTCGAAATGTTGAGTTAAAAGGGGAACTGTGCAGTTTTTTTAGCTTAATTTACCTTAACAGTTCAGCTTCAGAGTCATTGGAATTGGATTTGGGTTACAGTATGTCTTTTTCGGGTTGAATGGTGGCCATCTCGCTTCCACCTAGCGCCTGTGAGTGGAAAAAAACACCCTTCCAACCTCGGCCCGGCGGGCTGCTGTTAGAACCGGCTAGAACAAGGTAGCGATGGAGTTTCTCAGACATTCGTCATGGCAGAGCCAGCAAAAAGAAGCAGAAAGAAAGTAAATCGTTGTCGGAGGAACAGGGGAAGAGAAAAACGGCAGACTGACTGATTGAGGAGTGTCGTAAAATACATACGTTAAAGCTGTAGGGGGAGCTCTGCTGAGAAACCTGCACGAGAAACCTGAAAAATTAGAAAACAGCTTATTGCCCAAACTGCATATATCCCCTTTAATGTCAACGTGTCAAGATTAAAGTCAACATAATATTTCAACTTTATTCTCAAGATTTTGAGTTTAATATTGACTTTACGGTCGACAAATAGATTTTCATCTCGTCATTTCAAAAATAGATTTTTTCATGTGTGGCCCTAATACTTTGAAATGTAATCTAATCCATTATATAGAACAGACTACACACCAATTTTTGTAATCAGCAACATAATCCATTGGATTACAAAAATAACGTAACACAACCTGAATAATTTTGGATTACTTTGATTACTTAAAAATAAAAAAACCCTCAAATAGTCAATACATTGAATAAAAGAAGATACTCAATCATGATCATTTTGATGCTACACTGTGTACAGAGAATATTACATTACTTTTAGCAGACACTCTTTTCATCCAATTTACAATATTACAAGAGTCATCAAGTCAAGTCATTACTTTGTCCCCAGAGCAACTTGGGGTTAAGTGCCTTGCTCAAGGGCACAATGGTGGAGGTCGGGAATTAAACCGACAACTTTCAGCCTACTGCACGCTAGCCCAGCTCCTTAACCACTACCAACGCCTAAATAGCATGTGTGACATTACCAATGCATGCCCAGAATGTAATGTTATTATCATGGGTAGGAGCATGACCCTTTTTGTCTGTTTCAGAGAAATCGATAGAGATAAAGAGTTTGTGTTGGGAGTGCAAGATGGCCTATTTAATAGGTAAAATACTGGCATTGTATCCTCTGTTCTGTCATTTTACTCCAAATTGGGACTACACTGTACCTTGCACTCGCTGCAAGATTGTGCTAAATTGAGCGAATGGCCCAAAGATTTGTGTTGTGGTAATGCTATTTCTGCTATGATACACATGTAGCCCCCACATCCCCTTTTAAACACAAATTGCGTGATCATGTCTAAACCTCATTCCTGATCTGGGTCATGGCACCAATGCCTTGTGTTGATTTGCACGACTTGGCCCTGCACTCGCCTGGACTCAAACCCGCAAACATCATGGATTTGGGAATCGATCATGCTAATAATCAAACTAAAAGCCCAGGCTGCTGGCTCTCTTACTACAACTCTTAAGGCATTAGGAAGGATGTTTACGCAACATAGCCTACATACTGCACAGATATGTGCCATCTAGCAGTTACACAACTGCAGGCCTATAAGCAGACATTGGGGGATGGCCGCATTCTGGACGAATTTTAGCCTGGCTAGCGCCTACCACTTCTCAAATGAGACGTGGTCTGGCAACCAGACGTTCATTTTCTCATATTTGAAAAAATGCCCAGATCCGGCAACATCAGGCGAAAATGTGGGTGTTAGTTTCCAGACTGCCTTAGCAGCGTGAATGAAATCACAGCGCAAGGCAGGATGGGAACACCCAGGCTAGACGATTTTGATAACTCTTCAGAATCTGGTTGGTGGTCACCTTAGCTATAGCACAGGTGTAGCCTTTACTTCCCCTTTTAAACAGAAATTATGAGGTCTTCTTTTTCTGCACAGAACCATGCAGTGGAAAAAATAGGTGTCCATTTTATTTTCTAGCTGGTCAGTTGGGTGTGCTAAAAGGCAGTAACTCCTTCTGGCAAGTATTATGCAAATAAATGACAGATTGAGACATACAGTAATATAACCATCAACACATTCAAGCATCTTGCTGTGAAAAAAGATGCCAATTCCAGTACAAAGCATGATTATCACACATAGAGTGACCTATGTTATTTGACTGAGGGGCCTCGTTTATATTAGGGTGAACAATTGAGGGGCCCTAATAAGACATATCACATAGGGCACGCCAGGCAATGTTATGTACAATGATTACGTAATCCAAATTAGGCTACTTGTAATCAGTTACTACCCAGCCCTGGTCGTAGATTCCTTTCCAACACATGGCGACAGGCCCTTATTTTGGAATCATTGATCCAGCCTAATAATAATCATTGATCAGAGATTCCTAACCTTTCTTCCTACCTCGCCTAAACTTTACAAAATGACAATGAACAGCATCAACAGTCAAGAAACAATATATGTGGGTCTACCTTTACTGTAAATAAATTTCTGCATTTTTCAAAATCCTTTTTTTTCCATGTTTTACACTGGTGCTGCTACTGTCTATCACAACACTGGTGCTGCTACTGTCTATCACTATCAGTTTCACTGATTGGCCTGGTGTGTTTTTGAGGGAAACGTTAGTGAATTATTGTGTCCCAGACTAATGTCTCTCTGAAATGAGGATGAGTGGGTCCAGGCTAGTATTTATCCAACTATAATCTGACATCCTCAGGAAACACCCTATCTGCGTTTACATGGTTCACTAATTTGCTTGAGACAACCCTCATGCACATTGCACACCCTAAGATTTTGGTCACCAAAATGAAAGCAAACACAGAAACAGTCCTGCAAAAAACACAAGCTTGCATTATTAGGATATTTCAGTGTTTGAGGCCGTTTCCGAGACTATTGACAAGTCTGCAAAAAAAGGCCTACCGGTTTTATATCTAATAGATATAAACACTGTGATAAAACAAAACAAAAAAGTAGCCTATCACTTATGCCATGTTATCAATTTCAAGTAGATAGTGTTGGCTATAGCTTATTTTATATATATATATTTAAAAAATCACTAGACGTAGCCTATTTAAGAGGGATTCAGATTATATGCAACAGATGAGCTCCAACATTTTTGGACAGGCGCTTGGATGTTTGCACCTCTGCGATAACCATCTCTCCAGTGACACTTCCTGGCCATTTGTAAAATTGCAATTGCAATTTTCGGTGCTACTACTTTTTAAAAAAAAAAAATGTTTTAAAGCACCAATCTTATTCTTGAGGAGATTATTAGTCAGATAGGCTATACAACAGGAAATTGCTCTTGTAGGCTAGAATGAAGCCTGTGTTTTTGCAGCCCAATTTTGGTAATGGGGAGAAGTAGGCTACTTGAAATATATATTCTCTACAGCACTCCATGTAAATCTAATAGCCAGGTTTAGGAAAAACATATTCTGTGGACGACAACAACAGCAACAAAAATCAGCCATCGCACGTATCGTCAATGCGGATGTTCAACTACTGTAGTTGATGAGCGTCATGGGAATAAAGGAAAGGCATAGCTTGCATTATTAGGCTATTTCAGTGTTTGAGGCCTACTTTTGTTTGTCTGCAAAACAAGGCCTACCGGTTTTATATCTAATAGATATAAACACTGTGATAAAACAAAACAAAAAAAAGTATCACTTATGCCATGTTATCAATTTCAAGTAGGCTAGGCTAGAGTTGTTGGCTATAGCTTATTTTATATATATATAAATCACTAGACGTAGCCTATTTAAGAGGGATTCAGATTATATATGTAACAGATGAGCTGCAACATTTTTGGACTAGCCGTGCAGGCGCTTGGATGTTGAAGGGATTGTAGCCTACCTCTGCGATAACCTGATAACCATCTCTCCAGTGACACCTCCTGGCCATTTGTAAAATTGTTAGTCAATAAGGTGCTACTACTTTTAAAATGTTTTTTTTAAAGCACCAATCTTATTCTTGAGGAGATTATTAGTCACATAGGCTATACAACAGGAAATTGCCCTTGTAGGCTAGAATTAAGCCTGTGTTTTTGCAGCCCAATTTTGGTAATGGGGAGAAGTAGGCTAGGCTACTTGAAATAGATATTCTCTACAGCACTACATGTAAATCTAATAGCCAGGTTTAGGAAAAACATATTCTGTGGACGACAACAACAGCAACAAAAATCAGCCATCGCACGTATCGTCAATGCGGATGTTCAACTAGTTGATGAGCGTCATGGGAATAAATGAAAGGCATAGTCTGTGCTTAATTTAAGTGTTGCGATTGTTGTGTAAGATGGGTTAGGAATAGCCTACAAAGAGGATAACCACGGCTCTTCGGTGACTGTCTCAGCTTGGAGCCATCATAAGCCAGCTTGGGCGGACTTTCTCTAGTATCCTCCAGACAGGGATGAGGCATCAGGGTTACCTCAACTTGCGAAACCATAAGTATTTTGCGACATCTGGGCCTTGCACGGTCACCTCTGGGTTGACCCGTGGGTGTTATTGAGGTGACTGAAGCGTCCATGTCAGACGAGGCTGTCTTGGTTTCACAAGTTGGCTACAACGTTTCCTCACACCACACGATAATCATATTAGATACATTCGAGGATAGGTTAGACCTACTTTTAAATTGGCCACATAATGGCAACCAGAGTGGCAACACAGATGGCTACTCACCAAGACGTAGCCTACTGTAAGCTGATTAACAGAAACAGAAATGGAGGACTTTGGCCATACACGTGTTTATTAACAAGTTGGCGATTTAAAAATGTTTAAATATAACTACTTTCTATATGTGGTCGTTTAGTTTTTCAACCAGCAACTCCAAAACAGCGAAAGCCTGTAACATTTTTCAAAATATTAAGAACTTCTGCATGACGTCAGCGCGTCATACAGCATACAGTCATGAGGTAGCGAACATTGGATGTCAAGCGTAAGCTAGCCCATACACCGGAGATGGCTAACACAACCGCATTCTTTTTATCGTTATTTTAGGTAATATGATTGTTGAATTGTTTGTCACTCATTACATGTTACTGTAAGATAATTGTCGGTAGTTTTTGAATCAAACACCGGGGTTACTCGCCTCATATTCAGTAGTTAGCTAGCTAGTTAGCTACCTACTTAGCGAACGATGAGCTAATCCTGCTAGCTAACAATATCTTCTGTGACAGGCAGGAAGACTGCTGTGATGGCACTGTAAATTAGCTTTTTAGGAGGTAGCTTCTTGCTAACTACACAATACAATATTTTAAAACACCGCGTTTGTTGTTAACTCCAGCTGACACATATTTATGAGCAACACAGTCGTTTAACCAGCTGTGAATTTTCGTGAAACAAAGACAAATAAGAATTCGCAAGTTAACAGTTGGTTATTTAGCGGTAACGTTAGTTGGCTAAGATATTTTGGCGTTTTTAGGAAGCTAACGTTAACGTTAGCTGGTGAAGTTGTTTGTAATGTCTTCGTGTTTGTATTGCCAATTTACATATCTTAACAGAAACTAAAAGTATTCTTCAATGACTGGTTTCGTCCCATGACCTCAGGCATTAGCTTTGTATACATTGTCGATGGATCAAACTTGATCATGTAACCAGCTTTCTAGAAAGTAAATAACGTTACTTATTGGCCAACAATGTTGCAACTTTATAACCATCTCAGTTTACATTGACAGGTTGACAAGTGACTGAAACGGTGCTCTTTGCAAGATACTGAATGGAATTGTCGAGTTAGCTATATGTCTGATTGAAATGGATTTACTTGGGCAGTTAGCCAACAAACTTGGATAAGTGTCCTTATATTTAGTGGCTTGAACTCTGTAACGTGATTTACGGCCTTGTAGAATGGAAGGTGTGGAGGAGAGGCGACCTATCAAGAAGACAGAAAGCAAGGCGAATTGTACAGCGTCTGACCGGCCACCTAGACAGAGGGAGCGTCAGGGGAAATCACCTCGCAGGCGGCGTGAAGTGAAGAGGTCGCAACGACGACTGGATGGTCAAGAACAGCTGTTGTGGGGCGGCGAACCGCGAAGGTTACCTGGACAACATGAGCTCTCCGAACCCACGGGCTCGACAGTAGAGACGTCTGATAGCTCTCCCAAGAGATGGGATAGGTGCAGGTACTCACTGAAATCCATGTGTTTTTATGTAGCAGATGAAGAGAAAAAGCCTCTATTTGTTCACTCTGTATAGCGTACATTGGTTGTAAATCTACTTATGCAATCGCAGAGATGACCAAATTAGTCTTATATTGTTTTCCAAATGGACAACTAAGTCTTATATTGTTCATGCCATGAATTTCAGACGACCCCATTTTCTTCATGGACCATATCCAACCACTCATTTTGGACCCAAAGCCTGCATTCTACCCAACCCAACCTCAATCATGTAAGTGAAACAAATTGGTCTTACACACTCAAGGAATCTCTGCTGCTTGAGACATCATGTGTTAGTTTTGTTGTTGCCCTCCTGATTCCTGTGTCATTCGATAAGATAAGGCAGCTGGCTTTAGCTCTGATTGGTTGTTGGGGATTGGTGGGAAGGTGCACTCCGCACACGATAAACCTTGTTGGAAGAGTAAATCACAGTTGTCCTGCCTGGACCTCATGTCCAGACAACACGCCAAGCGAACAGAGGTTCAGCCCTTCCCACAGCCTGAGGTCAAAATGCCTGCTCTTCACTGCATGAAACAGGATGAGGAAAAATGGTACAGTTCATGGGTGACAAGCTAGTAGCACTTAATATTTGATATTGTGTTTCATTTTGTTGTAGAGGTTTATACTAATTATTTGCCGTCATTGTAAATTCTGATAGTTTTCTATTCAGTTGACCTGTGCTGTGACTGGCGAGATTGCATTCTTGAAAATGTTAATCTGGTCAGCCTGTGTGGATATTCTGGTTGGGCTGTTGTTAAAAGAGAAAGAGTGTGTGTGTGTGTGTGTAGCATTATGTTAGTTCAAAGCCCTTTGAGTTGTGTTGCATAAGCGGGGGAGAGGTAGCGTTTACTTATTGCTGAAATCACATGTGGAATGCTTTGTCTCCTATGTCTTGGCATAGGCATATCCAAGACCCAGCTAGCCAGCGCTTGACTTGGAACAAGCCACCAGTCAACGTCCTGATCATCAGGAAGATTCGCGACGAGAGTCTCCTGGAACCTTTCAAAGAGCTTTGCCGTTTCCTGGTGGAGGTACTGAATCAGGTCTTTTCAAAACATTCAAGGCCCCTGTGTGTGTGTGTGTGTGTAACCGCGAAGTGGGCCATGACCTATAAAATGTTAAGCTTTGGTTTATTTTCTGACAGACTAAGTACTAAGTGCAGTATTTTTTTTCTTTTTAAATTATGAACTGGCCAAGAAGTTGATTTCAGGTTTTTCTAGTATTTCAAGTATGCGACCTGCAAGTATTTCAGCTTCGTTGTGTGTGATGGCCTTGTTGGTGGACTGACACTTCAGTGTGGTGTTGTGTTTAGTGAGGGTTTCCCTGCTAAGGCTGCATGATTTGGGGAAACTATCTAATTGTGATTGTTCTGATAGATATTGTGGTTGCGTTTGCGATATGATTTTTCAATGTCAATTAGTTGGTTCAGTTCAATATTCCAAATGTCTCTTTAATTTGTGCTTTTCCTGATTGGTTAGCACACCTGGTGCACAAGAGTCACAGCACCCGCGAAGTTCACAAATTACAGAAGTGGCATAGTCACGGAGGATGAAATTAATATAAAAGTCAGAAATGTGACAAAATTAACTGTGCATGATTATTTGTAGCTTTTACAATTAGGTAATTGCTTTGGTTCATATTGTGATGATTACGATTGCGGTCATTGTGCAGCCCTGTACCCTGCTCAGTCACACCCCTTTGGAATCCCCTGGAAATGTTAAATAATCGATTGATGCTTCCAGGGAAAGGCTGGTAAACTCCTAGTGATTAGTGGTCCTCACTTTCCAGGTTGAGGACTAACACTGTGATAAAACACTGTCATGAAACAGGTGTGATTAAGCATTTGAGAACTCAACTGGTCCAGGATCTCTGTATGAACCTGAGTAAACTGACCTGACTAGTCGTGATACAGTGAAAGGCGACGTCACCTCACAATTATTCTGGCTCAAAAACGGTATAAATTAATGACTAACGTGCCATGATTCACTGCATGAATATTTGGAATATAAATAGAGCACTTGAACAACAGCTGGGAAAGTCCATGATACATTAGCATTCAAAATCAAAATGAAATGTTTATATTTTGATGTCTTTGATGTGCATTGTGGGAATTGCACTGTACAGTACCATGGACCGCAGTAGTCCTAAAGATTGGGGGGGGGGGGAATAAGATTAGATGTTCTTCTGAAGTATAGTACTCTTTCCAGTTGTATGTCATATCGACATCATTACTGATGTAGAGATTCAACTTGGTTACCGTTTTTTGAATGGCTTAAGTTTACTGCTGAATCCGACTGACTTTCATCATGAAATCTCCGAAAAAATCGGAGTTTCCAAACGTGTTGGCGTATATAGAGTAGTCTTTCCTCAATCCGTTCATTTTCCTGTCCATTGTCTCGAGTTAAACTTCCTGGTACATTGTAGCTCTCTGCACCACGTTATCAATTATGCTCCATTGTCAGGACATAATGGCATGCTGAGGTCTTGGCAGTACACATTACAATAGAGTTAGAACAAACAAAGGTTTTGACGTGTTCACATCTTTTCATGAGTTGATTTGTTTTTTTTTTTCTTTCTTGGTCTGTCTTTCAGGAAAAGAAGTTGATGGTGTTTGTAGAGAAGAAAGTCGCGGATGATGTCACTCTCACAAACGATGAAGCCTTCTCTTCCATTTGTAAAAAACTCTGCACTTTCAGAGAAGGTGTGGTACCTTCTATTTAGACTGCACCTAATTTCCAGTTCATGCATAATCATTGTTTATGTTTGCCAAGGTGTGGTGGCAAGAGTTCAAATCTTATTTGTGAAAACATTGTGAAAGTAACAATGTACTTGTTAATTACGCACAATTGGTTTCTCCATCACAGTGTCCACACCCATCAAAACTGTGTTTAAGTCTTCTTTTAAATGGTAATCACTGTATATTACCATGTTAAGCATGTCCTGGTTTCAGTTAAGGATACAGTATGGAATACTAGAATGGTATGGTATCGTATGGTTTGCTAGACATGAACCATAAGTTATTTCTCTACATATCTTGATCCTGTGGTTCCTGTATTTTTTTCTTGGTAGGCTTTGATGACATATCCCATTGTATCGACCTCATCATCTGCCTGGGTGGAGATGGAACCCTTCTCTACGCATCCTCCCTATTCCAGGTATTGAAAGCCTATAGATCCTACATGTGCATATTGACACTTCAATGCAGTTTCATCTCAACATATCCCAGGGGTAGACAAGGAGTCAGGAGTTAAAAGATCTTGGCCTTTAAAGAAAAATGAAATATTTGAAATGGTAGTCTATAGATTCCGACATAACCATAACTCTTATCTACACTGTGTAGTTCATGACATTTTGTTATACTCAACTCCAAAGCCTATCTGGAGGAATGGGGAAGTAAAGGGTTAAAAGACAGTAGATAAAAACTATTGAGGAAGTAGAGTTTCAAAATATCCTCTCATTCCGATTCGTGACCATAACAGGGAAGTGTGTCTTGTGGGTTTTGATTGGTTGTTTATGGTGTGTTTCTCCTTAAAGGGAAGTGTTCCTCCCGTAATGGCTTTCCACCTGGGCTCATTGGGTTTCCTCACACCCTTCAAGTTTGAGTCTTACAGGACAGAGGTGGCCAAAGTTTTTGAAGGTGAGCTTTCCCCCACAGGACAACAGAAGGATTTCATTGGTGGCCAGCTACTGAGCTCTTGAGGAGTCAGATAATAATATGCTCTTTGACACAGTCAGTGTGTCTGTCCTCTAGGGAGTGTCTGTTGAAATCCACAGGGTATAACATTTCCAGTGTGCCTAATAGAGCATGTATGTTATGCGGTTGAGATTCATTGTCCCAGTGGGCTGTGTTTTTTCCTTTTCACAAGCCTTTTGTACCTGTAGACTACAGATATTCCACATGCCATCTTAACAGTAGCAACACACAACTGATCCTACGGCTGATAGCAGCTGGGGCTTTTGCCCTAGTTAGAACTAAATTGCTTTAGAATGAGACTGTTAGCTTGACTGTAAATGCGTAAAATAAATGGCTAAGGTGTTAAATCGATGTTCTACAAGATTCCCATGGGTCATGGAATTTCTGGAATATCGTGGAATTTTGAGAAGTCTTTTCTAGACATGGGAAGTCAGGCAATTTGATCATTTTTGGGGCAAAGTTATGGAATATCAGGGAATGTTGTTGTAGCAGTTCAATATGTACTTGCCAAAATACATTGTAGATGTGTAGTTGTGGTTAGCCCAACTTTGTTTATTCAATACCCATTTAGTCATCATCCATTCAAAAAAAAAAAAAGTTAGGCTTGAACTGCTGTGTGGCTGTTCTGAAATCTTTGGTTGGTATACCATTCATTATACAGTGGGTCAGGGTCATTCAAGTTTTTTGTCAGGGAAAAGTAATGGAATTTTCGATTTTACTTGCAGTGGTACTATCCCTCTCATGAAATAAAGAGATGAAGAGAATGAAGGGTGTAGGAAGAGCGCACAGGACCCCGCACAGATCTGCACTATTGAATGCTATTGTGTGACTGCCAAATAAACTAGAGCGGGGGTTCCCAACCTCTTTCATCAAATGGACCGGAATAACAGTTGTCATATTTCTGAAGGACAGGTGGCAGGGATGTTGGTAGTGTTTTGTGAGAGATGGTGCTCATCGTATTACCAAGGGTTCCGGAGTATCTCCCCTAGGATATTTTTTAAATTCTGGCTGTTAAATACACCATTTTAACACAGTATGATAGCAGCTGAGTAAACTGGGCCCGTCTTCTGTCTGACTCAGGTGACGTGAACATTGTTTACCTGCAGGCTATCACTTCACTGCTTGACACTACCGTGCATGGACCATAATAATTTGTGACACAGCATGACACAGCACACTTTACCTGCTGTGCCATGCTGCTATCTAGTAGTAAGCAAGTCATGCTGTGAAATGATAGCCTGCAGGTAACCAATGTTCACGTCACGTCACCCAGCCCACTGGGACAATGAATCTGAACTGTATAATATACATACTGTATTAGGCACACTTGAAATGTTACACCCTGTGCATTTCAACAGCATTTCAACTTTACTTCAATCATAAGAATGCATGGCACAGCATGACACAGCATGACTTGCTGTGTCATGCTAGATAGCGTTAGTTTAAGCACATAATTGATGTTTTGTTTACATAATGTTCAATGGAAGTCAATGGGAGCTGTAAAGTGGGAAAGGGTAGTGGCCAAGGAAGATTTCTTCGGATGATGTGACACCGGTCTTGTGTGGAGACATTTCAAATTAACAGTGGAGATGTTAGCAAAACTACCGTAATTTCCCGACTATTAGCCGCGGCTTATACATTGATTTAGCAAAATGTCTTCCGCTCTGAGGTTGATCCATTTAACAGTTAAATGTATCAACCTCATAGACCGTTAATATGGTATTACTATGGTTTAGTGTCTTTTAACTTGTATAAAACACAGCCTTGCGGCTTATACACAATGTGGCTGATACACAGGAAATTACTGTATAGGTTTTGGTAAATGGAGATGCAGATCATCTCTTTCATTAATTCATTTGTGCAACAGCCCACATTATGTGCTCACTTTAGTGAGATGAGTCATATAAATGTGTTTAAAGCTGTCATCGCCATAGGCTACTTTAATGCCTATATATTTTGATGACACCACATCATTCCTTGATCGGGGAGACTTTAAGTTTCTTTTTCTTTCAGTCCGTGATTCCGTAAGACCATTCAATGGTGCCACAAATTAACTGACAGAAGTACTGGGCATAATCTATATTAAATCCTGGCTCCCTGGCCCAGCCATCTACTTGTCGAGGAGGCTCATAGTTTCAGAAACGCTGCAGATCATAGACTGAGAAAGACTTTTTTTTTCACGGATCAGGTAGGTCTAGTTCACAGCCTGGCACCGGTCCAAGTACCAGGGGTTGGGGACCCCTGAAATAGAGCATCATCAAGGCATATGGTCAGGCTGACCTAACTTAATTCAAGTAATTTATTCTATTACAATAAATGAATTGTGTTGCCTATAAAATACAGCTTGTGGGCTATTTACCAATGTTAACAGACTATTCATTCTGAACTTATTGAATAAAACTTAATATACAACTTATTATACGGCTCTTCACAATGCAAGTAGAACACTCCATTGACTTGAATGGGATTTCCCAATGTTCTACCGGTCATTATTTTTTGATAGATGACCGCTCCGAAGTTATAATGACCGCTGCCATGCCAATGGCAACGGGTTCACTCCGCTAGTTGTTGCGGAGGCCACGAAACGGTAGCCAAGTCATTGCTAAAGACACATTGAGATGAGTTTCTTTTCTCGTTTTGGCAAGTAGCCGTATAATAATCGCGATAATGTATAGAACGCCGGTCATTATCGGAAAATAATTCCCTTCAGGACGAAGCAAAACCCCTCCGCTGCGCGTCGGGGTTCAATTCATTCTGTCGGGAATTATTTTCCGATAATGACCGGCGTTCTATACATTATCCCTTACATAATAACAACATAATGCTGGTCAGATAGTCCAAAATGACATTTGGTTTAATGCATTTCTAATAAACAGGTGAACTGGAGACAGACAGGGAAAGTTAAAGGAGGAAGTAGCAAGTGAATAAAGATGGTTCCCCGCGCTTCTTTTCCATGAAGCACCAGACTGGAATTCAGGACGATCATATAGAGAGGGAGAAGGATCACCGGAGCTCAGAGTTGGGTTTTAGTTGTTGTTGTTTTTTTTAGTGTGGTAGGCTCTAGCGCCCTCTACTGGTGCTCACCTGTTAGTGACTCCTACCTTTTTTTTGTTTTTACCTTCTAATCCAATTGCACAGGGTGGAGGACACCTTCCTTGGTGCCAGAATATTGCCCTGTGTGTGCTAATTTCTATATGTCAGTTTATTCAGGGAGGGGACAAGTGCTATTTTGGTTATAGTAGAGCTGTTGAATTATGTTTTTGTTTTAACGAATGAAAGATAAACTAATGAAATGTTAAGTGTATGGCCAGATTTCCTGACGGTGCATGTGTGATTGCTTTTGTGTGCGTGTGCGTGTGCGTGTGTGTGTGTGTGTGGGCGCGGGGCAGGAAACGCGGCCATCATCCTCCGCAGCCGTCTGAAGGTGAAGGTGGTGAAGGATGCGCCGGAGCGGAGTGGGCAGAGCGGAGGCCCTGAGGAGAACGGGCTGGAGCCTCACAGCCACGGCAGCAGCGAAGCCGGCAAAGTCACGCAACAGCTGCAGGTACTTACTGCACACACATAAACACACACACACACACACACACACACACACAGCAAGCATACTAGACGATAACATGCATACACAGTCATGTGCGTGTTATTCATGTGCTACACACACACACACACACACACACACACACACACACACACACACACACAAACGGCATACAACTCACTCCAATAAAAATACATACTCAGCCCACACACACACACACACACAGCATCAGAGACAAGCATAAACATGAACAACTGGACGGAACGACAACTAATATTACTGCAGGCATTACTGAGGTATGATGGTGTAGGCGTAGTTAGAATTCTAAGAATGGACAGCAGTGTCATCATGGTTGATTGGAAGGGCTGTGGTAGCATGACATCTAGTTGTGTACCCAGAGCTGTTTTGCATTGGAATTTGCATGCTGCGCAGATAAATATTGACAACACACAGGGTTCCCACCAGGTCACATAGTGCATTTGACGTACCGCTCAAGAAACTATATTCGGTTTCTCTGCGACTAGACAGACACCAGACATGTTCTCATTATCAGGGGTAACCAACACCAGAAGCATCACATCTTGTTTTTCTCCCCTTGTTCCATCTCCATGGAGACTGCCATAAAAAGAGAGTGAGCATGTGTTATTGACACAGCAGATGGTCGGAATTCGCAGGTTTGTTTAGCAGTATGGAAAGCAGACAGCTGAAACCCTTTGATGGAAGAAGCCTCAGATGCCTTGGGATGGCCCCTGTTGCCTAAAGGGCGGCGTTACAAATTAACCCAGTTCTGTTTGTGTGGGGGGCAGGAGGCTGAAGTACACTCATGCCCAGTTTGCTGTCGACCTGACTGCTTTCATTTTCTCTCTGAACGACCTTTTCCTCATGTACTGTAACTGTAGTGTGCAGACAGCACAGAGGACTTTGTGTTCTGTGGCCCCTGTCATGTGTGACCTGTGTGTTGAGTAGCGTACTTCTGTTTGTGCAGGTGCTGAACGAGGTGGTGGTGGACAGAGGTCCCTCGTCCTACCTGTCTAACGTGGACCTGTACCTGGACGGCCGTCTCATCACCTCTGTGCAGGGAGATGGTAAGTCTACGATGCTTACCTGTTGCCAGGTGGAGGTGGTGGTGGTGGTGGTGGTGGTGGTGGTGGTGGTGGTGGTTTTACACTGAGATCATTTGCACGCCCCCTGTCCATATGCAGGGTCGGGTTGTGCTTATTACATTGCACTGATCAACACAGTCATCTCCCCAAAGAAGTGCCTTCATCTTAGCTGACGTGGTTCTCACACGTGTAGGGTACCCTCAGGCCAGCACGCCTGGCATGTTAGGAGTTTGTGTGCAATGACAGCATAAACTGGATACAAGCCAATCTTGCAAAACCGCATACCCAAAAGATAACAAAGCAATTCCTCAAAAACATATTTACTCAGTACCCTTACCTTAGTACAGCTCTGTTTGGAAATCAAGAAGTCCCTGTGAATTTACCTTTTTTTAGTGGTATAAATATGAAGTTTTTGGACAAATCAATCAATCAGGCAATAATTCAATCAATAAATCAATTGATCAATCAATCGATAACACCTTGACCATTGTGCACAGCTTAATTGTGGAAAACCACACATTGCTCCTTTTGGAAAAAAAAAAATGCCTTGTTTCCTCTGCATGCCTAGTACAAGACCATTTTCTTCTGTTGTACTATAAGACCCGTGTTGTCCCACAGGAGTCATCGTGTCCACGCCGACGGGCAGCACGGCGTACGCAGCAGCCGCTGGAGCCTCCATGATCCACCCCAACGTGCCGGCCATCATGGTCACGCCCATCTGCCCCCACTCGCTCTCTTTCAGGCCAATCGTGGTGCCTGCAGGGGTGGAGCTCATGGTGAGAGAGAGAGCACCAGGGTTTGGGGGGGGGCGGGGAGAGTAAGGGGGGCGGGTGTTAGTGGTGGTGGTGGTGGTGGTGGTGGTTCGTGGGAAGATATGATCAATTGATATTTATTAGAACCTAAGAGCAATGATCTAATGATATTTATTAGAACCTAACAGCAAAATCAAAGAATTGTGGAAGTCATGTCACTGTGCCTGCATGGGATGCACATGGTTAGTCAGCCTTTAGTTCAATGATCTGAATGACGAACATCAGAGGCACCTCTGGTTACTGTGTTTTGGTTACTGTGTTTTGTCTGCGTTGTGAAGGTTGTGTGTAATGTGGTCTGTTTTGTCTGTGTAGATTATGCTGTCCCCGGATGCACGAAACACCGCCTGGGTGTCCTTCGATGGCAGGAAGAGACAGGAGATCAAGCACGGGGACAGGTGAGCGCCAGTCTCTCCAGATCTCTCTCAGTCCCGCTAACACACAGCCATGTTCATAGCCACACTGGCTCTGAAAACTCCATTCTCCACATAGCTATTTTACACTTACCTTTTGGGAAAGAAAATGGATTATAATAGTGACTAGACAGCTGTCATTACATTATTACAGGTGTTGTGATAAGTGTGAGAATGCTGTTGTTAAAATTATTATAGTAATTCAAATATCCCCCTTTCTCTTTCCTCTCTGTCTCTCAGCATTAAGATCACCACCTCCTGCTACCCCGTACCCTCCATTTGTTGTCATGACCTGGTGTACGACTGGTTTGACAGCTTGGCTCAATGTCTCCACTGGAACGTGCGTAAGAAACAGACACGTCTGTCCGAGGCCTCCGACTCCTCAGACACAGAGAACTGACAGTGCTCCAACCCTGCCCTCTCGGTTCGTTTGTTTGTTTCTTTCTTTGTTCGTCTGTCTCCTTGTTTGTTTGGGTTTTGTTTCTGTATCTCTTTTCTAGGCTGAGTGGACAGTCATGGAAGTGAGTAGTTACATGCTGTGTAGCATTGTATTACATACGTCGGGGCATGTTCAGTACTGTCAGTACTCTGTGCAATGTTATTTTGTCTTCTTTTCATTGTCATTACAAGTGCAGTGCTGCTATGCTTACATTGCTCTGTTCTTTTGGTTTTGTTTTACACATGTAATCATTCTGTAGACTGTCTCTTGCGACAGCTCTAGCCTAATTCATACATTCCAAAACACCAAAACCTGTTGGGCTTGTGCAGCATGACTAACTCATTTAACTAATAAAAAAAGGCTTACCTCTCTGTTCTTTTGACTGGAGAGGGCCTTCGTGCTCATGTTTTTATGGCTGGTATGCTGCTGAAGTTGTTTTAGTTTTTCATTCATTTCTTATGCTGGTGACAGAGAGGTGCAGACTAGGTTCTTAGATTTAACATCCAGAGAACAGAATGATGTAATTGATTTTTATTTTCTCTGTTATGTCTATAGCGATAACATGGCTAATTACAAGTCTATGAATTATTTGTGCGTACGAGAAATACTAGAGGCTAAACATGAAATATGAATTATGTTTATTATATTTATTACACAGTGCATCTAATGGGATATTGATTGTTAATTAAAGAGAGATTGTTTAACTCACTTTAAAACAAAAAAAAGTACTTGTCAGAATTCCCCTCCTTCTACATTACATGGGACGAGAAAGGTTTATATTTGTACTAATTACCACCAGTAGTCTTCACACTTTTACTGCAAATAAAAATTGAAATGAAAGAATTGCTACTTTTCACAAGTTTCTTTGGCCTGTCTGACTTAAGTCACTAGCAGTTGCTGTATAGTGAGAATATGAATACAAGCTGAATGACTTAAGAGTGTTTACATGATGAATTTGGTTTGGAAAATGAAAAACACATCTGTATTTAAGGTACATAATTATGAGGATTACCTCACTCTGAAGATCTTACCAGTTATGTTTTTAACTTTTGTATATAGAATGCAGGGCAATGTCCATAAATAACTTCACCTTGCTATCAGAAAGAACATTGTAACTTAAATGCAACTTTTAAGCACTAACCGACAGAGTAAACAACTGTGATCAGAATCACAATGAACAGCAGCACCCGCATCACAAATACAGCAACACTCTGAAGCAGTCAATCTGCTCTCTATATTTTATTGCAATGAAAGGATACAGATATACCTCAAGACAGACATCACTTAAATTATACTCAAAATATCGCAAGAGACAGTCTTCAATGATATTAATCCAAATATGGACAACTAAGCAGTTGAAGACATTTTGACCATTTTTTAAAAAAAAGGGCGAAGGGGGGGGGCTGTTTCCGTTTCCTCATGAAAGAATGCTGGATGAGAAGCAGCAAAACAGCAATACTACAGAACACAACAGACTTGATACTGTGCAACACTCGAGAACAACATGAGAGTTCTCATGAAGTCGTTTTCTACAAATGGCCCGGGCACAATGGCAGCTTGCTCTCAAAGAAAGAAAGATGACAAACAACAGAAAAAAACAGGAACTGCCTCGAGTAATGAGAGAGAGAAATCCGCTTAGATCAATCAGATGTGCAGCGTTTACTACATCATTCCTGTACAGGTTCACGCTTGTATTCAAGAAAATCAGGGTGGGAGACAAGGCGATGAAAGTGAAGGGGTCAAAACAACAGATTTTCACATACATCTCAGTTTTCGAGGGTATATAAACAAAATTGAGATTAATGAAAAATTACCACCATTTAGGACCTTTACACAATACACGTTATTTTCCCATTGGGTGTGGTGGGGAAAGTTTTCAAAGAATGTCCATGACAGGATTCAGGTTTGAACCAAACATTCACATTTTACATTGTACTGGTCTGTGATTATGAGCGTGAAGGACAAGCCAAATAAATCCATCATGTGAACTGGATATTAAGTACATATTGAAGTTTTCACACTGATTTACTGAAAATAGACCATGTAAAAATGGTAAACTTTATCTGCCTCTTCATGGTTAAGCATGCCAGCTGAGCACACAGGAAGCTGACCCTGATTTGTCACTTGTCTAATGAACCGTAACAATCTGTTACCTGGCAATGGCATCTCCACTCTATGGTATCAAAAAAGGGACAAAAAGAAAAACAGTAGACTTGGACACTATAAAAATGTATATGTTCAATGCAGTTGTTCATCATTGACCAAACTGTTAGCGCGAGTACATCTTGATATATTTATAGATTTTCTATATAAATGATATATTTGCAATTATTTAAATATTATCCTCACTAAAAGAACATCTAATGTGAAATAAATATCTAGTACATAGAATGTATCCCTATGTTAGGACAGAATTGGACCACAGCCTGATAAGGATAGCCACGTGTTAATAGGCCGTACTGAACCATAGCTTCATAGGTTTCTCAATATCAGTGAATTACCATTTTAAATTAATAAGAGACTCCAACAAACATTCTACCCACAAGAGTACCAAACCGCAACTGAAGCATCACTTAAGTTCATATAACTGTCTTAGGCTTCCAACTGATCTGCCACATCCTTTCTGAGTCTCCCTGACCTGCATGACCTGTGTCTGATGGGGGTTGTGTGTGTGGGGGGGTGAAATCTTGAACATACCGTTGAAAATTACTAAATTGTCACTCCTCATATGAAAGTCTTCACAAATGAAAATGAAATGTAGAAAAAGAGTTTGGCACTAGTGTCGTTTATGAATGTACTGTATGCTCATCAAGCTCCACGCTACCACGTTACTTGGCTTTGCCTCTATTTTCTTAGGTCCTTTCTAATTTGAACAAGAAGATAAATGGTTATCACTGCCATCGGGTAAAACAGTTGCTTCACGTTTTATCACTTTATAAAATCAACATCGATCTGAATCCATATCAGCTGAAGTACCGTGTCAAGTGGGTGAGGCCATTTGTTTTGTTTTTGAATTCACGTGTGAGGGGGAAATAAAATAAACAAACAAACAAAACAAACAAACAAAAAAGATTGTGCACATACAAGGACAAGCCCAGTCTGTCCCCGTACAGCGGGGCGTTAAGAGCCAGATTTTGGGTGCTGAATGCAACATTCAGATTCTTCTGAGAGAATTGTAAACACTGCTCATGTGACGGCCACAGTTTTCCCAACAAGGACGAAACACATTGATTTTGGTCCAAACAAACAGGAGGACTACTGATTCAGAGTCAGCGACAGACACACACGTAGCCTAACCATGCCATGGTGAGACATCCCATTTAACACATTAGCTTCGAACCAAAGAAAACTTGGTCTCGAACGGGGCGCTACGAAATCAAGATTTACCCTGCAATCTCCTGACACGCGAAATCACATACCACTCTCCTTCAGCTAAGTCTATGGAGCAATGTGAAGGCTAAAAGAATAATTCTCAAGAACAATTATCTCTCTTATTTCCTTGTTTTGTAAACTCAAAGTTGCACAATGATGCTTTTAAAGGATGGATTCATTAGGGGTAAATGTATTACTAAACCATGAGTTGAAAAAACGTGATCAACAGACTCAAGCTTAGAGGAGAGGCGGGATTCTCACCTACATACTTATGCTTTTTTAGAGATATATATATATGGGAGAAATATTCTAGATAACAGAAAAAAGACGGTTTGTACATTTTCATTGTCATAGCTGGTCTCTCTTCTTTGCCACGATGTTTTCTGTTATTCTCGATTTGGAAGATCTCAAAACAGACACAGAAATGGGAGGCACTCCAGGACAGCACAGAAGCACTGTTAGCAGGTCCTTGTGGAGTGCGTGGGCGTCGTGTTGCTTGAGGCGAAATGTTTGTGTGTGTATTTGTTTTTTATGTTGTATTTTTAAATCTATTTTAAGTTTGAGCGGTATCAGGCTTGGGCCCACCGCTCTCCTCTCTGTCCTCCCCCTCCGTCCCCTCCTCCTCCTCCTCCTCTTCCTCATCTTCCTCCTCTTCTGTGTGCTGCTCCAGTTCCTCGCGGGTGATCATCTCAAAGTCGTTGCCATTGCTGTGTTGCGAGCCCTCGTCTTCCCGCCGCTCGCTGTCTGTGTCCGAGTGTCGCTCCGTCGGCAGGCCCTCGCTCTCCGCTGCGTCGGCACCATCGCCATCGCCGCCGCCGCCGTCTCCATCGCCCTCCTTGCTCTCCTCCTCATCTTCGTCTTCCTCGTCCCTCTTCTCGCTGTCTGACTTTTCCTCGCTGTCCGACTTCTGCGCCTTGCTGGACTCCAGGGACTTGCCGTCGCCCTTGTCAGTGAGGCTCTTCTTGCCGCTGCCACGCGGGCCCTTGTACTCGTGCGTGTAGAGCGGGCGGAAGGAATCGATGAAGCCCACGTCGGCCGTCAGGTTGGGCAGGAACCAGAAGTGGTGGCGGCCTCCAGTCACCAGCCAGATAAGGAGGAATAGAATGCAGCGAGCTGAAGGGGAACATGAGTTTCAGGGTATCAGTCAATATTAGTGCTTATACATACCATACTGTTACAAACAACAGTCAACATTAGCACGTATACATACT
Organism: Sardina pilchardus; assembly: GCF_963854185.1. Lineage (NCBI taxonomy): Eukaryota > Metazoa > Chordata > Actinopteri > Clupeiformes > Clupeidae > Sardina > Sardina pilchardus. The sequence continues at coordinate 41,019,583 of NC_084995.1, read as the reverse complement.
GTACTGTTACAAAACATTAGTTCCCATTAGCACCTATACAGATCATAACAAACATCAGTAAATTTAGTGCTTACGAATACCATCACAAACATCAAATAACATAAGTATGTTATCGACCGTCGTATTTACTCAGCTTTGGCAAAAGTCTTGCAGGACATTAACATGCCTTGCTGTGTTCCCAATCCTACACCATTTATGTGTCCATTTCTCCCTGCTCTGCTTGCCCGACTGACCTCATCAGTAGCACTCTTGAACTGAAAACATCATATACCTGTTACACTGACGCAGTGATACATAGAAAATGTTCAGCACAGAGGTGGGGAATTGAGAGACCTTGTCTTAGGATGTAGACGCTTGAGCTACAGTAGGGTGTGTGTGTGTGTGTGTGTGTGTGTGTGTGTGTGTGTGTGCCGTGTAGAGTATGGACTGTGTAAATAAGGTTGCAGGGTTCTTACCGACGGCGAGGAGGAGAATGCTGGCTACGAAGCAGCCAGCCGCCACACTCAGGTAGTACACGCCCACTCGCATCTCCGCAGGCCAGAGTGGGAACAACGTGGCAGCGATCACCGCGATGACTGACACCCACACACACAGAATTAAGACAGCCATTAGTAATTAAGACCGTAATAACACGAACTTGTGACAACCGACAATCATGACTGTCCAATTCGACTACAGAACATGGTTTGAGATTGTGTGCACTGTGCCCATGCGTTTATTTCTGCATGTGGAGATCAATCCATGTCAACTCTGGATTTATAAGCAAACATATAAACCAAGGAAATCCACCTTACCAAGTATCAGCCCCATAGCAAACGTTTTGAAATGCACTGGGTCATAAATCCACACGAACACCTGGACAAAAGACCAATTACACACCAATTACACACCAATTACACGCCAATTACACCAGGGTGATTTCCTATGACTGAGGCGGAGGGCCAGTGTAGTATTGTCAGCGCTGCACCCACCTCGTTCCCGTCTAAAAACAGCTGGTCCTCATGGGGCTCCAGTTTGAACTTCTTCTTCACGTCCTTCTTCTTCTTGGGCGAGCCAGGACTGTCCTCCTGTGGGACATGTGATTGTGGTCGTCCAACAAGTAAGTACACCATGCTGATCAAACTCAAGATGAATTCTTTTTATTTATTTATTTATTTGTTCCTGTTTTCGTTCTCTGGTTAGTGAAGGAGAGCCTTTACTGAGTGAACAGAATATTGTTATTGTAGCTCATGTCCTGTTGTGTAATTATAGGCCTGGTTGTTGATTGGCCTCTGTCGCAGCGCATGTTTTTATATAAAAGGAGGGCCGTTGCAGATCTCAGAACTGTTAATGCTGAGACTTTACTGCTGCATTATTTCCTCTTTAGCACCTACAAAAACATCGATGAGCGTCTGCAGTGTTTGCTTTGACATGATGTCCACCTGCTCTGAAGTGACTGTTTCAATCACATTGTGTTATATGTAAATTTGACGTCCGTGCAAGTTATATGCTAAAACAATGACACTGTACTACAGGGGAAACACTCGAACCTGTAGGCCTGGCATTTACCTTTGGTATCAATGCAAATCACTTAAACACTTTTTTACACTGTGTGCTTAACACAACCCAGTTTGGTCAACCCATGGATTTGCACGTCTTCATTTCCCATCTGTGCCAATATGTAGTGCTACGTTGAGTATGCATGCGGAGTAAACTCACAGATGGGAATATATAAGGTGCACAATCATTCATGGAGTAGTGGCATGTCTGGTCATTTATGTAGTAGTAGTACAAATGTAAAAGTAAACCACACTTTTATCCTGTAACACAGACTGCCAACCGCGGGTTCAGGATTCAAACTGGCCAATGGGCAGGTCATGACGCTTCCAATGCTCCACCTCACTGAATGTTGGACAGTCTGAAATTTGACCGCAACAATTTCAAAGGTTCCCTTCACGGTTGAATGTTGCTGCCCTGATCAAGGCTTCTGTGTGCATCCATCATCAGCACTGGCATTGGCAGCAGTAACTGCTACACACACAGATCAGGACTCATCTCCTCTACAGTGCACAGTGTGATACATTTGTTGTGGTACCTCAATATGACTTGCAAAACAAGCACTTGGATTAACATATACTTCCGTTTTTGTTTTTTTAGTTTGTTTACTCTTTCATGAGCTACTTGCATGGCCATTTAAACTCTCAAGTGCATTTCACGTATGATAGAGAGAGTAGCCACACAGTATGTGTGTGCATCATGGTACCCTGCAGTGTTGCACATCGAACCTCTAGGCTTGTCTCTGTGTTTCGTGTTCTACATGCATCAGCGATGGAGAGATAGAGAGAGAGAAAGAGAGAGAGAGAGAGAAAGACGTACATTCTTCTCCTTTTTGGACTCTGCCTCGGACTCCTTCTTCTTCTCTTTCTTGGCCTTCTTCTCCTCCTCCTTGCCACTATCCCCTTTGGCCTTCTCCTTCTCTTTCTCCTTTTCCTTCTCTTTCTCCTTTTCCTTCTCTTTCTCCTTCTCCTTCTTCAGCTCCTTCTCTGGCTTCTTCTTCATGACTTTCAGGGCGCGGTGAAAGAACTGTTTCTTTAGTAATCTGCTCAGAAAAACCACACACCAGGTCCCATGGTCAGATAGCAGCACTTTTGCACTCATGTCATTGTGTTTCTTCATCACTGTGGTTGATTACTTCATATTCACACACACACACACACACACACACACACACACACACACACACACACACACACACACACACACACACACACACACACACACACACACACACACACACACACACACACACACACACACACACACACACACACACACACACACACACACACACACACACACACACACACACACACACACACACACACAGCCATCTCAGTTAAGGCACTCTTCTCAGTTCAGGGGATGGACTGACTGACTAACCTGTTGCAGTAGTCAACCACAGAGTCTCTGGTGGTGAACAAGGCCTCCTCCCCCTTTTTTGACTTTGCCCACTTGGAGTCCAAAAGCGAGTCCACGGCTTTGGAAGCTGCCAATTCAAACACGGACAGTCAAAACACGGACAGTAATGTCACACCAGGTACCCAACAGCACGGATTCAAATTCAAACCATCAACATCATCATGAAACCATCACTTACTTAAAGAGAGAAACAAACAAGATGTTTACTACATCATGGTTACAACAAGAAATTGCTTAATGTTAACCAGAGTTTGCAACAGCAAATTGGAGAAAAAAAGACGGGTATAAACGGAGAAAAGTGTCTTGAACAGCTAGGGGCAAGAGTGATAAGTGAACTGACCAATGAAGTAGTCCACTCGGTGGCCCATCATGTTGGTGGATTTGGTGGGGCAGTTGAAACGCAAGTACTTTGCCACCGCCTTCTCCTCCTTGGTGGGCTCGCTGACCTCCTGCACAGACGTAACGTTTGCCGGATCAGTCAACAGACAAGACAAACTATGACTAATCCATCATTTCCTTTGTTGGGTCACATAGGCCCTCCACATTTTCACATCACTCTGACAAATGTTCAACAAAGACATCAAAGCTTTTGTGCATGTATCAATAGCTCACTGCTCATCTGCTCAATATGACCTCGAGAAAACAGCTATTTCTGAAAATCGTACATCAATTTTTGTGGAACTCTGTGTACTGTATTAGTATTATCTTTAAGCAGTCAGCAATAGGTGAGGTAACACTGTTGGGAAGGCAGCGAGTTTCAGGTGGAACATCAGTACCATAACTACCTGTAAAAGCACACCTGGGCTGCGTTCAGATTGTCTGTCTTATCGCTTTTTTCTATCCACTTTCCCTTGACCTATATGAGCTTGTCATGAGGTCAAGGGAAAATATGAAAAAATAATGATAAGCTTCATAAGACAGTTTATAATAAGAATCTAAGTTCATAAGAACTAAGGAAAAGACAACCACGGCATTAAGAGTATCTAACTCTACTTACACTTAGGCTGAATGACTATGTAAAGGCAGGTGTTACTGACTTGTGTTTGGCTTGGAATTGCTTGGTTGTTGCTACCTGGCTGGTGAAAAGATTTGTGGGACCTAACAACCTTTCCTATGCACAATTCCAGGTCATTATATTAAACAATAAACCAAAAGACTTCGCTCTGGCATCTTGGCCCACAATCAGATTTATCGCCTGCTCTCTTTGTGGTGGCATTAGACATTTGACATTTGAATACAGTAAGCAGTCATCTTTGGATACAGCATAATGTGATATATCCACTGTGAAAGCAAGGGAATATAAGAAAACGAATTGAACTTGACAAGAACCCAAACTAGCACTGGCCAGGGATAGTGTTTGGATCTGGAAAACCGAGAGTAAGCCATCAGCCAACGGTGAGAGTCACAGGGTAAGTGGCCTTCTACTGGGCTTGTACACACACACAGACCCACTTCCACAGATTTCCATCACTTAGGGCAAGCACTAGTATGTAGGTTGGTAGTAAGCATTTGTTTTGGCTTTTGTCTGAGGCATCTAACTTGTATCAATCTCTAGACAATGCAACTTCCAAAGTAAGCTCAGATGAGATAAGATCAGATGAGATCAGATGAAGGCATTGAGCTATATGCTGTAAGATGGGGGAGCTAGGGGGATGTCACACATTAACATAAAAGCTGTGTTAAAGGTGATATGTGAATATCCACTCCTCTTAAAACATTCTGTAGAACAACTCTATGATCATTCTACAGGTGCAATCTTGGCCTCTGCATTCTGAAACCTCTTTCTCGTATCTTGGCTACATGAAATATCTATACCAGACAGTGCCTGTCAAAGCCGACCAGCCCATGGAATCATCTTTGGCCGCCTCCATCACCCTACACCCAGCAGACTGCAGATATAAACCCAAGCACACAACTAGCAATGGACTTCAAGACTTCAATAACCTAGGTTCTCAGACCATTACAGTCCATGATGAAATGCCCTTTTATTTGATCGACTAACACCACCAGAACATGTGAAACTGAAATGGAACTATTGCGTTGATTCTATATAGTGTTGTTCAGTTAATAGTAAGACGAATCTACCGGTTCATTCAATGACAACAAATACCCTTAAATTAAACCAATCGACACTGCATAATGTATCAGTCACTGTGGTGTAGTCTTCCTGACTAAACGTTGTCTGGCAGTCAGAGGTTGCATAATTTCGGCAACGTGTCTAGCTGCTAATGGACAAGGTGGAAGAGTAAACACACGCTTCGAGTAGATGGGCGATGAACTATCATTATGTATCCTAAAGCTTCAAGAATGTGGAACGCTAGACAGAACACTATCTAGTCAAGGCACTTTCAAAGGTGAAATGATAATGGCATCAAACCAAATGAAAATATGACGTCACGACGCTGAGATATCAGATTCGTTCCTGACTGAAGCATGCAAAACATTAGGACGTCTATTCGCTTAAAAATCACCAAACTAATGAGCAGTGTCACGCAGTCAATAAAAACGAATCAAACGGTTGATCACTACATCTTGCCTATTTGGCCTTCTGCCTCTAGTAAATGCTCAGCTCGCTACACAACTGTTTCAGAATATCATGTATCAATTGTCAACATGGTAATTAGCTTGGTTCAACATTGCCATAGTTGTTCCATCACACTTGAATGAATATTGATGTGTTCATGTCACATCACATTCGCCCTTAGCTGCACAATAACAATACTGTTAACACATAAACGTGGTTAAATACGTATCACCTTAGCTATTCATGGCATACCTAGTAGCCTAGCTGGCAACTTAACTAACTATTTAGCTCGAGCTCTTGTATTTACATGAGCAAGCCAGCCAGCTAGCTAGCATTTGATGCTAAGAACTCTGCATCCTAAAGCCAAGATGGCCAACTTAGCTGGGTGTACAGTTCCCGTTATAAGCTGTGGTCATTCGTTTGGTATCCAGCTGGTTTGGACTTCAAGATATCCAATTGAAGAATGTAAATATAGTTATCAATAACCGATAAGTATCACATCAACATTGTGAGAGTATGACTTCCTGCATGATGCAAGGTAATAAACTCGCTAGCCAGTTAATAGTTTTTTTTTTGCTAGCCCACTTTCTGAGGAGTACTCAGTACTGAGAGACTGTGCATACAATCTAACTATTTATTTCACGATTTTGCAACATAATCTCATACACTGACCATCTAATTGATAAAGAGACAAACACCCATTATGGATATTTCATATGAGATGATTTTTGAAATGCTAAAGCTATACCTGAATTCGCTTCTTATGCCTCCTGCGCTCCGCCATGATCCCAACGCTCACAAGTCTCAACTTGACGTGGTAGCCACGACAAGCTAAACCTACCGCGAGAACAGGCCGCGATCTGGGTCTGCTCCGCCTATCAGCAATCTTTCCCAACACTGCCACCCAATGGATTTCTTGACTAATCGACTGTGTTGAACCTTTACAGTCTGTCTAAACAAGGCTCATTGTTGTCGTGTTTATTACCTAGATTTTAGCAGGATATACTGGTGTATTGTGATATATAGGCTTAGGTGCCTAGAATGGATAGGATTAATCACGTGAGGATTTCGATTATTTCGATTGATTTAGAATTGAAATTATAATTTTAAAACTTTTATTTTCAGTGTGTAAAATAATGTAGGCATACAATCTTGTTGCAAAGGTCTAAATGAAACATTTACAAATGTATCAATACAATACGAAAATATAAACTAAACATATCTACAGCAATCCATCCATCACATTATCAGGAATTCAATGATATGTACATGGTGAACGGAGTCTTGGGTCAGGATATTCCCTGCAATAGCTTGACATAGTGACAATAAGTCCCTTGTCACTGAAGCATGTTGGCTCATCACACTCTACAAAAACCCAGTTTTACAAATTATTGTGTGTTATTATAGGTAATTTCAAAATAGCTTGTTTTATACTGTACACATCTGACAGATGGTGTAAAATAAGCCCTTTTGTGAATGACAGTCAACAAAGAAACCAGGCAATGTCTTGAGGTGTTGCTTTGAACACACACACACGCACGCACGCACGCACGCACACACACACACACACACACACACACACACACACACACACACACACACACACACACACACATATGCACACAAACACCTATGCCAACACTCTTTCTGACTATGCAGTTTTGCTTGCAGGTGAGGGAGGGTTCTCGGTCTCTGAGATGGGCTCGGACGGCTTCAGGGTCTCCGTGTCCCTGGCACAGGGGCTGCCCAGCAGTTCCACGCTGTTGCAGTTGAGTGGGGAGCTGATCTCGGAGGAGCGGTCTCCACTGGCCTTCTCCGCCGAGGAGTGCAGAGCAGGGGCAGCCAGGGGCATGTTCATCATGTACAGCATGTTGCCCATTCGCCGAGACAGCTGCACAGAATGAAGTTATTAAGTTAATTAAATAATATGTGTCTATTTAGTTCTTTATTTATATACAGCCTTTGGCTATGGGTATTGTTTAAAAGTGTTTAACAGGTCTGCAATGTAGATTGCTTTTAAGGAGAATTTAGTCATGATACAGTAAGTCATGGTTGCTGATCTAAAAAAGGCTTTGGTGCTCATGATTCATCAAGATCTAACAAGGCAGACAGAAATGCTGAGGTTTGTACCTGTGCTCTTATCTTGAGCGCCGGTCCCAGCTTCATACCGAACGTGTCCAGCAGATGTTCCTCTGTAATAAGGGGCAATGTCTCTCCATCTATCATGTGGTCTTTAAACGTCTGGAGGAAATATGACAGTCAAATTAGGGTTGCACATAAGATTAATAGAATGACTCTATTTCCCTTCATTCATAAGTAGAGTGCATGAACAGACAAGAACAAGAGTAATCAGGCAACTGCAGATCTACGTCACTATCCCACAATGTTAAAGAAAGCAAAAAAAGTGTAGTGGATTTGGACGATCAGGTAGGAAGGCTGAATTATGATAACCTTCTGCCTTGCATGAAAATGTGAAGTAAGCTGGACCAATAGTTATTAAGCTAAGCGAGTGGACATACAAAGACACACACACACACACACACACACACACACACACTCTCTCTCTCTCTCTCTCTCTCTCTCTCTCTCTCTCTCTCTCTCACACACACACACACACACACACACACACACACACACACACACACACACACAGATGAACTGGTGACATGGGTACAGTAGATGGACAGTCACCTGTGCATATTCAGAGCAGCTCGGTATTTCCACAATGAAATTGTAGACATCATCAACAGTCCACTTCCTGATATCTTCAAGTGTTGACATCTCTTCTCCATTGAGAAAGACATTGTGAGGACCTTTGTAGAATTAATAATGGCAATGTCAGCAACATGTAACATTATGATAAAGCAGTAAAAGAAGCAAGAAGTCACATTCAAACAATGAAATCACTCATTGTCAGGAAAATGGACACTGGCCTTTACACTGGTGTCACTAGTTATGCATCAGTTAAGTGTTATACATCCCTCCAAAAAATAATACACATGATTGGAAGACTAAATGAATGACTCTTATTATTTCTTTTACTGTCCTGTTACCAGCATTGTTTATTTCATAGACGGACTGAACTCACCAGGCGGCATGAGGCCATTCCCTGGCACGGGGAGCATGTAGGGCAGACCTGCGAGGGGCCCGGCGGCCGATGGGTACAGGAACTTCTCCTGGAATGCAGAGCACGGATTGGGCATGTCCTTGTCGCCCACGCCGGTGCTGCAGTTGGTCACGTCCGAGCAGCCGTCCTGGCCACTGATGCAGGTCTTCCTCAGGCCCTGCTCTCCCTCTTTGTAGCTCTTCCTACCGTTGCCAGGCGCCAGCTCCGTGTCCATTTTGACGTGGTGCGGCTTGTTGTCGGAGGACTCTCCGGCCAGCTCGCCCTTCCCCTCCGCCTCCTTCTCCTCCCCCGAGGCCCCTCCTGGACTCTGCTCCACGCTCTTGTCCTCTGACGGACCCTTGGGGCCGGAGCTGTTGCTGTCTACTGTCTTGTGATTGGCTGCCCTCCGGCCGGCCCGGCGGCTCCTCTCCCTCTGCAGACTGCTGATTGGTGGGTAGGGGCTGGCGGACATCAGCAGGCTGTTCGCCTGGAGGTCCTCCAGGGTTGTGCGGTGGACAAAGACGTCGTGGCCGTCCGGGAGACGCTGTCGTCCCCTGAATGCCATGGGGTTGGCCTGCATGCCTGGGTACATCATGGGGTTCTCCATACCCATGAGGCCCTTCTGTTGGGCGTTCTCGAGCTCTTTCTGGTGCAGGATGGCATTCATCTCCATTCTGAGTGGGGAACACCCATAGACCACAAGTCAGCAGTTGGATTGTACACTTTTGTCAATTAGTGTGAAATCTGCAGTGTTAAACTTTGATGCAGCATATACTGTACTACTGTATAAGTCATCACTATAAAACACAACAGTATTGTGGGAAATCGTAAACAGTTAGATTTTGTTCACAGTAGTCTAGTGAATGCTGTAATTGTTTTTCCATTCACTGGGTCAATAGCTGCCAGGGTGTCACTGTATATTTCACAGCAACTACTGTACTATACTGTACTCTACTGTAACGAATTAAAGGTAAAATAATGTGTGCTTTTTACACTGATGTGAAATGATGGGCTCTAATTTGTAAGGCATGCAAACCGTCTCGCACAAACTAATGCTAATTCAATCACCGCGAAAAACATCTTGCTAATGTAATGCCACGCAACTACACCAGTGGGTCAGCACATGACGAGGAAGTTCTCAGTAGGCTAAACATCTATTCCTTTCCTTTCCATGAAACTTCTAAAAAACAAAATCTCATGTAAATTCTCTCTTTTTTCCCCTATAGATGTTTACAAAGCAAATATTGGTATTACTACCTGTTCTCACTGTGTCTTACATTGTGCCTATTTGCAGATTCTGATGTCAATGCGGACTGTATTTTCCATGCTTATTGTTTTCGTACAGAAAGATTTCTTGTTATTGTGACCACATAATAAACCGAGGGCGGCTACAATTAAATCATGCTATTTTGTTATATTTCTTTCTTCTACTTAGCCTACTACAAATCATGTAATTTAAATGTGCTATATGAATAATTGACTGGACCACACACTTGAACTCTTTTCAATCAGGAAATCAGGTCATGCAGGCATACAACGAACTGTGAATCTTCTCCACATGGGTGGATGCAGTCAAATGAAAAGTTGTATTCCATTCAGGTACCTGGCAATGTTCTGCTTGTGAATGAGCTCCTGTCGCCTGGCAACGGTCTCCATTGGCTCTGGCGGTAGGAAGCTGTACCCTGCTGCCACCAGAGAAACACAAAGAGAAGGGCTACTTTGATTTTTGTTTTAAGCTAGCCTCTGCTTCAAATTGTAATTTCATATAAATTACTGTTGCTTCTTATTCTACTGGTTGTTAACAAATTGGCTAATACACAACAATGGCTGATACATAACAAATTCTGCTATGTAAAAATATGATATACAGTGATAGTTTATATCATGTAGCATGTACATATATATATTGTATATTAAAGTCTTAGCCTACCTGCTCCAGGAAATCCTCTGCCAGGCATGACACCTGAGTGGGGTTGCAGGGGGGGTCCAATGTGAGCCCCCATATGTATCTGGCGGCCATCAGCGGATACCATCTCAGTGGGGGGCACCAGCTCCCTGTGGAGAAGAGACAGAGTGAGTGGGTGGGTGCTTGAGTGGCAAGTAATTCTCTAATTACTCTTGAGCATCCCGCACCAAAGCTGGGCTCAGCCACCTCGGAGAGGCACCTGAGGTCGAGTCCAAAGCCTCTGTAGGAGACTGGCTAAATTGGCAGGGGTGGCGGACAGAGAGGTGCCCGCTGCGGGCCACGGGCACTCACCGTTCCATGAAGCGAGGCTCGAACTGGGCAGGCACGCCCTGCAGCCTCTGCTGGCCCTGGGCCAGGATCTGGGGTGCCATCGCCATCTGGTTCCTCATCATCAGCTCCTGTCTCTGCCGCATCTCTGCCACGCGACACACAGACACACACAGACACAGCACTTTAGCTTCCACTCACAGGGCCCCAGAGTACCCGACTGATGCTGGTTGTTATGGTTACGTGGCAGAAGGGTAAGACTAAAGTGACAAATCATATTGAATTGACATTTGAATATTTGAATTGAATTTTCGAGTCTCCGTACACATACTCATTCTGTGTCGCCTTCCACATTGAATTGAACTTAACTGAATTTACTCAAGGACAACATAGTCTCAAATTGGTCTCAAATTGTCTCAAAACTTTATAAGTTTTGTTTAAGCACAGTCCAGGCCCCCCAGTAAGTAGGGACCTTATTGTAAAACAACTAAAGAACAGGATTTCAGATGGATGAAAGTGCCCTCCACTCACCTGCAGCAGACATGCCGTTGACAAGGCGGTACCAGTGCTTCTCATCCAAGGCTCCTTGTTCCCCCAATGCTGTCATCTTCCTTAGCTGCTCACGCGGGGTCATGACACGACCTGGCTCCCTGCAAACACACACACACACGCACACACACACACACACACACACACGCACACACGCACACACGCACACACGCACGCACGCACACACACACACACACACACACACACACACACACACACACACACACACACACACACACACACACACACACGCACACACACGCACAAACACAAAAGACAAATGAGTTTGGGTGCAAGTGAAAAATAAATATCTGCCAACCAGTAGTCTTAGTACAAGCTCAGGTACACCATCTTTTACCTGCAGTGTTCACACAAACCATGAAGAGGGCATAGGTGGAATTAGGAAATTGATGCTACACTGAGCTGCCACTAGGGAGCACTGTGTTGTGCTGTGCAGCAACTTTGCCCAACCTCAACCTCACTTCATGACCTAGAACATGGACTGCAGATGCATGCTTGCTGCAGACACCACAGGTGCTCAATAAAACGTGGACCTTGGAATAGGGGTTATACTGGTAACATAATCGTAATGATAAAACTGGTATTTTTAGTGTGTAACAGGAAACTAAAGTCACCTCTAGATGGGAGTATTCAGAGGAGCCTTTCAGAGCATGTAAAAAGATGTGAAACACTAGTCAAAGGAAAGATATTTTGCTATTTTATCGATATTTCGTTAATTATTTAAATGATTTGTTCTACTGTGGGTCTGAACCCACAGTAAACCATTCATCTGAAAACAGCAAACTAACAATATGGCAAGGAATGGTTTCCTCGTTTCTAGTTTACAGTGATGTGTTGGAAAGCAGGAAGTTATGTCATATCATTCGGCACACAGTCAAATGTGATGAATTGTGAAGGCAGATTTTTACCTGAGGTTTTGTATTTGTGGAGCTGTGCCTCCTATTCAACAGCCTTCGGTCCTAATACTCCTTTAGTATGAAATCCCCACGTTCTGAAACTGAGTAAAGGGAACAAAAAGTCAAGTTGAGAGAAGGCAGTGTGTATGAGACAGAGAGGCGAGACGGCGTGTCGCTGGGCAGAACTGAGGATTGTTGTCCAGCCATCGGAGAGGGTGTGACATTGCAACGAACTGCATCCAGACTCAACACATAATCTTTTACAACACATATCTGACACATGTCTTGACATCAAGAAATGAGAGGGGAGAGAGACGGAGATAGAAAGAGAGGGAGGGGAAAGAGAGAGGGAAGGAGAGATGTCTAATTTAAATTATCCCGAGAGTGTGTTCTAATAGTAAACTTATCAGTTTCTCAAAGATTATGTCATACAGTGCTTAAATTCAGTTTCTGAGCTTTGCCAAGAGCTTTGTTATTTACAATTTGCAATGAAGATCTGAGTTTTGATCAGCATAAATCAGAATTTGATCAGTATAATTCACATTGAATTCTGAAGCTATTCATGTTTTATATTGATTTTATATTATGTTTAAAGGCACTACTTTTTATCTTGATTTTTGTTCACAGACATCCTGTCCTTTATCCACATATGAATGAACTGTTGATACTGATTGTTTAGGTGCTTACTGTTATTGCAAAGCTTTATGGCTAGGTTGAAGGCTGTGGTCACAGGTAATTATGGTCAGGGGGTTTACTTGAGTTTGGGGTTACAGAGTCAGATTATGCTTTGGATCAGTCGACAGTTGAGCATTGACAACAAACTCTGTAGTCTCACCCCTGAGTGTGCACTCGCAGTATTAGGCCAGGCGCCCTTCCCCATCATAGGGAGCACCAGATTTGCCCTTGTGTATTAGCCATAGCGCCTAAAGTTCCCTCAGAAGCCCAACTAATCCAGGGCCGGTAATCCCCCTGTTAGCCCAGCAGCCGGCCAGGAACATCTGCTGACCTGCATGCATCCAGGCCTGGGCCGGCTGTTGGCCAACCCCCCAACCACCTCCTGGGCCCCCCTCTTCCCCTGGATCCTATTAGCTAAGTCCTGACTATACAGCACTTTAAAGGGATGTGTGGGAAGTAATCCCTGCGTTTAGAGTTTTACCCTCAGCAAACCTTGCCTGTAAGTATACTGGACAATACACCCAGAGTGCTAATCCTATTAGCCTCCATTAGCCCCCGAGATGTCCCAAAAACACCTTGGCTGATAAATCTGGGGCGCAATCCGTTTATGGCGGAAAAACGTGGCGGCCGTGGCAACACCTGCCAGGACTGCAACATGCATGAAAAAGCCCTGAAATGCCTCTGCATGCATGAGTGGAGGACTGGGTGGACTGAAGAAGATCAGGGGTCAATATCATAGCCATGCATTTGTGTTTGTTGTGCTTTTTTTTTAATGAACTCAGGCACACTATATTCACATGCGATCTTACTCCTCCCACTGTCTGTGCAGGCCAATCATTGTAATAATAACATATCAGTAGTGATCAAGCCTTAAAAGACTGGCAGTGGTAGGCCTTTACAGCTCGGCATTTAGCAGTTTCCATCCTGGTCAGGTACACGGCACCTGCAAGTAACAGCAGGGGCTTTGTGTTGCTGTAAACGGCATCCTGACAGCCAGAACAGACATCTAAAGAGTTGTCTGTAAGCTGCAGGCAGTCTGGCATGTGTCCATGGCAAGTCCAGATTTTGGCGTTCATGTGACAAAGTGAAGCCACACACTGTCTAAGCGCTCGGCTCAGAGTGGCTGGATTTGCAGCCCACTAATCTCATTATCAGGAATGAATTAAAGGAAAATTGCTGACGACTTGCATTAAGCGGTACATTTGCGGAGGTCATATCAGACAGGATATTATCACTGTCTGGTCCCTGTAGCTATGCTGTAGCTATGGCAGTCTTTCACACACACACTATATTTCAGAATACATACAACTGCATGGCAAGAAGCCTATTTCACATGGAAATGAAAAACAAGAATCATTTTGTGTCCCACAGTTTGACCATAACCACAATAAGGGAAAGATAAAAAATATTATTCAGCCAAATTCACACATATGATTTTATTATTTGTCATGTATTAAATGGCTACTGCTGTAAAATTGTATAGCACATTGAATCATTCTATGTGTTAGACTGTGTCCAAGGCAGTATCAAACATTTATGAATGGCTGTGTGAAAAACAGACCATGAAAATAATACACACTTATTGACCAAATGTATACAGTCGAAAAAGATACAGGAAGAATAGGCCCTTGCAGTAAAGCCAAATTAGCCTACAGAATTATATAAAAGACATGCATGTGAAAGAGGAACTCACCTTGGAATTTCTGCCAGGGATTTGAGCAAGCGCCTGAACTCTTCTGACCAGGCAGAGCAAAGGTACTCCAACAACAACACCGACAGCTTAAAAAAACAACAACAATGACCAGCCCGTTGTAGATCTTCAGACAAGGCCCACAATTCACACCCCAACCACTGCCCTCCTCAAGCACAGAGGCTCTTCTGCCTTGGCACTGACGCGTCCACTCGGAAAAAACTGAACACCAAACCACCCAAGCAGCAGAGCGACTCCCTCACACACTCCCGTGCCAACAGGCTGTCTTAACTAAAAAAGACCTTTAAATACAGTTTCATTCTATCTCCATTAGCTGGCTTTATCTCCCGTGTTAAGCCCTCCCTTCCCTGACATCACGATGATCTCTCCCCACACTGGTGCGCCGGACTCTGCCTTGAACTGTAATTAAGAACACTGCCTAAGCATTGGGGCTAAACCTCTTTCAACATTTACCTCACTAATCCCTTGTTAGCACTTTTAAGGCCGTGGGTAAGACACCTAAATGCCCAACTTCCTCCTCCAGTAGCATGTGTCACTCAGAGGGAGCCGGCATGCCAGGCTGAGCACAGTGGGGAGTTTGTTTCCAAGGGGACAAGTTTGTTTTTGTTTATCAGCTTTTTTTCAGTGTATTGTTCGACGAAATGTCAGTATTATACTAGATCCCTGGTCATTTAACAAATATGCTGCTTAATGTGTTGTGAGGATCATCTTCTCAGACTTGTTAATCTGGCAGTTTGTGCTCACCAACTTCTTAGAGTATGTCCAGCAATTCAAGGAATTATATATTTTTAATTCTGTGGGGATCAGCGGAATTAGTCTAGGGTAGGTGTGCGGCGGCCTGGTGGGATATGGGTGTTTTGACCTGTGTCAGACACTTAGTTTATCAGACTGCGTGGTATGTCTGCCACGGACCAGTCACCTCCTGCAGAGCCGACAGTGCTCCGCATCACAGCAGTCGATAGTGCCTCCATTAATGAATTATTCTCTCTCTCTCTCTCTCTCTCTGTCACACACACACAAACACACTCTAGTACACACACACACACACACACACACACACTCTGATACACACACACGCACACATGCTCACACATTATTCAATGTAAAGTTCACTTTATACCATATTTGTAATATATGGTATATTACAAATATATTATGAATATATTAAATAATATTTGCATAATTTTACAAAAATAATTGCATTACATTGCATTTCTTTAGATTTACAAATTCTACAGTCTAGTATAGTAATTTACCAATTGTTTCGAAACTTGACTGACAATAGCAAATCATTTCAAATGGTCTATGTGTTGTTGGCATTATTCTCAACTCTGTTCCGCACCCTGTGTTAATTCATTGTTGTTTGTGTTTGTGCCATCTGGCTCATCAAACAAGTGGGATGCCCACATCAAAAAAGAGAGGAATCTCTAATAATATGCTTACGAATTAAGTTAGTAGTGAATTAAGACATCTAAACCCCTAATTTGGGAATCTGCCTGAGTAAGCTTTTTAGCTGGGATTTCTGTCCGGCTTGCTTGCGTTGTGCATTATGGAGTCAGAGTGGGGCGAAGGGATAAACATGGGTTTAACCTGAAAATGGCTGCAGCTATAAATTCTCCCGATTCTGCTGCAGCTTCTCAGGAGATGACAACATGATAATCCTGCCACACACCGGCTAATTCCAGAACACAAGACCAAAATGAGATGCAAATGCTTGTAGGAAAACATGGAGTGCGAATGCTTGGGGCATAGCATATTTATGCTCTTACTCTTTGCTACAGGAACCAGCATAGCCAAGGAAACAAACATAAATGTAATAATAGACACCATTGCCAGTTTTGCATAAATCAACTCAATTTATTTGTATAGCACCAGTCAAACAAACCTATTTACAGGTGGAAAAACCTGCTGGGCATTACTGTATGGCACCAGCCAAACAAAACACTGTAATTTGAAATAATTTACAGCAAAAGAGTTGGATAGACACCCAAGAAACAAGTCTTACAACAATGCCCGACAAGAGACAATATCATTTGTGATGCTGAGGAACAGTAACAAATGACAGCTCCACCCCAGTCTGTCAACTACACGATGCTAACATTTAAAATGATCAGAAAGTGAGAGAGGTTGAGAGCTAATTTCATGACCATTGATCTAGACATGACATAGGCCTATTCAACATTACGTTCTTTACAGAAGGTGCGCAGTGAGGTAACCACAACAGAGAATAACCCTTCAGCTGGATCCACATGCATGGCAGCCATTGCCTTACTGAGGCATGGCGTCACAGGAGCTGTGGTCAGTGATGGTCATCTTGTTGATCTTGATGTTGTTGGAGGTCAGCGTGTTGTGCACTTGCTCAATGGTCTCCGCGGGGAGGGAGGGGGTACGACTCAGGATCCAGGCGAAGTCAGCGTAGAACAGACCGCCGTAGTTCTCGCAGCCGTAGACAAGGGCGTAGTTGTCATAGTCGGTGTCCAGGACCCAGTAAGGACCAGGAGGGGTTCCTGTGGGACATTGCCATGAGGTGTTGAGGGACGCTGGCTTTCCACACCTGATCTCTAGCCTAACTGTAATGTTGACCTTAGTAATCTGGCACTGGTCCTGCTAAATGTGATTAATTAGAATAATTGGTTACACTTAACTTAAAGGTATCTACATAAGAGTGACCTGATGATTGGATGATTAGGGTTAAGGTTAGGGTTAGGGTTAGGGTTAGGGTTAGGGTTAGGGTTAGGGTTCATGTGTCATGACAATGTCATGTGTTCATGACAGTGTCGTGTCACTCTTATGTAGACACTGTTCCTTCAAGTAAAGTGTTACCGAATAATTCTAAAAAGGTTTCAATGAGATGTTGAACGTGTTCAGAAGCAGATTTGAAGTAAACTTTCGTCTGAGAGATGTGGTCAAGGTTATGCATTTTTCTGGAGATGCGAATCAATGCTTACCTGGGAAGAAAGTAACAGCCAGCTTGGCGGGCTGAGCAGCATCCACGACCTTGGCAGTGCCCTCAATCTGACTGACAGTGCCATCATCCCTGATTGAACAACAAAGCAACACAAACACTGCTGAGTGAGATGTACGCTATACAGGTAAGCCAGCTGGCACCGCAAACCATTCTAGAGTCACACACAAGTAAGTCAGCTGCGCACACCATGTACTCAGCTGTTAAGACAGAGAGAGAGAGAGAGGGATTAAGAATAGCTCTTACAGCAGCTCAGCGTTCAGGACCTGCACGACCCCATCACCCAGTGTGTAGGTAGCCTGACCACACTCGCCTTTCTGGAAGAAGGAGGGGAGCTTCTGGATCTCATACCACCGGCCCATGTACTGCAAATGACAGAACAGAACATTCAGCCTCAAAGCCAGCAGGTGCACTTTTTACACACTACTGGGAAATGTAAGGCACAGTTGCTGTGCTCTGTCCTGTCTGTGCTATTGAATTTGTTCCAAGGTTTTTTGAACGAGTTAATATTCTTTCAAAGAAGAAAAAAATGACCATAATCACAAATGCATTTGTTAGATCTGAAATTAGGAAAGTTGTTCAAATGGAATATGAATTATGGTAATATTGAAATAGAACTAATACGTCAATACTTCAACCTTTTCTCTGGCTTTCATTTTGAGCAGCATTTATTGCATGTCAGCAATACTTACACTGGTGACATCAAAGTTCTCCTTGACTGGAGGAACAGGGCATCTTCCTGGATGGATGACCTGGGCGTTGGCCACCAGGGCAGAGAGAAGGGTCAGAGACAGTACCTGTAGAGCCTGCATTGTGAAGCCTGTATCACCTGGAAATGGAGATCATGATCAGTTACAGCTCATTTGTTTTTGATGCTCTGAGTTAGAGCTGCATGTATATCTATAGGCTCTGCTCAGAACTCTTACCTGAGGTGTTCACCTTGTTCTGAGTGATGTCTGGCACCTAAGGATGCATATTTATAGCCCACGCTCAGACCCACTCCTCCAAATAAGGAACATAGCCCGGCACCTCTAGGAAATATGTTTTGTAAAGAAATATCTGAAAGACCACCTGTGCCAACAAAACTGATGTTTACAGTGAACTTGTGTGTGCGTATGGAGGGGTCGCAGGGGGTTAGGAGGGTTGTTCAATCTTGGTTTTTATCAACCTTGGTTGACACTCATGGTCATTGATGTGAGTCAATAACATCGACATATCGCAATGCAGACCTACAGGATCTGTGAATTGCAAACACCCTGCAGATACTCCATAGGAATATGGGTATATCACAACAATTTATTTGCTATTTGCTATGAAAATTGAAACTGTTGTAACTGAAGTACAATTTCTAATTGATTTGGCTATCAAATAGCATAATCCAATACACATACAGGATTTGTATCCATTTTAAGTTTTATCCTGTTCTTTCACCCTGTCACGCATCTTTTACATATTGCTGAACATTTTGCATCTCTTCCATAAATCTAAATACATTCTATACCCCAAGCTTCATGTCCCCAGCAAGATGAAACACATTTTTACCAGAAACCGATTTCCTTACCTAATACTTATACTGGCCTGTTTGTTTACAGGTCATGCATCATATGCAAAACCTAAAGGTGTAACAAGTTGACAGTTGTTTGGCTGCGCTTTTGAGGAACTGTATGTTTTTCTTTCTGGGGACATGTACTGTATATCTGTGTATCTGTGTAAACTGCGTAAATTTAGACAAAAAGGGTTCATGTATTCTAGCACATCTGTATGTTTCCCTGGACATGACTCTCATAACATACATCCTTCAAACACATCTGCGGCTTTCCCTTAACATGGCCCCAGTTCAAACACTCCTTCTTGTGTGGTGGCCTCGTGCACTCTTTGAGGGTTATCAAGTAGCTTGAAATAGAGAAGGGAAAAGATTCTAATCTTGCTCCAAATATTACTTAGAATATCAGACACCCCCATCAGATGACCCCCTATTGGTCCAGTGAGCAGGTCAGTTCAGGTGCGAATTCTCATCATATGGCGATCTATCAGTGAGTGTGGTTTTATTCCCATATATATGTACAGTACAGGTGATGCAAGCTCTCACTATCACCTATGCACGTGTGTGGGACTGTGGTCCCTAATGGCCCCCCAACATGTGAATGCTGCAGCTGTTTACTAATGGGGATTTATTCTACATCTCTCATAAGGAACCATGTTGCGAAACAGTGCCGTTATACAATATTTTTTCCATGATTATGTAAGTCCTATGCGCACTATAAGCTTCTAAGACCTTGGGCTTTCTGTCACTACATTTAGAGTTGAAGTGGAGCGAGCTCTATAGCCAGACACAGGTAAAGATATATGTGCCATTTGAAAGATATAGACACTGACTGATAGCTTTATTGTTACCTTAAATTGATATTTTCTAATGTGATGTGCTAAAATTAATGCTATGTATTATATAGGCCAGTAAATAATTAAAGATGTGCAAATTCTGTATTTGATATGTGTTTACCAATATTCCCTGTTATTTAACGCTCACATTAGATATACTATTAACAATCATGAGACACTTTTTTCTCATTTATTTATTGATTCAGTGCTTATTCTATATTATGCCTTGTACACAAAACCAAACCATACCAAACGAGCCAGCCAGCCAGAATGCAGTTACATATATGCTGCAGTCCACCCGTGTGTTCTCGTGTGCAGGCAGAGAACATGCAAGCTGTGCGGGTGCTGTTGCTGACCCTCTGTGCTACTCTGGGGGTCGGAGCCCAGTCCTTTGGGAAGGGCCGGTGCCCAGTACCTCCTGTCCAGCAGGACTTTAGCGTAGCCAAGGTAAGGAGTCCTTCTTTTCCTTCACTCAGTACACCAAGCCCAACTGCCATGCATGGCTCAACTGCCATCTTCATGAGTGACTCTGCTCTGGTGCCTTTGTGTAGTATTTGGGCAGGTGGTATGGCATCGAGAAGCTTCCAGCTGTGTTTCAAAAGGGAGAATGTAGCCAGGCAACCTACACCCTCCAGAGTGACGGACTGGTCAATGTCCTCAACCAAGGTCTTCTGTAAGTGGAGTTTTAAGTTCAAGTTTATTTGTTCTTCTGGGAAAACATACCATGGAGCGATATCATATCTTTCTTAGGACCAGTGTGCATGGACAAACAGTTAAAAGCTGCAATGCACTAACAAGGTTAAATCAGGAGTTAAGATAATTTAAAATAAACAGAATGAGAAAGAAAGAAAGAAAGAAAGAAAGAAAGAAAGAAAGAAAGAAAGAAAGAAAGAATTACACTGAATGCAAGGCATCTGAGTAAATTCTTTGCAAGTGACAAAGAGTTCAGTCGTATGGAGTGTTTGTTTTAAATGGCCCAAACAGTCTATGAGGTGTGTGTGTGTGTGTGTGTGTGTGTGTGTGTGTGTGTGTGTGTGACATCCATACTGGTTCAGTGGATATCCTGCAGATTCCCACCAGCATGTCTGCGGTAACCTCTGCAGCCTCCCTCTGAGTTTGACTGTCTCAATGTAATCCCAATGTGCTGTTGACAGGCCTGATGGGGAAATCACCAACACCAGGGCAACAGCTCGTGTGGCAGATCTGAATGACCCTGCCAAGCTGGAAGTGATCTTCACAGGAAGTGAATACCACTGACACATTTAACACATTTACAATTGAAAAAATAAACACTTACGTTTCCCAAAGGAATATGTAAAGACACACACTTAAGTAAAGTGATACTGCATTGAATCAGGAATAATGATCACTAATCAATAATAATTTTCTCAGGTCCACGTCCACGTCCTTACTGGGTGCTCGCCACCGACTATGACAACTATGTTCTGGTGTACTCCTGCACCAACATCAGTGAGGAGTCCTACGTGGAGTTCGCCTGGATCATGAGCAGGACTCGCTCCCTCTCTGCAGACATCGTCGCTGGGCTGAAGGACAAGCTTCATTCCCATGGCATCACGACGGACAACTTGACCGCCACAATCCAGACCGGCTGTAGTAGCATGCCTGAATGATGGAATGATCTCCCCTAAAGCTTCTCCAGCTTGAGGGGTAGCTGTATCCATTACAAACGTCCTCCACAACACAGTATTGAGGTGTTCACCTGAATAAACGCAAAGCTGAGGTGAAAATATGTCTGTGTCATTTGGTTTCTGTCAAGGTCAATATCACTGAGATGATATATAAACATAATGAACAGCCTTGTAGCATGATTTTAGAAATATATTGTGTCATATATACCATGATGGCCAAATACCCAACACAATATTACAAAGTAATATTTGGGAACTGAGTAGCTGATGGAGCACTGGAGGTGGGGGTGGGCTGATGGCAGCTATAGTTGCCCTGTTGCCCCAGGGCCTGGTCGTAGCTGGGTCCTCTTTGCACCAGCAAATGTGTGAAATTCAGAAAAGGGCAGGCCCATGGTCCAGCGTGTACTTACTCTGACCCATCAACAACAAACTATTTTGTTTTGGGAATCAGGAGCAGCCTCTTGGCTCGGCCGGTGACGTGAGGCATGCAGGACGTCCCAGCGGTGAGTCAGGCTGGAGGCATGTGTAGTGGTGACAGAAGACAGCAGAGGCCCTTCATAAGTGACCTGCGCTGCACTGCACTGCACTGCGCCGCTGCCCATTGTGCACTGTCACCACTGCATGCCCTGCCACTCAGGTCATGCTCTCCTCGGTTTTGAGGTTGAGCCTGGCCCATGCTGGCACAGTCTTACATGATGAGCTGCAAGCAACCAGTGTGAATGCCTATTTACGCTGACAGATGGCATAGACACATTTTGAATCAAAGACCATGGCAATAGCAACTTTCTGGTAAACGGTATTTGTGAAAAAGATATGGTGTCACACACACATATTGTACACACACTGAAAAACAAAAATGGCATCTCAGGTTTCATATCTGTTCCTATTCTCATCTAACTTGAAAGAGCAACAAGGAAAGTAGAGGTGTCCCCTTGAGTGTAGATGCAGACCAATTACATTTCTGCCGGAATGTCCCCCATGATTTCAATTTGTCTAATGGCTCGCTTCATGTCCGAGATAAGCTCGGCCCTGACAAAGACACTCATTCATGACACACAACTTTGGAGTAACGTGACCCTGAGCAGCAGAGTCGCTCTTATAAATACACAGCGCGCCATGATTTGTTGAATATTCTCACACAGAATCCACAGAGGTAAGATATCGCGTTTTCGTCATATTTGTCATATTTCCTACTGTAAGAATGAAATGCGTGTGTTGCATGTCTGTGCAAATGATAGCGAGATGAATCATAGAGTCATAGATTGAAATGGTTCGAGAGACTGCATTCATTTGTATGAAGACCATGTATAGATATTTTAGAAACATGCTTGCATATTAGGTGACAATGTAAACATTGCTTGATCTGTTTGTGTTTGCAGCTGGATGTATGCTGATGCAATGTGATTCTTTATCTATGAAACTATTGAGCTCTTGCTTTGATTGATCTGTAAAACTTTGGTGGTGCTTGAACCTAACGAGAGGGATATTATGGATGCTTCTGTCTGCTTCTGTCATTTTATATGAATGCCCAAACGAACAGCACTGTTTATCTGCATTTCAGATCCAGGTTAGCACTGTCACCATGAAGTCCATCATCTTGATCCTACCCGTTCTCCTGCCTCTTATCAGGGCGCAGGTCCCTCACTGGGGCCCATGCCCAGATCCTCCAGTGCAATCTGCATTCAGCATGAAAAAGGTACGTAAGCTAACTCTTCACTTCCTACAGTATAATAAGATAACACCAGCTATGTGTTGGAGACTGGCATTACTCAAGTTTACAGAGGTTGATGGTGGATTTATTTTTCTAACTTTGTTTACATCACCATACAGTATATGCACATAACAAGGTGTGTGCTTGCTGTGTTTTGTTGTTTAGTTCTTGGGAAGGTGGTATGAGGTTGCAAAACTGCCGGCTCAGTTTGAGAAAGGGAGATGCATTGAG
The DNA here is from genome assembly GCF_963854185.1 of Sardina pilchardus. Lineage (NCBI taxonomy): Eukaryota > Metazoa > Chordata > Actinopteri > Clupeiformes > Clupeidae > Sardina > Sardina pilchardus. The sequence continues at coordinate 40,995,975 of NC_084995.1, read as the reverse complement.
TCCAACTTCACCATGAAACAAGATGGGAGTGTCCGTGTGGTCAGCTCAGAGATACTGTAAGTTCAGACACTTTCAGCCACATTACAGTACTCCACTGTAGAAGGCCTATGTGCTGAATACTGAAAGATAGTAATCACATATCAATAGACACTTGTATCATTTATGTCATTTTCATTGAATGTATCAATGTTCATTTTTGTGTGATACTACTACAAGTGAAATATCTGACAAGTGAGTGTGCCTGACCTGAGTGTGACACAATTAAATAGTTAAATAATGCCAATAATTAAGAATAATGATACAAACTTTATCTTCATCACTAAATGCCATCCTGATCCTCCAATTGAGGTGCTCATTAAATGGATCATCCTTCAGGAGGTTTAAAAACCTAAAATAGCATTGAATGCAAATGTCAACATTGATTATGTTAGGGTTATGAAATGGAGCATCTTTGTTTTTGCGTGACCTTCAGAAAGGGTGAGCTGAGGGCCATCGAGGGCACCGCTGTGGTGCAGGACATGAGGGAACCGGCCAAACTGGGCATCAGCTTCTCCTACGGTGGGTGCAGGAGGGGCACACAACCATTACAGCATGGGGATGCTCACATCACAACACACACACACACGTAAACACATGTGTGCACGCACACAGGTAAACAAACGCGTATTTAAACACACACACACACACACACACGTAAACACGTGTGCACGCACACACGTAAACAAACGCGTATTTAAACACACACACACTCACTCACACACACACACGTTTGTATATATATATATATATACACACACACACACACACACACCTGGGTTATCTGTTTTTTTTATATTGTAATACTAAAAATGATAATACATATGTGCCTATTATTTTTTTTAACCAATCGAAAATGTCTGACAAATGTACCTGTCCGACATGTAATAGGTTCTATTCGAGTTGAGGATGTAGATCAGATGATTTAGATCATGAGGAGGTCTTGAGTGAATAGCTGAATAACTGAGTGTGGTGTGACCTGTGATCTCGCTCCCTGTTGACTGAGCTGTGCTGCTCTGCTGTTGGCTCTGCAGTGCTCCCCTACACCCCATACTGGATCATGTCCACCGACTACGAGAACTCGGCCCTGGTGTACTCCTGTACCGACGTCCTGCGCCTGTTCCACGTGGACTTCGCCTGGATCCTGGGCCGAACCCGAAGCCTGCCCGCCGCCACCATCACCAAGGCCAAGGACGTCTTCAACAACAACAACATCGACGTCACTCGGATGATCATGAGCAAGCAGGCGGGCTGCGAGAAGGACTACTGAGATCAGCAGGAGATCTCAGGGAGCGCAGAGAGAGAGAGAGAGAGAGAGAGAGAGCGAGAGCCTGAGAGGAAGAGAGGAAGAGTGGGGGAGAGAGAGGGTAATCTGGAGAGAGCGAGAGAGGAAGAGGGCCACACTGGCACGTCAGGAGGTCTGCTGGACTGGCTGCAGCCTGAGGGGCATCACTGATTGAACACTGATTGTTTTCAATTATCTCCAACTGTCACTTTTCCTTTCCATCCATTTTGTTTTATTTTTTTATACATGCAGAGAATTATCATTTTATGGTGAAAGGAGCAATTTGCTATGTAATATATATCATTATCTTGTTTCAGTTTTTGTAACATTTTTAGGGCACGAGTAATTGCATCACTAAAATGGGTTCTGAAATTTGATTTAAACAGTTAATGAAACAAACTGAAGGCATGAGATCCTCCGTGGAGAGAAAAATAAAGTACAGTGTTTAACGAGCATCATGTGAACTGCACTCGTCATTTTCTAGACCAGTTTACAGGGCACGTCTACAGTTAAAGGTCTACTGAGAGTATTTAACAACTGACATAACTCCCAAACTAGAGTAGTTTGGGAGTTAATTAGGCTAATTTGGTGGCCAGAAGTCAAGACACTAAATATGTTTGCTCTTCACTATTATAGCAACACTAAAGCACTTTTCCTCTGTCGCACACACGCTATTTGTTTATCCAGCAAATAACAGACAAGGTAGAATATGTTGCATGATTTTATGAAAGTATGATGCATTGCGACATCGAAGCAAGTCAAATTTGTAGTTTCTGATGTCTCATTTCATCGAACTACAGATACACTACCCCACCTCATAAAGTTACATAGTGCGGTTGTAGCCGACAGAGGGCCGCAAAGTGAAAGCAGAAGTGCTGTTCACCCTGTTACGAGTTGATGAACCACTGAAATGATTTTGGAAATTATTTTAAGGGATGAAAAACTCTGTAGTGTTGCTTTAAACATCTTGCTATTTTCTGGCACTACATTCTAGTTAGTTATGGCTCATCAATTCAGCAGGTTAAAAACAAGTACAGACTGAGAGGTCAAGCATTTATTTCAGTGTTTGCAGAGGAAAGAATTGCAAAATAATATATTTGATACATTTCCATAAAAGAGCCATTTTTCATCTAGGCCGTTGCAATCTTCAAGAAGCCAAAAGAACTTACATGAATTACGTGTGCAATCAGTGTGGAATGCATACCTACAGTATAGCCATGACACATTACTTAACATTTCACTTGGAGCATTAAGTCTACATGTAAAGGTTAAGGTTCCCTGTGTCCAGAGCAACTCTTGACTCACTTGATAAATACATGAGTGTCAGGCACAAAAACAGATAGTTAGTCGAGATTTGTATAGACAGGGAGAGGGGTTATGTATTTGATACTGTACAAATGGAGGTCCCATCTCTACTGTAGGACTGGAGCTCAATGGAGCCACTTCTGCTAAACGTAGTGGGTTGTGGATATCGGGATAGAAGAGGAGAAGGAAGGGAAGCCAGAAGGGACAAAAACAAGGCATTACATTTTCTGACATAATCAAATGTGCCAGTTTACATACATCCCACGACCAATCACACTAGGCTTTGGTAACCTCCATGAGCTACGAGCCTGCGCACGCACACCGTCAGAGAGACCCGCTGCCCTCCCTCCTCAGTCCTCTAGCGGAACTGCAGAGGGCTCACACGCAGACCAATCACGTCCTTCCCAATCTCCGTTGCCTGGGAAACAGAAAGGGAGACATTTTAATATCACAACCTAAAACAATAAATCCTCTCACTAAGGCGGTTGACTTTTATTATTGTCATTGCTTACAAGATGAGAATAAACAATTTTGGCTATCCAAGTTCCACAAATGTATCAATACTGAGTTCATGTAACACCGGCAGGCCACAATAAAAGAAAAGTAGCCCTAAGGTCTAAGAATGTTGTCCTTTGTGGGACAGAGGTGCGGTGAGGTGGGCCTACCTGTGTGACTCTGCAGACCTGGCCCTTGTATGTGGGGCAGTAACAGGCTCCAGACAGGGGGCACTTCTCCACCGGCCGGCCACGGTAGAGCGGCGTGTAGGATGCGGCGCACAGGTCAAAGGGATTATGGGGGTCGTAGTTCAGCTGGTGGGCATCTGTCAGAGTCTTCTCACACGCCGCCAAAATCTTCCTGGTCTAATAGACAGATAAGAGAGACAATGGTGCCGTTGTAATGAGCTGACAGTTCCCTGTTAATACTCTTACCTCTGACACAAACACACACACACACACACACACACACACACACACACCTACAGACACACCTACACACACACACACACACACTGTGGCTTTTTATGTTGTTAGAAATTCTCTTAAAAACCTAAATGTTTTTTTCATGTTGTAAGTCGCTTTGGTTAAAAAGCGTCAGCTAAATGAAATGTAATGTAATTTAATGTAACCTACAGACACACACCTACAGACACACAGTGAAATGGTTACCTGTTGTGCCACTTCGGGTTTGGGACCCAGTTCGAGCAGGCGCCGTGCGAAGCCCGCTGCAGTCTTGAAGTTGCGTAGCTTGAAGAAGAGGTTGAGAGCTGTACGCAGCACTAGGACCATGTGAACGGGCTGCAGGTTACAGTGAGTGAAGTACGCCGCCATCTGGTGGGCAAAACAGGGGAAGACAGTTTACTCATCTGCAGTCAACAAATACTGATGATGCCACATGATTTAGTAGACACAAGTTCAATGTCAAAATATCAGCACATGTCCCATCTCTGACGTTAGTTATTTCACTGTGTTGTGACGTTTCTTTGTGTTTTGAGCCCCCAACGATGTCTTCAAGGCAGCGCTGTCTGGAAGGTGCTAGGGTTAGGCATGGGTTAAGGTTAGGGTTAGGGGTAGGATTAAGTGCCTTTAAGTCAACTGTGGCAGCGCTGCCGGAGAGAGAAGACGACGTTGGGGGCTCAAAACACCATCGAGCTGTTGTGACAGTCTTGTCCCAGCCAATCCTGTGTGTCCTACCTCACACAGCCGTTTCTGTTGGTCAAGGGTGTCTTTGGGCAGCTTCTTCCTTTCCGTTTCCATGGTGAGCCCAACAATGTACTCTCTGCAGATGGTGATGAGCTGCTGAGCCTGTGGAGAGGGGGGGAAAGACAAGTCCCATCATGCACCTGGAGCCTAGCTCTAGCATTACACAGGCTAATTGACAACCCATCAGCACTAGTCACATGAAACACATTTTCACTAAGTTGGTTTCACATATGGAACGCACACAAACACCAACAGATATCCAAACGGGGGTCTACATGGCCTTGAACAACAGATTTGCACCTTACAGTAAAAGTATTTGCACAAAAGTAACAGCACTGTGAGCGCACACACACAAACACACACACGTTACCTCGGCAATCTCCTGCTTGTTGTCCACCACCAGCAGCGGAACGGAGAGCAGGATGACGCGGAAGCGCTCGACGGCCTCCTCGAAGCGTCCGGCCGTGGTCAGCTGGTAGCACTGCTGCAGACGGGCGATGAGGTCGGCCAGGCGCAGGCCGACGGCCGGCAGGCCGCCCTTGGCGCCGGCGTCCTTCCAGTTGCGCAGCGGGTGGCCGCGCAGGCAGGGCAGCGAGGGCAGCCCCAGGTAGGCGGTGCGGCCGCGCGACAGCGTCTGCGTGAACAGCTGCTTGTAGGGCTCGAAGCACACCACGCCCACCTGGTCATGCAGGAGCTGAGGGGAGGAGGGGACAACAACTTCACTGACTGACCAGAGGACAATGCAAGAGCTTTTAAAGGAACCAGCTAGCCTAGAGCTAGTCTAGAGCTAAAAGGATGCTACAGGCTAACTGGCCTAACCCACTTGTAGTGAATTATGAGCTAGGCTACTGGTGTCAGACAGGGCAAATTGCATCGCATGCACAAGCTCCGCAATGTGACAGTTTGTTCATTTGATGGTTCATTTGGTTAGCGTTTCTGGAAAAGCACTGTTCTTAAGTGTGGTCTAGTTTCAGTCGCTGTGATTCTGCTTGTTTTGGAAAATTCCAGGAAAAAAAAAAAACATGAGCATGAGCTGAGGCCTGAGTATTTGGGGATCTGGACTCACCCTCATGGCAGTCTCAAAGGACCCGGCCAGAAGGTGGTCCACGACCAGCTGGGAGTTGTTGCACCACATCTGGGTGGGGCTCAGGCCCTTGGTGGGCGGCACAAAGAAGCCGTCTTCAGCTGCGCCTCCAGCTCCAGCAGGCAGCTCCTATTGGTCAAAAGGTGAGGAGGGTCAGTACCACTTTATTTACAGTGACTTAATATGGACAAGCTATTTAACATGTGCATATATGCATGGTGTAAGTCAGATATAAAGACATAACAAGAAGCCTGGATTGAATAGTCAGGGTAATAATCATTATGGGATGGCAATAGTGTGAGTAGGGAGTGTAACGGTCTGAATGGTGAAGCCCACTCCTCACCAGCTCTGGGGGCAGGTCCAGATCCTCCTCCACCTCCCAGCCGCCTCCCTCTCCCTTCCCGATGCCGCCCTCATCACCCAACACATCCTGGGCATCAGCAAAGCCATCTGAGGGGGAGAGACAGAAAAACACACACTCGTCAGACAGGACAGAAGACAATGGCCATTCTCAACCTCTCTCCTCGATCCTCGGTCCTCCAGGCTCGTTCCCACTGATCTATAACTAGCACTGGATAGACTTTCCCCATTGTTGCCGCCGCCACATCATTCTTTATCTAGATCAGTGGGAACGAGGACCGAGGAAGGAAGGCAGGATATACAGTATGAAAACAATGAGAGGACACAGGACAAAGGGCAAAGGTCAGATGGGAGGAGAGGAGGTCGATTAACACAAAGCAGCGCTCACCTTCATCCAGGTGCAGTTCAGCGTCCTCTCCCCAGCCTTCTCCTCCTGGAGCTTCCATATCCATCTCTGCGGCCATCTGACCAGCTTTACCTGAAACACACACACCAATGTTACACACACACACACAAACACACACACACACAAACAAACCCACACACGCACATGGACGCACACAAACACACGGTCAAGACAGCAAGGTCAGTGAGTGCTTATAGTTCACCTTTGGCAGCAATGGCCCCCTCAAAGAAGCCCTTGGAGACGGTGAGCAGGGGCCAGTTGGTGTCCAGGGGGTTGATGGGAGGTGGGGGCTGCAACAGCTGGGCATTGGAGTCCACCTCAGGAATCTAAGAGGGAGAATAGTTTTTATTTCACAGTCTGTGAAGATCCATCCCCAAGTGTATACGTTTGTATAATGGAAGACACCCACTACAGCATGATAAACCAGGGACTTTATGTGCTCGTCTGGTCTTACCATCTCCTTCTCGAGGTCAAAGGTCTCCTTCAGGGCCTCAGCCTCCTCGTCCAGGCCGTGGGTGGCAGCGGTCAGATAGGCCAGGGACTCTGGAACACAACCAGCCAGGCACACTTACAGAGCCGGACTCACTGACAACCAGATGACCAACATGACACTAGAGCCCTATTATACAGCATCTACAGTACTGTGGGTGTAGATATGGACCCTATGGGGTCAAGGAGGGACGTGGGGTTTGTAGCAGTAAATACTCACTCTGTCCACAGTTCTTCAGGATGCGCACTCGCTCACTGACGTCGCCCAGATACAAGGCTCCTTGGTAGTGTCCACTCATGTCCTTCCTGATCTCAGCTACAACGCAAACAAAAAGGATCAATATAAAGGATCTCAAGATTCACAAAAACACAGAGCGTGTGTGTGCGAGAGTGTGTGTGTCTGTAGCTCACTCACCGATCTTCATCATCTTGCGGAGCTTGGCCAGGTTGCCGGTGATGAGATAGAGGAAGGTGAGCTTGTCAAAGTTCTTGGTCCTCTGGTAGCACATCTCCACCACCTGGTGGTGACCCTGCAGCAGTGCGGCCTCTCCCAGGCGTTCCCAGCAGTTGCGGTCATCTAGGGCCTTAGCAGCCTCCAGCGCCACCTGCAGATGAGGAGGAAACAGAGCAGTCAGGCATTAGCTTTAGATCCAAAGCACTGTAATCCCATATTGTGTCCTCAGATCAGTCCTGACATTTAGCCACTAACGAGAAGAAAAGCCGGCAACAAGACCAGCAGCCAACAGTCAGTAAGACACACAGTAAGTCATGTGAAATGGTACGTCTTAGGAAGCTGTGGCGGAAGAGGCGGCTATACCCAAGAGCCCACAGGGACCTGGGTTCAAATCCTTAGCTGTGCTATCTGAATGAAGGCAAAACAAGGTATCTCTGCCTCCCTCTCTCACACACACACACACACACACACACACGCACGCACCTCAATGTTGCCACACTCCAGAGCCAGGCTGAAGCGGGTCTTCTCATCCTTCACAAAGTGCAGCGCCACCTCCGGGTAGCCCTTCTTCTGCAGGTATGCGATGATGGACTGGCCTACCAGCTTGGCATTGCGCACCATGTGCAACACCTGATGGACAAAATCAGAACGGTCAGCTCAACTCAAAAGAGAGCTTGGACAGTGAAAGTCCTAAAATCCATGAGACATGAAACTTGAAATCAAGTGTAGTCAAACACATAAAACATTGCAATATTAAATATGGAGTAAATTCTGACAAAAACTGGGTACTTTTTGGAAGTGTATTTAGCGAAAGCACAGAGTTAGTATGTGGGATGAAGGTTGCATGCAGAGTGACAGGCGCAGACACAGACCTCCTCGTATTTGCGGCTGACCAGGGCGAGTTTGAAGCGGTACTCGGTGGGGTCGATGTTGAGCACGCGAGGGCGGCACTCGCGGTCCAGGCAGTACACGCTGTTCCCCCGCACACGCGTCACGTAGATGGGCAGGTCCAGCGTGCGGATGATGCCGTGATCACTGCAGAGGGACACGACGGAAAGGACCAATGAGAAACAGGGGAAAAGTACTGACACCTGACCAGGACTGGACAATGCATGGATTATTAATACTTTAAAAACATTTTGCTGATTTGACAATCAGACATTGTGGGGGTTGCTGGACAAAAAGTTTACGATCCTACGGTTGCTACGATAAAGGGATGTAATCTGTGGTCATAGAGACGTATAGAAATACTGGTGTGTGTGTGTGTGTGTGTGTGTGTGTGTGTGTGTGTGTGTGTGTGTGTGTGTGTGTATGTGTGCGTGTGGGGCATACCCTGAGGTGAGGGCGTATTTGATGTGGTTGGAGGTGGTGTAGATGAAGACTCCGCTCTCGTCCCAGGCGCCGCTCTTCACACGAATGTTCTCGTGGATGTTGCACAGGCTCTCCAGCTTCCTGTTGCAGATCATGATGGCTGTGTGGTGGGAAGGGGAACAGTAGAGAGAGAGAGAGAAAGAGAATAAAAAGAGAATAAAAAAAAGATAGTGAGGTCCTTGTTATGGCAGTGAGTGGCCACACATTGGCCAAGGTCAGCCTGAAAGACCAGGGCAATTCCACGGAAAATAGTTTTTAGTCACGTCGATGACAGCAAAAAAATTTGATGGTATGGCATGATGTAAATGATTACATTGCTATTTTTGGCTGAAGAATGTACATAAGAAAAATGCACAAAAAAATTAACGTTATCATTCACATCATACAAATACCAAGGCATTTCATTGGCGTTATGGACGTGACAAAAAAAAAATGTTCTGTGGAACTACCCACCACAGAGAAAAAACCTGGATGGAGACCAGACGTGTGTCAGTGCGGGTGTCTTACCGTGTTTGGCCAGCAGGGCCACGTGGCTGGTGTCCGTGCTCCACACCACGTACTTGACCTTGGCGATCTTGACGGTGGCGAGCGAGCGCTTCTGCTGCACGTCGAACAGCGTGACCCCGTCGGCGTCGCGCAGCAGCAGGGAGCCCGTCCCGGCGTAGAAGATCTCCTCGCAGCTCGGCACCTGCACCTTCTTCACGATCTCGTTCTTCAGGTTCTTGATCAGCAGCTAGTGGGAGCGTAGGGGTTTTAAAAGTCATTAGAAATGGTCATGGAACAGCCCTCGGCATAATGCTGCCAGAAGATTGAAGGAAGACACATTTTACTGGTCAGTTTCAACGGAGCAAGAGACCCGCATCTTATCGGCTCAATACTCTGGGAAACAGGGAGATTCTGTTATCATAGCTAGGAAACAGCATGGAGGGAAACAGATCCTTACGGAGTGCATGCGGTCCAGCACGGCGAACCTGTTCCTGGCCACCCAGACAGCCGTGAGACCAGAGGAGCGCTTGCCTTCAGGAGCTGGGAGTGGAGTGCAGAGGAGACATTAGCATTCCACACCTTTAATATCATCATATAGTGTAAATAGTCCTTAGTACCAAACTTTACTTTGTAGCTGGAGAGCTATGGAGAGGAGCTTTCAGAACGCTTAAATCTGGGGGATGGCAGGCTTACCATCAGGGTTCTGGGAGTCACTCTCGCGTGGGATGGAGTAGAGGTCATAGGTGCTGTTCTCCAGATTTGTCGCTCTCTATTCAGTCAGGACAGAAACAGGGGGATAAAAGTTACAAACGTGTCTACGAGCTTTCTTGATGTGTCTGGATATTCCGAACACTAAATAAATAAATGTGCGGTCCTGCAATACTCACAGTGCACAGCAGGACGGCGTTCTCAGCCGGGTTGTAAGACATGCTGAACACGGGGAACTTGGAGCCACTACAGAAAGAGAAAGAACAAACATACTCAGCTAAACATATCGAGCGTTGTAACCTCATTTACCTCGTCTGACATGTAAAAGACCTCCTCACTCAGCCATCTTATCATCTTCACACAAAGGGCAAATGCCTCCACAGTCATGACCTTTGGGCAGTGTGACCCCTGACCCCTTCTGCGCCCTAGGCGTACCTGCGCAGCTGCATGACGGCCGTGTCCTTGCTGCTGTTGAAGTCCAGCTGGCGCAGGAAGCGGTCCTTCACGTAGTACAGCATGTTGCCGTACACAGCGTAAGCTGGCCTCTCCCTCTCCAGCTTGAACACCAGCATCCCACTGTCATGTCCTGCAGACACACACACACACACACACACACAGTTTAGTGCTTTGCTGACAATACTGACAAAGATATCATATCAACTCAGTTTGGTAACTGATACATCACAGTCCATTTCTCTACATCTTGTCTCCCATGGTCACTGAAAGCTAAAGGAGCACTTATGTACAGTGCCTATAGAAAGTTATCATACCCTTTTGAAATAGTTACTTTTTTTGTCTTACAACCTGAAATCAAAACCCATTTTAAAAAAAATCTTTTCCAGTTTGATTTACAAATGTAGCTGTACAACATCAAAATAATGAAAAAAAAGTCAACAGTTCTGAAAATTAATAAAAAATTAAAAACTAGAATAACAGGGTTGGAAAAGTCATCATACCCCTGACTTAATACTTTGTAAAGCTTCCTTTTGCTTTCATTACAGCCATCAATCTGTTTGGATATGTCTCTATTATAGCTTTGCACACCTAGATAGGGGAATATTTGCCCAATTTTCCGTGCAGAAATGTTAAAATTTTGTCAAATTCTGTAGGGAATGGCGATGGACTGCTCTCTTCAAGTCAATCCACATATTTTCTATAGGATTTAAGTCAGGGCTCTGACTTTGCCACTCAAGGATATTCACCATCCTATCCTTAAGCCACTGCTTTGTTCTTTTGGCAGTATGTTTAGGATTTTTGTCGTGTTGGAAGGCGAATGACCTCCCCATCCTCAGCTGTTTAGGAGAGGGACGCAGGTTTTCCTCAAGAATTTTGGTGTACTTGGCAGCATCCATTTTCCCTTCTATCCTGACCAATTGCCCAGTCCCCGCTGAAGAGAAACATCCCCAAAACATAATGTTGCCCCCACCATGCTTCACACTAGGTATGGTGTGTTTTGGGTGTGTTTGGGTGTGTATACAGTGTTTGGTTAGCGCCTGGAGCTCAGTCCAAAAACTTCAATCTTAGTCTCCAAAAAGTTCGATCTTAGTCTCATCTGACCATATAAGCTTTTTCCACATGGTAGCAGAATATTCCAGATGTGTTTTTGCACTGAACTCCAAGCGCAATGTTTGGCGAAAACCAACACAGTACACCACCCAAAACACACCATACCTAGTGTGAAGCATGGTGGGGGCAACATTATGTTGTGGGGATGTTTCTTTTCAGCGGGAACTGGGCAATTGGTCAGGATAGAAGGGAAAATGGATGCTGCCAAGTACACCCACATTCTTAAGGAAAACCTGCGTCCCTCTCCTAGACAGCTGAGGATGGGGAGGTCATTCGCCTTCCAACACGACAATAATCCTAAACATACTGCCAAAAGAACAAAGCAGTGGCTTAAGGATAGGATGGTGAATATCCTTGAGTGGCAAAGTCAGAGCCCTGACTTAAATCCTATAGAAAATATGTGGATTGACTTGAAGAGAGCAGTCCATCGCCATTCCCTACAGAATTTGACTAAGTTTTAACATTTCTGTATGGAAAATTGGGCAAATATTCCCCTATCTAGGTGTGCAAAGCTATAATGGAGACATATCCAAACAGATTGATGGCTGTAATGAAAGCAAAAGGAAGCTTTACAAAGTATTAAGTCAGGGGTATGATGACTTTTCCAACCCTGTTATTCTAGTTTTTAATTTTTTATTAATTTTCAGAACTGTTTACTTTTTTTTCATTATTTTGATGTTGTACAGCTAAATTTGTTAATAAAACTGGAAAAGATTTTTTTAAAAATGGGTTTTGATTTCAGGCTGTAAGACAAAAAAAGTAACTATTTCAAAAGGGTATGATGACTTTCTATAGGCACTGTATACACTATCAAAATGAATGTGAAGATGACACCAAAACGGGTTGCCTTATAAAAGCATACATCGAAAAACTGACAGCATTTTGAAAATAAATAAACAAATAGAAACAACATTTGTCTCGATGGCCATCACTTTGATGTTTGAAGGCCAGTGTGAGGGCACCGAGAGGACATTCTCACCTGCGGCAAAGAGGTTGAGGTTAGGGTGAGCTCCCAGGACCCAGAAGCGGTCGTGGTCCCTGCGGAAGGTCTGCACCCCGGTCCTCTTGGACATGTCCCACACGCGGATGCTCTTGTCCTCCGAGTTGGACAGGATGAGCTCCTGGCGGGGGTGGAAGACCGCGCAGGACACGTTGTTGTAATGTCCCCTGCAGGTGTCTAGCTCCCATGCCTTGGACTCTGTGGACAGCATCAGACAAAGCGAAGAGATCAAGATCATGAAGTGAGAAAAAAAAAAACGAACACAAAATATCAACCAAAACAAACAAATAAATACAAACTAAATCTAGTCAGTGTGTTAAGTGCTTTAGTGAGTAAAGTCGGTACAATTTATGTTTACACATTTATACTGATCAAAGTACACGCTACACGTTAATTACAGAACGGCAAGTGACAAACACAGAACTACAGACATAGCAAATTGGACATTAGATGCCAGAGAATACAGCTGTGTTTAGAGTCTAGATTCAAGGACAGTGACGGAGGGGGCATTTCTTATCATTATATACCCACTCACCATTCATTCTCCAGATCTTGACCTGACGATCGTCTGCTCCTGAGACAATGAGAGGCATGCTGGGATGGAAGGCAGCCCAGTTGACCCCGCGGTCATGACCCTAATGAAAGACACAGACGCAGACTCCCTTAGACTTTTTAAATCTATTGATATTAATTTGTAATTCATCTTCTCTCCTGGTTCACTCTTGCTCTAGCTAAACCTTGTGTGTCAGGTCTCAGTTCAAATCAAAGCATTTTCTAGCTAATTTAGGGGCCCACATCTAAAACGTGGGTGAAGTATGTCAACACGTAAAGCTCTTGGGCAAGAACAGAACTAAAGCTATTGTATTGTATGTGGGAGCATTTTTCAGACTCATCAATATCTGTGCTTAAGATTTTTCCCATGGTGTTAAATTGCCAAATTGATTTTGCCTAGTGACCACTTAATTATGAAGGCTGACGGCGCTTACCTCAAGAACATGTTTTACTACGGCATCGGATGCCCCGAACAAATCCACCCCTGTGAGGCCGCGGATTTCGGTCTCCACGGCACCGGGCGAGAGGTTCTTCTTCCTCAAACCTGGAACCGACAATCCGTGCAAAAACGGGGGAAGGAACCATACACGGGCAACACAACAACACCCACGAAAGAGAACAGGGGAGGAGAGGTGGGAACAACAAGCATGTTACTCAGTCATTTAAACAACAATATCTTTGAGAATAAGGCGACTGCTACCATAAAAAAAAAAAACAATTTGAAAGGTTGTGGGAAACACAGCACACACTGTTGGACTGCTAACCACTTACAGGCGATATGAATTACAAGCACAGTCAATGTTCTCTAGTTCCCCAGTCCAGAAAACAGTAATTCTACAGTAGTCAAGGACACAGCCATTAGATGCCTCTATAATCAATTTCCGTACACCATCAACAAAGGCTTAAGATTGGGTTAACATGATCGTGAAATCACAGAGAGCATGTGATTGGGTTCAGAGGTAGTGTCAGTGATATAGGCAAGAGTTACCTATTTTAAAGCACCGTTTTATGCAAGATGCCTAAATACACAGACTGACAGACAGATAGTTGATCATGAAAGTGTTTTTCATTAGTATTACTGACGCTAACTTGAAATAATCAATCAATCACATCCACATGGCCAGGATCATTACTGTTCTCCGGTGAAAAACGCCAACGAAACGAGAGAACAGACTGTGCTGGTGATTCCAGCGCACAAATCACTTAAGTGAACCAACAGTCCAAGAGAAGTGGGGCAGGAGGAGCAATGAGCAGGAACCAATGTACAGGTGCGGATGTTTCCAGGGGGAGCATGGGAACTGGTGGACCTGAACAGGGTGGAAACTGACTGGTGAACTGATGGGGCAGTGCGGGCTGGAAGGGGGGTGTCATGATATGATATGCTCTGATGGGGCACTGGGTTACTGAAAGGATGAGAAGTATGCAAGCTATTTCATGCTGTTGTTAGAGGATGCCTGGGTAATGACACTGATGTCAATGAGCGAAGGGGAGGGGAGTATGCCATTAAACAGTCATTAATGTTAGACTGCCATTACAGTCAACTGAGCAAACCTCACAGGGGACCGTAAAATGAGAAGAATTACAGTGTGAGGTAAATGCCTGTGGCACTTATACTACTTATAAAAGCATAGTATAGTAACTGCAACACCCTTTAGATAAGATGCCAGGGTAATACATTAAAGTGTTTTAAGGACTCATGCTTAAGTTTTTTCTCTATTCAGGATTCCACCATGCAGACAGAGACAGGAAATAAAAGTGTCACTGATTAAATCTAATGGACAAAATACACAGATCTGAGCTGAGAAAGTCAACTGTACATTTAGTGTTTAGTTGTGAGTTTGGAGTATACACCCTATATATATATGATTAAACAGCTTGAAGCAGACAGTAAGCCAGTTAAAGGTTATTTGCTTGAGTAGTTAGGAGAAATTAGAGTTTAGTTATAGGACAAAACACACCACAAAACACACCGCAGACAAGTCAGTAAGAATTAACATGCATAAATACAGAAACACTTCTTGCATGAGGGAGTATCCAATCTCCCCACTGTATTTCCAAACTGACTCTTTTTTAGCCCTGTCTGTCCCCACTCTTTACTTGTAAAGGTTCCTTTGCGATTATTCATTTGAGATGACAATAGAAATAAATGGGAGCAAAATAGTCAAGCCCCCTTGGCTTTCAGGGGATTTGGCCATGTTGCCTTTTCAAGAGTCTTTTCAAATCAATGTCCACAACACACAGACTGAGCTTTGTCACTAAATCTAGGTCAGTTCACTATGCCTGATGTGTTATCTTCTGATGACAATTAATGGCAAGAAGTGTTTCTGCAAGTAGCCCACAGAGATCAAATCTTCACACAGAGATTAAGGAGGAGGGGTTTGAGGAATGCTGGAGCATCTCTCCTCACCTCCTTTCACACTCTCTCTCTCCCCTTGCCTCTTTTTCTCCCTTCATCCCGCCCACCCATCCCACCAGGCCCGAGTTCTCCCCTATTCAACTCCAGCCCTCCCCACGCGCCCTCACCAGAGATATCCCACACGCGCACAGTCTGATCCAGGCTGGCCGACACCACCAGGTCCTCTGAGGGGTGGAACTGCGCACACATCACATAGTGATTGTGACCCGTCAGGACGCTGCAAAACACAAGGGTCAGGAGACACAGAGGTCACAAATAGGAAAAGTTGGGGGGGGGGAGAAAATAATGAATATCCACTATTATAATACACAATGTAGACTATAATAAACAGGTTTAGAATATAATTGTGATGTTCTGAGGTGAGATAACATCTTTTTTTAATTTATAATAAATATTATCCAAATATGTTTCTTTTTTTTTGTACAGACGATCTGTGAATTCCACTTGACATGACAACTTCATTAAAGAAACAAAGTGTTCCCACTCACCAGACACAAGTACGAGACTGCCAGTTCCAGATGCGAATGGTTTGGTCATCCGACGCACTCAAAATCCAGGGATACTCCTACAAACACCACAAGGCAGATATGTATGTAATGAAACATTTCCAAATAATGTCAATATGTTTGTTGTTACTGTTTGATTAAAAGGCCTTATGCTCACATGATGGAAAAAGGTAGTCCGGATGTAATCAAGGTGGCCAAGTAGTGTGAACAGGCATCGCCTTAACTTGTAGTTCCATACCTGACATGCAGAAAATCATAAGATTAAACACAACAATTTACTTGTGATTCTATGTGGTCCATACTGTAACACACGTAAATACATGTAAACAAATATTGGCTATGTGCCTAATATTCTCTCAAACCTTGATTTTGTAGTCATCGCCACCAGACACAAACAAGGGCTGCTGCTTGTGAAAGTCAATTCCCCTGACTGGGCCTGTAACAAAATGTTTCACTCGTCAGTAAAAAGGTCACAGACAGTGAAGATAAAAACAGGAAGGTGTTTTACGTTCAACATTTAATCATAGAATACCGTCATGCTCGTCGAATTTGTCAATCAAGGTGCACATGCGGTAATCCCACAGTTGAATGACTCCGTTGTGCAAGCTGGCAAGAATCCATGGTCTCTTTGGGTGGAAACTGAGCCCTAGAAAAAGGATTTGACATAGATATTGAACATAACATGGATGCTATGACATTAGCTACCAAGCTAGCAAAATAAGTGTTATCAGACTGGCCGCCCAATACCATTTGGCAACGTTAAATGGTCCTCATTGACAAAAGACCATTATGTTTTCACTCCAATATCTCATGTCTCATAAAGCATGAGTCAACAGACATTGCAATCGCTTGCTGCTCCGATTAATGTAACACTAACGGCTAGCTTTAGCATCCCATTCATAATAGCAAACAGGCACAGCATTTAGTAAACACCTTATTCAGCACAAGCTGTTGTCATCTTAAATGCAAGAGTGAACTGCAACAATAGTAGCATATGAAGTTCAATAACTTGAAGTTGTTAGTTAAATAACTACTGGTAAGATAGAACGGTCGCAGCTACATTGCTAACTCAAGTTTACCTTACCTTTAACACGAGCCGACTTCGTCTCAAATTTGGTCAACATCTTAAGAGACGTTGTTACACTCCCACTGACAATGATTTGAGAAAATGAATTATTTAAAAAGGGTTAAGATCTAACAATCTTTCATCTACGATTCGCGTCTTAAGAGTACTATGCCTATCTTATTAGATTTCGCTTGTTGGAAGGCTGCAGCCAACCACTTCCTTAGCTGACACGTCGACGTACACTCATCATACATCCTCTTCCTGTTCGTGCTGGACGCGGAGCGCCATCATCCAAGGTTCCACGTCGCATTTTCCGGTGCCAGGATTTACTGTGGGATACATTGTATCTCTTACTGTCTATGATTGTAGCCTACAATAAATACTTATAAACACCTTGCTTAAAACATACTGCATGTTCACTGGCCTTTTACCAGTAGAACAAAGTAAAATCTAGTAATTACTTAGCTTTACTTCAGTGATCATGAGCTATTTGAATGGGCTGATTTAGGGTCTACCCCATAGCCTGACTAAAGAAAAATAAATGCCAAGCAGATTTTAATGTGATCATTTTTTTTTATTGAAAACACTAAAACACATCTTATTTTTCTTCGCTAGTTAGGTCTGACATGCTGCATAGGCCCTATGTGATGTTTGCTTACATAGTGCATGACAATAAATCATAAAGTACAATTGGTGTAGCCTACAGTGAGCTTGATTAGTATTTGAACACATGAACACATAAAATCATCTTTTGGAAATGGTAAATAAACTAGAAATGCAATTCCAAGGAATTACCAGTGCATGAAAATGCAAAAATAGATAGATAATGTAGATATGGTTACTAAGGTGTAGCTAGGGTAAACATGGTGGTTGCATAGTTTACAGAGAGTTGATAGTGTGAAGGTAGACAGTTTAAAGATGAAACGTTCCAGTTCTAACTTAACTAATGATTTCTATTCATGTTAAAATGTTGATTAGCTAACTTAGCTAATTATTTCTAGCAGTTACGCTAAAAATGCTTATTATGCTAGCAATGCTAACTTTACTAACAATGCTAACCAGGTTGATTAGCTAACTTAACCGATGATTTCTAGCAGTAATGCTAAAAATGCTAACTATGCTAACAATGCTAAATTTGCTAACAATGCTAACCAGGTTGATTAGCTAACTTAGTTGATGATTTTTTGCAGTTATGCTAAAAATGCTAACTATGCTAACAATGCTAACCATGCTAACTTGCTAGTGAGGACTTTTATTTTGAAACATTTGTTGCTAGGGTATCCATGGTGGCCACTATCAGGAAACAAGAAGTTACTGCAGTATAATCATGTTGGTTGCTATGGAAACGGTCATAAACACTTAATTTTAATGGTTGCTATGTTGGTTGCTAGGTACATGGAGTTTTCATGTAGTTGACTGGAGGCATAGTGGATGATAACTGACAGTTGGAATGGTTGAACAGTTCAATAGTTGAGTAGTTTCAATGGTTAAATGATTTAATAGTGTATTATTGCAGTGAGGACCTTTATTTTGAAACAGTTGTGGACAGAGGAAGTAGTGAAACAGGATTTGTAGTCTTAATGAGATTGTATGCTTAAAGCCTGAGACAGAAGGTGCCTCTCATAGCGTTTACGCGTCCTCTCTCGCTCCTCACTGATCTACATAAAGAATGATGGAGCGGCAACAATGGGATAGTCTAGCCCTTCTTCTATCTTTCTTTATGTAGATCATTGAGGATCGAGGAGCGAGGGAGGACATATAAACGCTGCTTGAGAGGGACCCACAGTAAATACTTTAAAAGTTGTATGTAGATAGTCTAATTAATGTTGATAGATAGAATGTTTAATGGATGTTGATAGGCAGATTGTTTAATAGATATTGATTGACAGTTTAATGGGTGGATGAGTGAATGGTCTGAAGAAGATGAATGGATAGAAGGTTGGATGGAATGTGCCTTATATTCTTGTTAAGAGAGACACTGATACAGCTCTCTGAGAGTAGTTGACACAGGTGTAATCAATTTAACTGGCTAGTCTTAAGAGGGCCAGAGTACTCTTAAAGCCTGAGACAGAGTAAATTATTTAAAAGTTGAATGTAGATAGTCTAATTAATGTTGATAGACAGAGAGTTTAATGGATGTTGATAGACAGATTGTTTAATAGATGTTGATAGACAGTTTAATGGGTGGATGAGTGAATGGTCTGAAGAAGATGAATGGATAGAATGTTGGATGGAATGTGCCTTATTCTTGTAGAATGGAGAGACACAGCTCTCTACTGAGAGTAGTGGATACAGATACAGGTGTAATCAATTTAACTGGCTAGTCTTAAGAGAGCCAGCCTGAGACAGAGTAGATTGTTTAAAAGTTCAATGTAGAGCGTCTAATTGATGTTGTTGATAGGCAGACTGTTTAGAATGGGTGGATGAGTGAATGGTTTGAAGAAGATGAATGGATATAAAGTTGGATGGAATTAGGAGGACTTATTTTGATACTGTTGTGCGCAGAGGATACAGGGGAACAGAATATGTAGTCTTCAGAGAGGAGCCTGAGAGAAACTGACAGTTGGTGCCCAGGTGGCTGACCAGCTGGGGTAACATTCTAATTGCTGCCGTGATGTCATAATGAGCAATGTTAAGTCTATGGGGAAATTGTTAATAGTTTTTATCTAATAGTTCAAAAAGTATAAAAGTGACAAAGTTGAAAATTCATAGCACACCTGTCCTAAGTAAGACCTACGTAACAAAGTTTGAATGAAGTTTCTACGTTAAATGGTTCAAGCTCAATTGCGTGCGTTAGAAGAAGAAGTGGAACTAGAAATGCAATTCCAAGGAATTACCAGTGCATGAAAATGCAAAAATAGATAGATAATGTAGATATGGTTACTAAGATGTAGCTAGGGTAAACATGGTGGTTGCATAGTTTACAGAGTTGATAGTGTGAAGGTAGACAGTAGATGAAACATTCCAGTTCTAACTTAACTAATGATTTATATTCATGTTAAAATGTTGATTAGCTAACTTAGCTAATGATTTCTAGCAGTTATGCTAAAAATGTTTATTATGCTAGCAATGCTAACTTTACTAACAATGCTAACCAGGTTGATTAGCTAACTTATCCGATGATTTCTAGCAGTAATGCTAAAAATGCTAACTATGCTAACAATGCTAAATTTGCTAACAATGCTAACCAGTTTGATTAGCTAACTTAGTTAATGATTTTTTGCAGTTATGCTAAAAATGCTAACTATGCTAACAATGCTAACCATGCTAACTAGCTAACTTGCTAGTGAGGACTTTTATTTTGAAACATTTGTTGCTAGGGTATCCATGGTGGCCACTATCAGGAAACAAGAAGTTACTGCAGTATAATCATGTTGGTTGCTATGGAAACGGTCATAAACACTTAATTTTAATGGTTGCTATGTTGGTTGCTAGGTACATGGAGGTTTCATGTAGTTGACCGGAGGCATAGTGGATGATAACTGACAGTTGGAATGGTTGAACAGTTCAATAGTTGAGTAGTTTCAATGGTTAAATGATTTAATAGTGTATTATTGCAGTGAGGACTTTTATTTTGAAACAGTTGTGGACAGAGGAAGTAGTGAAACAGGATCTGTAGTCTTAATGAGATTGTATGCTTAAAGTCTTAGACAGAAGGTGCCTCTCATATAGCGTTTACGTGTCTTCTCTCGCTCCTCGATCCTCACTGATCTACATAAAGAATGATGGAGCGGCAACAATGGGATAGTCTAGCCCTTCTTCTATCTTTCTTTATGTAGATCAGTGAGGAGCGAGGAGCGAGGGAGGACATATAAACGCTGCTTGAGAGGCACCCACAGTAAATACTTTAAAAGTTGTATGTAGATAGTCTAATTAATGTTGATAGACAGAATGTTTAATGGATGTTGATATAGTCAGGGGGCCAATTCTGAAAAGGGCTTCCGTTAAGACTTTTGCGGACATGTTTTGGTACAAGCGGTCAACCTATTTTTTTAGTTAGAAGACACCCATAGGTAAGATATTATGGTGGTTGTCAAGCAATTTTTTTTTTTTTTTGACTTGTGCAAGCAATTTCAGGCCAATTTTTTGGTTTCCTGCTCAACATGACATGCCAACGATAAATGTTGAATATCTCCACAACCACAAGGACCATATAGATAAAAATGGTATGGAATGAAAGCTAACACTCGTGGGATGTCTGCTGAAGTGTCAGAATTAACATTTATTATACAGTATAAGAGACAACAGACCTAGAACATGAAAAAAACAATCTCCGCCTAAAGAGAACCAGTTTTCAAAGTGAATATCAGATTGGAAACATAATATAGCATTCCAAAACCTCTATCAATCAGTACCCCTATCTATGGGAATGAGTCAAGCCAAGTTTAAAGCTTGTAGGGAGAGACAGTGCACTGCTGCACATGTTGTAATACTTTAATGTTATGGCGAAAATGTAGAACTGTAGATGGTGGTCTATGGTGCTATTTGACTTCATTAATGTACCAGGTTGTGACAAATTGTGTTTAATGGACATATCACTATAGTTATCAATTCTACCCAAACATAACTGCTCTCTCAGTTCTTTAGGATTAGAGGTTAGTAACTAGTTAGTAGTAATAACTTTGTAATAGTCGAATGGCAAAGGCATTTTTCCCCATCCAAGCAGTGGTGCTCGGGTATAGGCAGCCAACAGAAGAAGGCACATGAAGGATGGCATGCTTTCCCCCCAGCTTTTAACCACAGAGGTCAGGTGCTTGGAGCTTGGTGAGTACAGGTCAGGTGCTTGGAGTTGACAATATGTGGATGTGAGGAAAGTGGAAGTCAGTGCAGTACCAGGCAGTGTCGATGTCCCTGACCAGGACTCAGACTGAGCACATGGACATGGTCCCTGGGTACCTTCTGTTGGCTGCCTACCTGAGCACCACTGCTTGGCTGCACTGTAAAACCCGGGAAGTTAACTTAAGTGTATATAAGTCATTCAGCTGAGTTATTTCTATGTGTGTAGTTTGTGTTGGGATAACTTTAAGGAGTCAAGTAAACTACTGTATACTCATTTTATTCACCTAATTTCAACTTGAGTAAAATACAGTCATGGCTGAAAGTGTTGGCACCCATGTTAAAGTTGACTAAAAAGAGGAATATAAAATCATCTTTTGGAAATTGATCTTAATGCCTTAAGTAATAAAAGTAGAACATATCCAACCTTTAAGGACACCAACTTTCTATGTGAATGAATAATGTATCATAAATAAATAAATGTATTGGCACCCCTATGTAACCCTATGGGAATTTAACACAAAGGGTTAACATAGGGGCAGGCAGATTTTTAAAGGTCACTTATTTCATGGATAACTCGAAAAATCAAACTCAACTTTACGTTACGCATGACTTATGAACTTGTAAATCATAACGATCCGGGTGTAACTGAAACTTGTCGCAAGTCACACGTGAGATGCACGCAACTTAAACTGTAACTCGAAAGAGCAACCACTGTAAATGTTGTAGCCTAGTAACGAGGGAATCAGCGTCCGTTTCCCCCCTGACAACTTGAAAATGCTGTTCGTCCAAGCTGCTCTTACAGCTGAGGAATGGAAGCTCTTACAGCTGCCTAATGAAAGAACATAGGGTTAACATAGGGGTGCCAATACGTATGACCCCAGTCTTTTAAGGAAGAACATTTATTTATTCATGATACATTATTCATTGCATGGGGTGCCAACACTTTCAGCCATGACTGTATATGCCACTCATTTCAATTAAGTAATCATGGCAAGAAGTATATTCACAATAAGAAATGTCTGACCACACATTACATTTCCCAGAATGTCACTGTCCATAGTATTCTTAACACATTATCACATATTAATCTTGACTGAAATTGAATCTTAAATGCAATAGTTAAACTATATTTCCGGCTATAGCTGTTATGTTATTGTGTTATTTACATTGACACCACACACCATCAAGCAGATGACTATCCATAACAGACTTGGCCTGTGGGCTCATTTTAAAATCTTAGATCACTTGTAATGCTTCTGACAGACGTAATGATAACCTGAAGATACAGTATATTATGATGGCCAGTACTGCCATGGTGATAAATATTATGTTTCACTACCATCATTCTGCAGTAATCCTATTCATTTAATAGAAATTTAAACCTATAAAAAAAATCCTGAAATCTTTACTCCTGAAGCTCATATCCTGTCCATAAGAGGGGTAATATAGTTACTCAATGTAAACATGCATAATGTGTCTGTATCTCCCCAAGAGACAATACAGACAGACAATAGGAGGCTCAATCACACCATTGGGATACTCAACTTTATGATACTTTCAAGTGACTATAGGTCAAAGTCAAATTGGGAAACGCAATCAACTTTGCATTAGGCCAAGAAAAAGTGAACTTCAAAATGTTCTTTATATTTTGAGAATGGGCTTCTCCTTAATGGTATATCTGACCATATTCTGAAAATCATCATCGACACAATATTTTTGCCCATCACCTGGTAAACAGTAAGAAGCCACAATTAACAGCTAAGAGAACAAATACTTATTAGAAAATCAAAGAAGCATTTACCCATAATCCATAGAAAATGATAGCTCACACATTGAGTACATTGCATTTTTTCATGTGTAGGCCTACATAATTCTTACTTGTCATGACAATTCACTCAAGTTGTTATTAGGTGAATAAAATTAGTGTAGTTTACTTGACTCCTTTAAGTTATCCCAACACAAAATGCAATACATACTGTACAATATACTAATAACTCCAGTTGAATGACTTATTTACACTCAAATTAAATGAGTTGCCAAACTCAAATGTCAAGGCATCCGGTTTACTCAAATAATTTCAGATAAGTTAGCTTCCCAGGCTTTACAGTATACTCAAATAATTTGAGTTCAGTTAACTTCCCGGGTTTTACAGGGGAAAAACACACCTTTGCCATACGACTATAACAAAGTTGTTATTGCTAACTAGTTACTAACCCCTAACCCTAAAGAAGTGAGAGAGTAGTTATGTTTGGATTGAATGAATAACTATAGTAATATGTCCATTAAATATCATTTGTGTCACAGCCTGGTATATTAATGAAGTTAAATAGCACTATACACCACCATCTACAGTTCTACATTTTCACTGTAACATTTAAATATTATAACTTGTGCAGCATTGCATGTCTCTCCCTACAAGCTTTTAACTTCGTCTTCACAACCACCCTGATATCTTACCTATTTGTGTCTTCTAACAAAAAAAAATAGGGTGACACTGACAGCTTGAACCAAAACATGTCTGCAAAAGTCTTAACGGAAGCCCTTTTCAGAATTGACCCCCTGACACACCAGTGGCCCTTGTGGTGTGATACTCTTGTGGTATTTATTGATCATTATTTTTTAATGATCATGCTTGCACACAAGTTGGATTATATTGCACATTTGCCCAAAATTACAGTAGTAACATGGAAGACAAAGGATGCACTTTGGGGGGAAAATCCGCTTTTTCCATTTTTAAGAATATAGTGTTAAAATGGACAAAATAAAATTTTCTAAGCTGACAACCTGTCTAGAACTCATGTTGAGGGGTTAAATATCAATACTGGATAGGTTGTATGCTTGTACCAAAAAGTGTCCGACAAAGTTTTAATATCAGTTTTGGCCCCCTGACTAATAGGCAGATTGTTTAATAGATATTGATTGACAGTTTAATGGGTGGATGAGTGAATGGTCTGAAGAAGATGAATGGATAGAAGGTTGGATGGAATGTGCCTTATATTCTTGTTAAGAGAGACACTGATACAGCTCTGTGAGAGTAGTTGATACAGGTGTAATCAATTTAACTGGCTAGTCTTAAGAGAGCCAGAGAGACAGAGTAAATAATTTAAAAGTTGAATGTAGATAGTCTAATTAATGTTGATAGACAGAGAGTTTAATGGATGTTGATAGGCAGATTGTTTAATAGATGTTGATAGACAGTTTAATGGGTGGATGAGTGAATGGTCTGAAGAAGATGAATGGATAGAAAGTTGGATGGAATGTGCCTTATATTCTTGTAGAGTGGAGAGACACAGCTCTCTACTGAGAGTGGTGGATACAGATACAGGTGTAATCAATTTAACTGGCTAGTCTTAAGATCCAGAGTGTATCCTTAAAGCCTGAGACAGAGTAGATTGTTTAAAAGTTGAATGTAGATCGTCTAATTGATGTTGATAGGCAGACTGTTTAGAATGGGTGGATGAGTGAATGGTTTGAAGAAGATGAATGGATAGAAAGTTGGATGGAATTAGGAAGACTTATGTTGATACAGTTGATACAGGGGAACAGAAAATGTAGTCTCAAGAGAGCCAGTGTGCCTGAGAGAGAGAGAGGAGCTGCTGCACCTGGACTGGCCACCTGGCGTAACATTCTAATTGCTGCCGTGATGTCATAATGAGCAATGTTAAGTCTATGGGGAAATGTTTAATAGTTTTTAATTTACAGTTTAAAAAGTATAAAAGTTACAAAGTTTAAAAATATATTGCACAGGTCTCCTTAGTAAGACCTACGTAGCAAAGTTTGAATCAAGTTTCTACGTTAAACGGTTCAAGCTGAATTGCGAGCGTTAGAAGAAAAAGAAAAATAACTAGAAATGCAATTCCAAGGAATTACCAGTGCATGAAAATGCAAAAAAAGATAGATAATGTAGATATGGTTACTAAGGTGAAGCTAGGGTAAACATGGTGGTTGCATAGTTTACAGAGAGTTGATAGTGTGAAGGTAGACAGTTTAAAGCTGAAACATTCCAGTTCTAACTTAACTAATGATTTCTATTCATGTTAAAATGTTGATAAGCTAACTTAGCTAATGATTTCTAGCAGTTGTGTTAAAAATGCTAATTATGCTAGCAATGCTAACTTTACTAACCATGCTAACCAGGTTGATTAGCTAACTTAACCGATGATTTCTAGCAGTAGCCTAATGCTAAAAATGCTAACTATGCTAAAAATGTTAGCAATGCTAACAATGCTAACCATGCTAACTAGATAACTTGCTAGTGAGGACTTTTATTTTGAAACATTTGTTGCTAGTGTGGCATAGACTGATTAAATCAGAAAAGACTGAACCCCATCGTTTAGTTTTTAGGAACACTCTGCACGCTGTAGACCTGTTGTTGTGATACAGACACTGCTTAGAAAAACTGTCCAGCAGAGGGCGCTCTCTTCCATTCATGTATGTAACCGCTGGTGGGTTTCTGTTGTCAGAGAACAAGAGTGTAAATGTAAGTGAGTACGTGAATGAGAGAGCATTAACGAATATCACATCTTCTTACTTCCAACAGGTAAATACCCTTAAAACATAAGTCTAAAAATAGTGTTAAGTGATAGCAATACAAGTAACAAACTGCACAGTAATGAGTTTCTTGAGTTTGAGTTGATTAGTTTTCTTTTGTGAGTTGTGGCTAGCGTCTTCAAGTAGCGAACGTTAACGGTTAGCATTGAAGCCGTACAGTTGAGGTTATTGCTATGCGGCACTCTGTACGGTCTTTGCTATTATCCTCTATGGTTTTAATGTCACATTAGTTATGTATGTTGATGTTAGGAATTATACTGTGTTATCTGGGAAAGAGAAATTGAGAGACAAGAAATCAAACGTTACGTTAAGTAAGTAATGTTGTTCAATGAGAATGTTGTGCACACACGCGCGTGGAGAGAGAGAGAGACACACGCACACACACACACACACACACACACACACACGGTGATACTTACCGTTTGAATGTCTTATACTTGAGAGTGAGAATTGTCATTGGGTGATTAAATGTTGTGCTAGCTACGATACACACACAGTGATACTTACCGTTTGAATATCTTATGCTTGAGAGTGAGAATTGTCATTGGGTGATTTAATGTTGTGCTAGCTACGATACACATATAGTGGTACTTACCTGTTTCTTGGTTGCTGTTTGTATTTGTGAGATGAACAGATGTTATATATTGACTGCTTTATGAGAGCTGACTATTGATTGAATAGCTGTTACATTGTTACTGCTTATGCACATTTGTGAGATGAACAGATGTTATATATTGACTGCTTTATGAGAGATGGCTATTGATTGAATAGCTGTTACATTGTTACTGCTTATGCCCATTTGTGAGATGAACAGATGTTATATATTGACTGCTTTATGAGAGATGACTATTGATTGAATAGCTGTTACATTGTTACTGCTTATGCACATTTAAAAGCTTTGCATATAATCTGCCTTATGTAACGTATTGTCTGTGGTTGTGTGCTGTGGTAATGTTTTTATGGAATCCAATGTGTTATTGTGTTGTATATGAACTATATGGGTTTTGAGAATTGGTAATGTGAAACGGTCAGAGAACAAGAGTGTAAATGTAAGTGAGTACGTGAATGAGAGAGCATTAACGAATATCACATCTTCTTACTTCCAACAGATGATTTTTAATTAAATGTGTTACACCAGACCATAGTGTCATTCTTGGAGCCGTAACATATTTTGGCGAGCCTGGCCAGGAGGAGTTGTTTGCAAGTAACATCACCCCTTTCGCACGGAGACGAACCTTGAACGAGACAATGGGAGACATCCAGTATCTTCGAGACAAAGTAAGTGAAGCACTGTGGCAGCTGCGGGAGAAGGACCTTTTTGACGTCTGCATGTACTTGAAATGTGATGGACTGGACAGAGGAGAACCCCATAGCAGAACCCGGAGGTCGCTCATCAACATGGCCGAAGGTGTGCTGGATGAAAAAGAGGAAGCTCAGGAAGAAAGTGAGGTTAGTTCATTATTAGGAGACATACTGTCATTTGTGAATGAGATGAAGAAAGGTGCTCGCAGGAAAGAGACTGTTTTTGAAGATCCCAGCCATGGTAGAGGGCTTGGTGAAAAATACCTTCGGTCCAGTTACGCTAGAAATGAGACAGAGGATCACACACCAAACAATGTGTACACGAAAACCAGCCATACTCTGTTTCGAAGCAGACGCGATCAGCCTGATGGATTGCCAGAAGTCACACTGAGGAGGGAGTTTAAGATCTTTGGGCAAATCGGGGAGAGTGGCCAGAGGGATAAACTGTCTTACCTTAGCCTGATCAGACAAATTGAACTAGGGCTGGACAAAGGACACTCAGATACAGAGATAATTGAGGCTGTGATCAGAGCCATTAGCCCAGGCCTCCCTTTACGAGATATGCTAGAGATCAAGCGTGGGCTTACACTCACTTCTCTTCTCACAATTTTAAATGGCCACTATAAAGTAGAGAGTGCCACTGACCTCTATCACCAACTGATCAACATATCACAAGAACCGAGAGAGTCAGCCTTAAATTTTCTGTTCAGAGCTATTGAACTGAAGGACAAGCTTTTGTGGAAGGCCACGAATGGGGATCCTGATGAGCAGTATAGCAGGGAGACCGTACAGCGCAAATTCCTACGCTCAATCGAAACTGGATTGCTGAGTGACTCTGTGAAATTTCAGATCTTGCCCTACCTCAGTGATGTCAGAACATCAGATGAGGAATTGATTGAGCGGGTGAATGAGGCAGCAAAGCTGGAAGGTGAACGCCTAGAGAAAAGGAAAAGGCTCAGTACAGCCAAGGGTCCACGTGTGCAGGAACTTCACACAGAAATTCAGCCTGCTCACCCCACTACACAAGTTTCTCAACCATCCAAAGAAGCCAGTGCTGCTGCGGCAGTGAAATCTGTGAAGGCAAAGGAGAACAAAGTGGAGACATTGTGCACACAGCAGATTATCGAAGAGCTTAGAACTGAAATGAAGCAGATGTTCCGTGAAGCAATGGAAGCCAATACTACCCCATCATGGCCTAGGCAGCGTGGCCGAGGCTGCAACAAGTGTCAAGAGGAACAGAATGGGGACAACTGTCAGCATTGCTTCAGATGTGGTAGGGAGGGCCATTTCTCGCGTGGATGCCGGGTCCAGAATAACCAGTCGGGAAACGGACAGGGGCTGCTGAGGCGGGACACTCAGTAGTTCTTCAGGAAAGGTCCTACCCACCACAAAACAGCTCATGCACTCAGACAACCCCAATGAACATACAAATAGCCAGTAATGCCCCATCTAACCAGTTTAATGTTCAATATCTATCACCCCTACACCAATCACAGCTAGTCAGACTGGTAGGGAAACGATGCATGGTTAGCTGCTACCTGGACAACCATCCAATTGAAGCATTGTGGGACACAGGGGCCCAGTCCAGTGTGATAAATGACCGTTGGCGACGGAAGCACCTCCCTCATACAACAATCCGACCCATCAATGAACTACTAGGGGAAGAAACCCTCACCGTTCATGCAGCCAATAACACACCCATACCCTACCTTGGCTGGATTGAGGTGAGTTTCACACTGGCTGGAGAACAGGATGCAGTACCGGAACTGAGAGTCCCCCTGCTAGTATCTAGTGACCCCGCAGTGGCAGATGACCCCATAATAGGTTACAATGTAATTGAGACAGTCGTTCAGAAGGATGTGAGCAACGCTGCCCTGGGGAGACGAGAACTGGCACACAGAGTGAGCAAAGCTTTCTCAATTACAGTGGACATGGCACAGACCGTAATGAAGCTGATGCAAAACTCAGAGGCTCACCAGGATACCGGTGTCGTCAAGACTGGGTGGAAGAGAGTGTTTGTACCTGCTAAACAAGGGATCACTGCTCATGTCCGGGCCCACATCAGTCCTCAGTTTCAAGGCCAAGATGTGTTCTTCTCACCTGATGTGCTCCAC
This sequence comes from Sardina pilchardus, assembly GCF_963854185.1. Classification (NCBI taxonomy): domain Eukaryota; kingdom Metazoa; phylum Chordata; class Actinopteri; order Clupeiformes; family Clupeidae; genus Sardina; species Sardina pilchardus. The sequence continues at coordinate 40,966,439 of NC_084995.1, read as the reverse complement.
CCACCTCAAGAGGGTCTAGTCATCAACGAAGTGCTGGTTCGAGTCCCAGAGAGAAAGGTGATGTACATACCCATTCCCATAAGTAACACCACAGACCACAATATCTTCCTGGAGCCACACAGAATTTTGGGACATTTGGAGGCAGTGAAGACTGTGTATGTACCGGCAACCCAGGCAAGGGACAGGCCGCTGGAGGGAAAGTCTACGTCCAGTTTAGTCAACACCCAGCCCACCCCGAAAAGGCACAAGCAGTCAGGGGTGTGGGACCCTCCAGTGAACCTTGACCACTTAACCAAAGCAGAACAGGAAGCAGCAAAACAAATGCTAAGAGAGGAATGCCAGGCCTTTGCATATGATGAGCAGGACGTCGGGTACATCCCGTCTCTCAAGATGCATATCACTCTGCAGGACACCCGTCCGGTGCAAAAAAACATACATGTCCGTACCTAAACCTCTCCATAGAGAAGTTAAAGAATACCTGCAGGACCTGTTGAACAGGGGGTGGATTAAGCCGTCCCGGTCATCGTACTCCTCACCAGTCGTATGTGTGCGGAAGAAGGATGGGGGACTACGGCTGTGCTGTGACTATCGAGAATTGAATCAGAAGTCAGTTCCAGATCGCCACCCCATCCCGAGAATACAGGACATGTTGGATGCACTGGGTGGGAGCTCATGGTTCTCGGTATTGGACCAAGGGAAGGCCTACCACCAGGGTTCACTCGATGAAGAGAGCCAACCATTGACAGCATTCATAACTCCGTGGGGTCTCTACCAGTGGTTGCGTATACCATTTGGTTTAAGCTCGGCCCCAGCCGAATTTCAACGGAGCATGGAGCACTGCCTAGCTGGCTTGAGGGACACTATCTGTTTGCCGTACTTAGACGATAACCTTGTACACAGCCGCAGCTTTGAAGATCATCTGGAACATGTCCGGGCTGTGCTCCAGCGGTACCAGGAACATGGAGTAAAGCTTACTCCGAAGAAATGTGACATTTTCCGGAGAAAAGTGAGGTTCCTCGGGAGGATGGTGACAGGTGAAGGTTATACAATGGACCCAGTTGAAACTGCGCCAGTGCAAGCATTGAAAGAGAAAACACCGGCTACGGTGGGTGACCTGCGTCAGCTGTTGGGATTTCTCTCTTACTACCGGGCCTACATTCCTAACTTTTCCCGGATTGCTCAGCCTTTGTATGGGATACTGACCAGCTCGCATGTTGAGAACATCACACCAGACTCGCCAGACCTCCCCCGTAGGAAGCGTAGGACTCCTGAAAAGACCAAGCATGGACAGCTCCCATCACGCACTCCAATACAGTGGACCAGCGCACATCAAGTTGTCCTTAACCAGCTGATAGACACCCTCATGAAGCCTCCTGTGCTGGCCTACCCTGATTTCATGCAGCCATTTGTGTTACACTGTGATGCATCCCAAGAGGGTTTGGGTGCGGTTCTGTACCAACGGCAAGAGGGAAAGATGAGGGTAATAGGGTTTGGCTCACGTACTCTAAGTGTATCAGAGAAGAATTACCATCTCCACTCTGGGAAATTGGAATTCTTAGCGCTGAAGTGGGCAGTATGTGAGCGGTTTCGGGACTACCTGTTCCACGCCCCGTCCTTTATCGTCTACACAGACAACAACCCCTTGACGTATGTGCTCACCTCAGCTAAGCTCAATGCCACTGGACATCGGTGGGTGGCAGAGTTGGCGGATTTCAATTTCATAATACGGTATCGGCCTGGAAAAAATAATGCTGACGCAGATGGACTGTCCCGGATGCCTCTGAACATGGAGAGCTACATGGAGAAGTGCACGGAAGAAGTAGGTCAGGATGTCATTGGTGCATCAATGGAAGGAGTGGCTGTGGAGAGAGAGAGCCCCCGCCAAGGTGCAGGAGTCGTGCAGATTGATGCCCTTCAGCTGGTGAGGGATGGTGGCAACAGCAACCCTGGCCAGCCATTCATACCAGCGCAGATCCGAAAAGCTCAGGAGGAAGATGGGGTCATTGGCAGGGTCCTGAGGTATAAGCGTGAGAACCATCGCCCAGGGAGAGAAGAAACAAAGGATGAGCATCCAGACGTGACATTGCTGTTAAAACAGTGGACCAGAATCTTTGTTGATGCGGATGGGATTCTGCGACGAAAGACCTCCAGGAGAGAACAGCTGCTCTTACCGAGGACTTACCACGCATTGGCCTTCAAAGAGTTGCACAAAGACATGGGTCACTTGGGTGTGGAGAGGACACTCAATCTGATTAGAGAGAGGTTCTACTGGCCCCAAATGCAGAGAGATGTGGAACACTTTGTTACTAATGTGTGTGAGTGTCTGAAGAAAAAGAGGCCGAACAAACAAACCCGAGCCCCTATGATACCCATCCATACCACTTACCCTTTCGAAATGGTATCCATAGACTTTTTACACCTGGACAAGTGCAAGCACGGATATGAGTACATCTTAGTTGTCATGGATCACTTCACGAGGTTTGCCCAGGCATACGCCACCAGAAACACATCTGCAAAGACGGTGGCGGATAAGATCTTCAATGACTATGCATTAAAATTTGGATTCCCGAGCAAACTACATCATGATTTGGGCAGAGAATTTGAGAACAAATTGTTGGCCAGACTGAAACAACTCTCAGGCATCCGTGGATCCCATACTACAGCCTATCACCCACAAGGTAATGGGCAAGTAGAGCGGTTTAACCGTACCCTACTAGCTATGCTACGGACCCTTGCAGATGAGGAGAAACTGGACTGGAAAGAATCACTGGCAAAAGTTGTGCATGCATATAATTGTACACGATGTGAAGCAACAGGTTACTCACCCTATTACCTTCTCTTTGGACGATCGCCCCGCCTGCCAATCGATCTCTTGTTCAGCTTGCCAACAGAGGAGTCCCACCATACTTACCAGGATTATGTAACAACTTGGAAAAAGAGAATGGAGGATGCATATGGGATAGCTTCCAAGACAGCCAACAAATGTGCAGCCCGTGGCAAAGCTCATTACGACAAGAGAGCACAAGGAGGAGACCGGGTCCTTGTCCGCAACCTGACTCCCAGAGGAGGGACAGGAAAGATTCGGTCATACTGGGAAGAGCTGGTCTACTTGGTGAAGGGACAGAAAGGTGACAACAGTCCGGTCTATGAGATAAGCCCTGAGAATGGCAAAGGCAGGAACAGGGTCATCCATAGGAACCTCCTTCTGCCTTGTGACTATTTGCCTCTGGAGGAGCAGGAGGGGATAACTCACCAACGTCGACACAACCAGGCAGCTCATCAAAGGAACAAGCCTCAGCCAACTCCAACACAGCCAGAGCCATACAGTGACTCTGAAGACGAGGATCGAGTCACGTATCAGTGGCACCAGGGCACCAAGAGAAACCCGCGCGAGCGAGCCTTTTTGAACCCACAAGCTGAGCCGTTCTGGTCCAGACAGCAGTTACTGGGGCAACTTGAAGAGGATTTGCCACTACAACAGCAGTCAGAAGAGGATTTGCCACTACAGCAGCAATCAGAAGAGGATTTGCCACTACAACAGCAGTCTGAAGAGGATTTGCCACTACAACATCATCCAGAACAACATCAGTTAGAAGAGGATGTGCCACTACAACATCATTCACCAGATCTCACTTCATCTAGTGAGGAGGTCGACACCTCTGACTCAGAGAGCCAGCTGGTGAGACAACAACCGAAGAGACTGAGAAAGCAACCGGTGATGTTGAGGTATGACACTTTAGGCCAACCGTGCTATGCACAACGGGATTGTAAGGTAACAGAGACTCGAATTCCAGAGCCTGAGACCTTTTGGCGGCCCTGGGCCAGTTTAACTGTGGTTTATTGACAAATGTCAGGAGACATTTATTTTTGTGGGGATGAGTGTGGCATAGACTGATTAAATCAGAAAAGACTGAACCCCATCGTTTAGTTTTTAGGAACACTCTGCACGCTGTAGACCTGTTGTTGTGATACAGACACTGCTTAGAAAAACTGTCCAGCAGAGGGCGCTCTCTTCCATTCATGTATGTAACCGCTGGTGGGTTTCTGTTGTCAGAGAACAAGAGTGTAAATGTAAGTGAGTACGTGAATGAGAGAGCATTAACGAATATCACATCTTCTTACTTCCAACAGGTAAATACCCTTAAAACATAAGTCTAAAAATAGTGTTAAGTGATAGCAATACAAGTAACAAACTGCACAGTAATGAGTTTCTTGAGTTTGAGTTGATTAGTTTTCTTTTGTGAGTTGTGGCTAGCGTCTTCAAGTAGCGAACGTTAACGGTTAGCATTGAAGCCGTACAGTTGAGGTTATTGCTATGCGGCACTCTGTACGGTCTTTGCTATTATCCTCTATGGTTTTAATGTCACATTAGTTATGTATGTTGATGTTAGGAATTATACTGTGTTATCTGGGAAAGAGAAATTGAGAGACAAGAAATCAAACGTTACGTTAAGTAAGTAATGTTGTTCAATGAGAATGTTGTGCACACACGCGCGTGGAGAGAGAGAGAGACACACGCACACACACACACACACACACACACACACACGGTGATACTTACCGTTTGAATGTCTTATACTTGAGAGTGAGAATTGTCATTGGGTGATTAAATGTTGTGCTAGCTACGATACACACACAGTGATACTTACCGTTTGAATATCTTATGCTTGAGAGTGAGAATTGTCATTGGGTGATTTAATGTTGTGCTAGCTACGATACACATATAGTGGTACTTACCTGTTTCTTGGTTGCTGTTTGTATTTGTGAGATGAACAGATGTTATATATTGACTGCTTTATGAGAGCTGACTATTGATTGAATAGCTGTTACATTGTTACTGCTTATGCACATTTGTGAGATGAACAGATGTTATATATTGACTGCTTTATGAGAGATGGCTATTGATTGAATAGCTGTTACATTGTTACTGCTTATGCCCATTTGTGAGATGAACAGATGTTATATATTGACTGCTTTATGAGAGATGACTATTGATTGAATAGCTGTTACATTGTTACTGCTTATGCACATTTAAAAGCTTTGCATATAATCTGTCTTATGTAACGTATTGTCTGTGGTTGTGTGCTGTGGTAATGTTTTTATGGAATCCAATGTGTTATTGTGTTGTATATGAACTATATGGGTTTTGAGAATTGGTAATGTGAAACGGTCAGAGAACAAGAGTGTAAATGTAAGTGAGTACGTGAATGAGAGAGCATTAACGAATATCACATCTTCTTACTTCCAACAGATGATTTTTAATTAAATGTGTTACACCAGACCATAGTGTCATTCTTGGAGCCGTAACACTAGGGTATCCATGGTGCCCACCATCAGGAAACAAGAAGTTACTGCAGTATAATCATGTTGGTTGCTATGGAAACGGTCATAAACACTTAATTGTAATGGTTGCTATGTTGGTTGCTAGGTACATGGAGGTTTCATGTAGTTGACTGGAGGCATAGTGGATGATAACTGACAGTTGGAATGGTTGAACAGTTCAATAGTTGAGTAGTTTCAATGGTTAAATGATTTAATAGTGTATTATTGCAGTGAGGACTTTTATTTTGAAATAGTTGTGGACAGAGGAAACAGTTAACAGGATATGTAGTCTTCTGAGAGACTGTATGCTAAAGCCAGAGAAACTGACAGTTGGTGCCCAGGTGGCCGGCCACCTGGCCTAAGATTCTAATTGCTGCCGTGATGTCATAATGAGCAATGTTAAGTCTATGGGGGAAATTGTAATAGTTTTTAACTAATAGTTTAAAAAGTATAAAAGTTACAAAGTTGATATATACAAAGCCCACATCGCGTAAGTAAGATCTACGTAACACAGTTTGAATGAAGTTTCTACGTTAAACGGTTCAAGCTGAATTGCGTGCGTTAGAAGAAGAACTAGAAATGCAATTCCAAGGAATTACCAGTGCATGAAAATGCAAAAATAGATAGATAATGTAGATATGGTTACAAAGGTGTAGCTAGGGTAAACATGGTGGTTGCATAGTTTACAGAGAGTTGATAGTGTGAAGGTAGACAGTTTAAAGCTGAAACATTCCACTTCTAACTTAACTTATGATTTCTATTCCTGTTAAAATGATAACTATGGTAACTATGATAACCAGGTTGATTGTTAACTTAGCTACTGATTTCATGCAGTTATGGTAAAAATGTTAACTATGCTAACTATGCTCACAGTGCTAACCAGGTTGATTAGCTAACTTAGCTAATGATTTCTAGCAGTTATGTTAAAAATGCTAACTATGCTAGCAATGCTAACTATGGTAACAAGGCTAACCAGGTTGTTTAGCTTACTTAACTGATGATTTCTAGCAATAATGCTAAAAATGCTAACAATGCTAAAATTGCTAACAATGCTAACCAGGTTGATTAGCTAACTTAGCTAATCATTTCTAGCAGTTATGCTAAAAATGCTAACTATGCTAACAATGCTAACTATGCTAACCATGGTAACTAGCTAACTTGCTAGTGAGGACTTTTATTTTGAAACATTTGTTGCTAGGGTATCCATGGTGGCCACTATCAGGAAACAAGAAGTTACTGCAGTATAATCATGTTGGTTGCTATGGAAACGGTCATAAACGCTTAATTTCAATGGTTGCTATGTTGGTTGCTAGGTACATGGAGGTTTCATGTAGTTGACTGGAGGCATAGTTGATGATAACTGACAGTTGGAATGGTTGAACAGTTAAATAGTTGAGTAGTTTCAATGGTTAAATGATTTAATAGTGTATTATTGCAGTGAGGACTTTTATTTTGAAACAGTTTTGGACAGAGGAAACAGGATATGTAGTCTTAATGAGATTGTATGCTTAAAGCCTGAGACAGAAGGTGCCTCTCATATAGCGTTTACGCGTCCTCTCTCGCTCCTCACTGATCTACATAAAGAATGATGGAGCGGCAACAATGGGATAGTCTAGCCCTTCTTCTATCTTTCTTTATGTAGATCATTGAGGATCGAGGAGCGAGGGAGGACATATAAACGCTGCTTGAGAGGGACCCACAGTAAATACTTTAAAAGTTGTATGTAGATAGTCTAATTAATGTTGATAGACAGAATGTTTAATGGATGTTGATAGGCAGATTGTTTAATAGATATTGATTGACAGTTTAATGGGTGGATGAGTGAATGGTCTGAAGAAGATGAATGGATAGAAGGTTGGATGGAATGTGCCTTATATTCTTGTTAAGAGAGACACTGATATAGCTATCTGAGAGTAGTTGATACAGGTGTAATCAATTTAACTGGCTAGTCTTAAGAGAGCCACAGTGTACTCTTAAAGCCTGAGACAGAGTAAATAATTTAAAAGTTGAATGTAGATAGTCTAATTAATGTTGATAGACAGAGAGTTTAATGGATGTTGATAGACAGGTTGTTTAATAAATGTTGATAGACAGTTTAATGGGTGGATGAGTGAATGGTCTGAAGAAAATGAATGGATAGAATGTTGGATGGAATGTGCCTTATATTCTTGTAGAATGGAGAGACAGCTCTCTACTGAGAGTAGTGGATACAGATACAGGTGTAATCAATTTAACTGGCTAGTCTTAAGAGAGCCAGCCTGAGACAGAGTAGATTGTTTAAAAGTTGAATGTAGAGCGTCTAATTGATGTTGATAGGCAGACTGTTTAGAATGGGTGGATGAGTGAATGGTTTGAAGAAGATGAATGGATATAAAGTTGGATGGAATTAGGAGGACTTATTTTGATACTGTTGTGCGCAGAGGATACAGGGGAACAGAATATGTAGTCTTCAGGGATATTGTAAAGCCTGAGAGAAACTGACAGTTGGTGCCCAGGTGGCTGACCAGCTGGAGTAAGATTCTAATTGCTGCCGTGATGTCATAATGAGCAATGTTAAGTCTATGGGGGAAATTGTAATAGTTTTTAACTAATAGTTTAAAAAGTATAAAAGTTACAAAGTTGAAAAATATAAAGCAGGCATGGCATAAGCAAGACCTACGCAACAACGTTTGAATGAAGTTTCTACGTTAAACGGTTGAAGCTGAATTGGCTGCGTTAGAAGAAGAAGTTTAATAATAACTAGAGAATGTAATTCCAGGGAAATTACGAGTGCATGAAAATGCAAAAATGTGGTTGCATAGTTTAAAGAAAGCTGATAGTGTGAAGGTAGACAGTTTAAAGCTTAAACATTACAGTTCTAACTGAAGTAATGATTTCTAGCAGTTATGCTAAAAATGTTAGCTATGCTAACAATGCTAACCAGGTTGATTAGATAACTTAGCTAATCATTTCTAACAGTTATGCTAACAATGCTAACAATGCTAACTATGCTAACAATGCTAACCAGGTTGATTAGCTAACTTAGCTAATCATTTCTAGCAGTTATGCTAAAAATGCTAACTAGCTAGCTTGCTAGTGAGGACTTTTATTTTGAAACATTTGTTGATAGGGTATCTATGGTGGCCACTATCAGGAGTAAAGAAGTTACTGTAGTAAAATCATGTTGGTTGCTATGGAAACGGTCATAAACGCTTAATTTTAATGGTTGCTATGTTGGTTGCTAGGTACATGGAGGTTTCATGTAGTTGACTGGAGGCATAGTTGATGATAACTGACAGTTGGAATGGTTGAACAGTTAAATAGTTGAGTAGTTTCAATGGTTAAATGATTTAATAGTGTATTATTGCAGTGAGGACTTTTATTTTGAAACAGTTGTGGACATAGGAAGTATGAAACAGGATCTGTAGTCTTAATGAGATTGTATGCTTAAAGCCTGAGAGAGAGAGAGCTGCTGCACCTGGACTGGCCACCTGGCATAAGATTCTAATTGCCCTATTATGATGTCATAATGTAATGTTAAGTCTATGGGGAAATTTTAATAGTTTTTATTTAATAGTTCAAAAAGTATAAAAGTTACAAAGTTGAAAAATACATAGCTGAAGTCACCTAAGTAAGACCTACGCAGCACAGTTTGAATGAAGTTTCTACGTTAAACGGTTGAAGCTGAATTGCACGCACAAAAAGCGTTAGAAGAATAATAATGACCTATAATAAGAACTAGAAATGCAATTCCAAGGAATTACCAGTGCATGAAAATGCAAAAATAGATAGATAATGTAGATATGGTTACTAAGGTGTAGCTAGGGTAAACATGGTGGTTGCATAGTTTACAGAGAGTTGATAGTGTGAAGGTAGACAGTTTAAAGATGAAACGTTCCAGTTCTAACTTAACTAATGATTTCTATTCATGTTAAAATGTTGATTAGCTAAATTAGCTAATGATTTCTAGCAGTTACGCTAAAAATGTTTATTATGCTAGCAATGCTAACTTTACTAACAATGCTAACCAGGTTGATTAGCTAACTTAACCGATGATTTCTAGCAGTAATGCTAAAAATGCCAACTATGCTAACAATGCTAAATTTGCTAACAATGCTAACCAGGTTGATTAGCTAACTTAGTTGATGATTTTTTGCAGTTATGCTAAAAATGCTAACTATGCTAACAATGCTAACCATGCTAACTAGCTAACTTGCTAGTGAGGACTTTTATTTTGAAACATTTGTTGCTAGGGTATCCATGGTGGCCACTATCAGGAAACAAGAAGTTACTGCAGTATAATCATGTTGGTTGCTATGGAAACGGTCATAAACACTTAATTTTAATGGTGGCTATGTTGGTTGCTAGGTACATGGAGGTTTCATGTAGTTGACTGGAGGCATAGTGGATGATAACTGACAGTTGGAATGGTTGAACAGTTCAATAGTTGAGTAGTTTCAGTGGTTAAATGATTTAATAGTGTATTATTGCAGTGAGGACCTTTATTTTGAAACAGTTGTGGACAGAGGAAGTAGTGAAACAGGATCTGTAGTCTTAATGAGATTGTATGCTTAAAGCCTGAGACAGAAGGTGCCTCTCATATAGCGTTTACGCGTCCTCTCTCGCTCCTCACTGATCTACATAAAGAATGATGGAGCGGCAACAATGGGATAGTCTAGCCCTTCTTCTATCTTTCTTTATGTAGATCATTGAGGATCGAGGAGCGAGGGAGGACATATAAACGCTGCTTGAGAGGGACCCACAGTAAATACTTTAAAAGTTGTATGTAGATAGTCTAATTAATGTTGATAGACAGAATGTTTAATGGATGTTGATAGGCAGATTGTTTAATAGATATTGATTGACAGTTTAATGGGTGGATGAGTGAATGGTCTGAAGAAGATGAATGGATAGAAGGTTGGATGGAATGTGCCTTATATTCTTGTTAAGAGAGACACTGATACAGCTATCTGAGAGTAGTTGATACAGGTGTAATCAATTTAACTGGCTAGTCTTAAGAGAGCCAGAGTGTACTCTTAAAGCCTGAGACAGAGTAAATAATTTAAAAGTTGAATGTAGATAGTCTAATTAATGTTGATAGACAGAGAGTTTAATGGATGTTGATAGACAGATTGTTTAATACATGTTGATAGACAGTTTAATGGGTGGATGAGTGAATGGTCTGAAGAAAATGAATGGATAGAATGTTGGATGGAATGTGCCTTATATTCTTGTAGAATGGAGAGACAGCTCTCTACTGAGAGTAGTGGATACAGATACAGGTGTAATCAATTTAACTGGCTAGTCTTAAGAGAGCCAGCCTGAGACAGAGTAGATTGTTTAAAAGTTGAATGTAGAGCGTCTAATTGATGTTGATAGGCAGACTGTTTAGAATGGGTGGATGAGTGAATGGTTTGAAGAAGATGAATGGATATAAAGTTGGATGGAATTAGGAGGACTTATTTTGATACTGTTGTGCGCAGAGGATACAGGGGAACAGAATATGTAGTCTTCAGAGAGATTGTAAAGCCTGAGAGAAACTGACAGTTGGTGCCCAGGTGGCTGACCAGCTGGAGTAAGATTCTAATTGCTGCCGTGATGTCATAATGAGCAATGTTAAGTCTATGGGGGAAATTGTTATAGTTTTTAACTAATAGTTTAAAAAGTATAAAAGTTACAAAGTTGAAAAGTCATAGCACACATGTCCTAAGTAAGACCTACGTAACGCAGTTTGAATGAAGTTTCTACGTTAAACGGTTCTAGCTGATTTGCGTGCGTTAGAAGAAGAATAATAACTAGAAATGCAATTCCAAGGAATTACCAGTGCATGAAAATGCAAAAATAGATAGATAATGTAGATATGGTTGCTAAGGTGTAGCTAGGGTAAACATGGTGGTTGCATAGTTTACAGAGAGTTGATAGTGTGAAAGTAGACAGTTTAAAGATGAAACATTCCAGCTCTAACTTAACTAGTGATTTCTATTCATGTTAAAATGTTGATTAGCTAACTTAGGTAATGATTTCTAGCAGTTACGCTAAAATGTTAATTACGCTAGCAATGATAACTTTACTAACAATGCTAACCAGGTTGATTAGCTAACTTAACCTATGATTTCTAGCAGTAATGCTAAAAATGCTAACAATGCTAAATTTGCTAATAATGCTAACCAGGTTGATTAGCTGACTTAGTTGATGATTTTTTGCAGTTATGCTAAAAATGCTAACTATGCTAACCATGCTAACTAGCTAACTTGCTAGTGAGGACTTTTATTTTGAAACATTTGTTGCTAGGGTATCCATGGTGGCCACTATCAAGAAACAAGAAGTTACTGCAGTATAATCATGTTGGTTGCTATGGAAACGGTCATGAACACTTAATTTTAATGGTTGCTATGTTGGTTGCTAGGTACATGGAGGTTTCATGTAGTTGACTGGAGGCATAGTGGATGATAACTGACAGTTGGAATGGTTGAACAGTTCAATAGTTGAGTAGTTTCAATGGTTAAATGATTTAATAGTGTATTATTGCAGTGAGGACTTTTATTTTGAAACAGTTGTGGACAGAGGAAACAGTTAACAGGATATGTGTAGTCTTCTGAGAGACTGTATGCTTAAAGCCAGAGAAACTGACAGTTGGTGCCCAGGTGGCCGGCCACCTGGCCTAAGATTCTAATTGCTGCCGTGATGTCATAATGAGCAATGTTAAGTCTATGGGGGAAATTGTAATAGTTTTTAACTAATAGTTTAAAAAGTATAAAAGTTACAAAGTTGAAAAATACAAAGCCCACATCGCGTAAGTAAGACCTACGCGACAAAATTTTAATGGAGTTTCTACGTTAAGCGGTTGAAGCTGAATTGCGTGCGTTAGAAGAAGAATAATAAGAAGAAGCAGAAGACCGAGGAAGAACAGTACAGTGCATTTTCATGCACTGTAATAAATCGGATAACAGTAGAGTGCATTTTCATGCACTCTAATAAGAAGACTTGGAATAACAGTACAGTGCATTTTCATGCACTGTAATAATAAGAAGATGAAGAAGTTGAAGACTAGGAAGAACAGTACAGTGCATTTTCATGCACTGTAATAATAATAAGAAACCTAGGAAGAACAATATAGTGCATTTTCATGCACTATAATAATAACTAGAGAAAGCAATTCCAGGGAATTACGAGTGCATGAAAATTCAAACATTTCTGCTCAGTAAAATATAGTTACAGCGCCCTCCACAATTATTGGCACCCCTGGTTAAGATGTGTTCTTTAGCTTCTAATAAATTCATTTTTTTTCCAAATAATATAGGACCACAATGAAAAAAAAGCGTAAAATCCAACCTTTAATACAAGTGCATTTATTTAGAAGGAAAAAATCCCACATTAAGAAATAATTATTCTTCATAAAATCACCTGTTCCACAATTATTGGCACCCCTAACAATTCCTAGGAAATAAATGTAATTAAAGTATTTCTGTCATTTCTGTCATTTCTACAGTAGTTTACAAAGTCAATCAGAATACGTAGGAACATTTAATTAGTCATTTTTAACATCCTGTTTCCCTGGGCTATCAATATGACGTGACACAGAGGCCATTTCTCTTCAACATGGGAAAGACAAAGGAACACACTGTTCAAGTAAGGCAGATGTGTGTCGACCTTCACAAGTAAGGCAATGGCTATAAGAAAATAGCCACTCGCACACCTGCCCATATCTATGGTCAGAGGAATGGTGAAGAAGTTTAAAACAACTGGAACAGTGGTAAACAAGCCTGGAAAAGGACGCATGTTTATTTTGCCACCACGCACAGTGAGGAGGATGGTAAGAGAAATAAAAAAATCTCCAAAACTCACTGTTACAGAATTGCATCAAATGGTTGCATCTTGGGGTCACAAAGTCTCCAAAACAACCATCAGGCACTATCTACATGCCAACAAGTTGTTTGGGAGGCATGCAGGGAAAACAACCTTTCTCACTCAAAATCATAAGCACAAACGTCTGGAGCGGTACTGGGCCTTCAACTGGGACCGTGTGCTTTGGTCAGATGAGACAAAGTTAGAGCTTTTTGGCAACAAACACTCTAAGTGGGTCTGGCGTAACAAAAAGATGAGTATGCAGAACAGCACCTCATGCCCACTGTGAAGTATGGGGGAGGATCGGTGATGCTGTGGGCCTGTTTCTCTTCCAAAGGGTCTGAGAACCTTGTTAGGGTGCATGGCATCATGAATGCTTTGAAATAACAGGACATTTTAAATCAAAATCTGGTGGCCTCTGCCTGAAAGCTGAAGATGGATAGTCACTGGGTCTTTCAGCAAGATAATGACCCTAAGCATATGGCCAAGTCTACACAGAAATGGTTGACCAGACACCGTATCAAGCTCCTACCATGGCCATCTCAGTTCCCAGACCTCAACCCCATTGAAAACCTGTGTGGTGAGTTGAAGAGCAGAGTGCAGAGGAGAGAACCCAGGTCGTTGGATGATTTGGAGATTTTGTGCAAAGAGGAATGGTCGAAGATCCCTCTTTCTGTTTTCTCTAATCTTGTGAAACATTATAAGACAAGATTAGGTGCTGTTTTATTAGCAAAAGGGGGTTGTACAAAGCATTTACATCAGGGGTGCCAATAATTGTGGCACACATGATTTGATGTAAAATAATTATTTTCTTAATGTGGGATTTTTTTCCTTCTAAATAAATGCACTTGTATTAAAGGTTGGATTTTACACTTTTTTTCATTGTGGTCCTATATTATTTGGAAAAAAAATGAATTTATCAGAAGCTAAAGAACACATCTTAACTAGGGGTGCCAATAATTGTGGAGGGCGCTGTAGATAATGTTTCAAATATCATTCAAGCACAAAGATAGAGGTGAAGTAGAAAAAAGGTTGATGGGAGTCATAGTTGATGACGATTAACAGTTGGAATGGGCAAAAAGTTAAACAGTTGAGTAGTTCAAATAGTTGAGCTAAATGAGTTAAATAGTTGCATAGTTTAAATAGTTAAATTATTAAATACGGAATTATGGCACTGATGACTTATTTTGAAACAGTTGTGTGCAGAGGAAATAGGTGGTGGTAGTCATAGTTGAAGACAACTGGCAGTTAAAATTGCTGAACAGTTGATTAATTAGTTTACAGTCGTAATAAATGTAGTTAAAGTAGTTTAAATGTTTAATTATTTAATTGTGAATAATTGTAGTAAGGACTTTCATTATGAAACAGTTTTGGGTGGAGGAAACAGTTGGTGGGAGTCATAACTGATTAACTCTGACAGTTGGAAAAGCGTAACAGTTAAAAAGTTGAGTAGTTTAAATAGTTGAATTAATTAATAGTGAATTGTTTTAGTGAGGACTCATATTTTTGAAACAGTTTCAGACAGTAGAAACAGCTGGAGGGAGTCATAGTTGATGCAAACTGACAGTTGGAATAGCCAAACAGTTAAATCGTTGAGTAGTTTAAATAGTCGAATTAATTCATAGTGAATTTAGTTTCAGGCAGTAGAAACAGTTGGAGGGAGTCATAGTTGATGAAAACTGACAGTTGGAATAGCCAAACAGTTAAATAGTTGAGTAGTTTAAATAGTTGAGTAGTTGAAATAGTTGAATTAATTAAAAGTGAATTTAGTTTCAGGCAGTAGAAACAGTTGGAGGGAGTCATAGTTGATGAAAACGGACAGTTGGAATAGCCAAACAGTTAAATAGTTGAGTATAAATAGTTGTAGTTTAAATAGTTGATGACAACTGACAGTTAAAATGGCTGAACAGTTAAATAGTTGAGTAGTTTAAATGGTTGAACGATTTGATAGTGAATTATGGTAGTGAGGATTTTTATTTTGAAACAGTTTTGGGCACAGGGAACAGTTGAATAGGATCTGTAGTCTTATTAGAGCCAGACTTTATGCTTAAAAGCCTGAGAGAGAGAGTTCTGGCATACAGTAGGATTCTAGAAGCCTTAGAGTTCTGGGATAGGATTCTAAAAGCCTGGGAGAGAGTGTTCTGGCATAGGATTCTAATCGGAACTGTGATGTCATAGTCACAATGTTAAGTCTATGGGGAAATTTTGATAGTTTTAATTAAATAGCTTAAAAAGTATAAAAGTTACAAAGTTGAAAAATACATGTCTCCAGTCACCTAAGTAAGATCTACGCGACACAGTTTGAATGAAGTTTCAAAGTTAAACCGTTGAAGCCGCATTAAACGCACAAAAAGCGTTAGAAGAAGAATAATAAGAATAGTTGGAATAACAATAGAGTGCATTTTTCATGCACTCTAAAAAGCCTAGGAAGAACAGTACAGTGCATTTTCATGCACTGTAATAAATGTTTTTCCTGAAAATGCTGGGGTCCAATACTAACATAGTATTGGAACCCCTGTTATATCCCCATTGAGGGGCAGACATACAGTATTTTTATTTTTAAAGGCCAGTTATTCATGGATCCAGGATGCATGCTCCTGATAATGCTCCCTTGGCCTTTGGAAATAAAATAACCTTACATCATCACATACTGTACCCTTCACCATACTGATTGGTATGTTTTTTTTTCCAGTTAGACTATTAGTTTGTTTGATTTGCATTAAATTCAATGAGAATAAAAATATTGATAGGCTATCAAAATATCCATGATACCCAAAAGTTGATTTTATATTCCTCTTTATAGCCAACTTTAGCATATGTTTAAATACTTATGGAAGTCACTGTTATTGCTGGCCTGTCTGTATTTTTTCCTTCAAAGTGATATCATAGCAATAAGCCTATTACTTCTTACACATGAAATTAGACCATCCAATCGGCACTTTGTGTAAATAGCTATGTTCAGAGTCACACAACCAAGGACTAGGGAGACATTGTTGCTGTTTCAATCAATAGATTTGAATCTCTTTATTATGAAAAAAAAAAAAGTGGTGGGAGTAACAGGTTGTAACAGGCTCTCTAATTTGGAGATTGGCTGCTAGATTATACCCCCCCCTTTATTTTAACTTTGCACTATGTCATTTGTGTCATAATTAATGTGTTATTGCTTTGTAACGAGTTGCACAATTTTAAACAGATGCTATTCAATTACGTATGTGTTTAGTCACAATTACCATCTTTAAAATGTTACAAGCTTGGTATCTGTCAGAACTGTATATGTAAGTGATAATTATGAGAACATACATACAATAGAACATATAATTTTAGCCTAATAATCTGAGCAACACACAATTCTATACAATTTACAAGGGTACAACATAGGATGAGGAGGCACATCACTTAAGTCCTGACAGAAATTCGAATGAATGAATTCCAAATAATTTATTTCCTCATCACGGTTTTCTTTTTGATCAGAAGTCATCGGGATTTCAGAGTAATTAATGATATCTGGATGTAGTGAATATATTCAAAATCCATGATGTCCTTTCCATTGTCACTATTACACCATTGCAGACTGAAAGAAAATCAGAATGTGAATGGTATTCAACATCTAATGTGTTTAGTGGTGTTTTCTAGGAAATCGGAATGTTAGATTTCTCTGAATTTGTGAAGATGCTGGTTATATAAACATGTTTAATAGTCCATCTTTTTGACTTGGTTAGTTAAAACAATGTAAATTAATTTTTAATTCACTTTTTATATTTATTTTAAGAACTAGCCATGGTGTAGCATAAACAAAAGACCCCAGAGGTGAGTGAAACAGTATTGCTACCCTGAGGTTTATAGTGGTACCGGTCGGTCATTCTCAGTGAGGCCTTGTATCCATTCTTAAGTTAATTACATTAATGTCCACACATCCTCCTCCTGATCCCATTACAGACAAGACTGAGCTCAGGACCCAGGTGAGTCTGAGGTTATTGGCACGCCAGCTGAAACCACACAGAATCATGTAGTGCATTGTTTACCATTCTGCCAATTCCATTTATCTGCAACCATGAGATGATCAAAACTGATCAGTCATTACTTGAGCCTTCTAACCAATTAAGATTGCAAAGAGGTGATTAAAGTTAAGTGATAGATTCCAAGAGCGGCTCTTTTCTTGTGAATGTTCGATCAGTGAAAAAGAGACTTTTTTTCCCACCAGGGGTAGGCACTACACTGGGGTCTTGCCTGCATCCACAATGTAAATTTGTATACTCAGAGCTCCCCCCCTGAAAGTATTCACAACAGAACAGAACAGATCAGATCATGTCATATTATGTTATGTCATGTCATGTCATGTCACGTCAGATATGGGTCTGACTTCTAGTTCCACATCCTCCTGGAGCAGGCTTTGTGACACAGTATTGTGACACCTGATGTAGTGCCTCATGACACATCACATAATTGAGCACTGCTCAGCAGCTCCAGCCCCAGGCGCTCCTGGGATATTCAACGATTCCATGTCGAAGTTCAGGCCAGGAGGCTGTAAGGGGAAAAGAAACAGCATAGATGTCATGAAATACAACACCAGAGGTGCAAATGAAAATCACCTATGTCTATCAAACAAACATGTACATACCGCTTCTCCTGCTAACTCTTTTGGTGGTTGTCCCAGATCTTGCAGCTACAGAACGGTATATGAATGCAATGTGTTGTTGAATAAAAAATTGATCATTGATCATTTTTTAAGGCGAGCATGGAGTAAATGTTTGATAGAGTGACTTACCTTCTGCATTAGATCTAGAATATTCTCAAAAGTGCTTTCCTGATCCCCATCGTTCTCAAACTGGGAACAAATGTCTCCCATGATCTTGTGTTGCTGCTCATATCGACTGAACTCCTCCGCAGGGAGAGATTCTTTGTTGCTGTTTAACCACTCAGGATACTTAAAGTAAATAGATAAGTCCGAGACACTTAACATACAATACTGGACAAAAACAATCTATCCAACAGATACAGTACATCTTTACAATAAGTGGTTTATGATAGGACATACCTTCTGTGTAATCTCTTTGAGTGATGGGTAAAGAACGTCCTTGGAGAGCAAATTTTGCATAATCGATTGCATTATGGGTAGAATATTTCCATCCTCTCCACCTCCTCCACCTCCTCCTCCTCCTCCTCCTCCTTCTCCATTGTCCTCTAATCCCAATCCTTCTAATGTCTTTGCCAGGTCGTCTCCAGCTAAACCTGAATTCTTAAAATGGGATTAAAAACAATCGTTTTCATGTGTGCTTTTCATTCTACAATATGTTTTCCCATTCTTACTGACAATTTCTGACATTGACTGGATTACCTGCAAGTAGTCTGCATTTTTTGCCAGTCCACTGAGGGTGTCTTTTAGACATGAGGTGAACACCTGCTGTGAAGCTACATCAGTGCCTTTAGGAACAAATGTGATAAGACAACAAATCCCATGTCATTTGCACAGTGGTAAAACACACTCTATAGTAAAATGAAATAAAATGATTTACGTAGTAACACACAGCTTGCTCTACAATCCACTGTGTCACTTCAACACATAATCATATTATGTTAAGCATGTGCATGTCATAAATGAAAGAAGGAAATCTGTATACAAACACACAAACACACATACCGACTTTCCCTGCTGCTTCAGACAGTTTTTGAAAATGCTGCAGCAGCTCTGGCTCTTCCTGGGCAAGCTCAGCCATTGCCCTCTCCCACTCCTCTTTGGCCTGGTTCGCCATCTCCCCCTCAAACAGGGACTCAAAAAACTGACTGTCTTCCAGCAGAGGGGGCTGTGGAGAAAGACAGTCAAAGTGAATGAAAACATATAAATGATAGGCCTGGCTGACACCATAGACCAGGCCTATTCAACTAGCGGCCCACCGGCCAGATGCGGTCCGGTTATAATTTCCTGTGGCCCGCGTGTCTCGTCACGAGAATGAACTTGCTTTGATGGGTGAGCATAGATAGACAGTAAAAGAAATGGACAAACTGACTTTGTTGTTCTCAATGGGAGGGGACTGAAAAAAAATCTGTTCTGTTCACTTCCCATCATACGTGCACAGACTAACTTGCTGTAACTGGTCTGATAGATGGAGTTTTTGTTAGGTTTACTTGCCTCTAGGTAATGCCTAGGTACCCCATCATACAGTAGGCTACCGTAGGCTATATAGCTTTTTCACTGATCTTGCTAATGATTTTCCGTCATGGTTTTCATGCAGGCTGGACTGAGCTTCTTATCCAAACACTACTCTGCGACGTTGAACGTTAGCTTCCCTTCGACAGACTTGCTAACTATACTTCTTTACGGGAAAACAACTTTATGTACGAGAAAGTGATGAATTGGTTTTGCTTTCTACTCCTTGTGTAGAAAATACAGACGTTACAACGACGACACATGACACATGTTGCATGAAGTAATGGGATTTTTAAAAAAAAATTCTGAATGAATGGGCGTCCTATGGGGTTAGCCAAGCATTGATATCACCAGCTGCATAGGTGTTTCTACTTCCGGGAATTTGCCTGCCCCCTTGGCTGACACGGGCACATCAATTAGGCAATATAGTACATCCACAAAACAACACCTTCATTTTACATGCCGCGCACATCTGAGAATTCATTAAGTGTACTACAGTGGAATGACGCTTACCTTCTTCCCATCTGCCTTTTCTGCATTTGGCCCAGCAGCTGCCTCTGGGGCAGAAGGTGGAACGTTTGTCTTCTCAAAGTCATCGAGGGCACCTGCAAGAAATACCAACTTAGTCTTAACTTTGAACACTACTTTGTGAACTGTCTTTGACAGCCATTGCCATTGGCAATGGATATTGCATTCCACAAAAAACTGAACACATATTTAAAAAGGTGAAGCAGAATCATTTCAGCAATACAATGTACCCTCTCTACAGCAGATAAAAATGAATGTCAATGATCAGTCATAGTAGATGGTCAATGACAGTTCAATTCAGTAGATAATATGCTGCACTTAAAGCCATTAGGTGATGAAGAGTTCCGGACAAAAGCTCATGCAAGATAAGATAAGATAAGATTAGATTTTTACTAGTCACAACAGCCCAATAGTAAAATAAATAAAAGTAAAAGAAATGTGTATACAGTTATGTCCAGCATACCAGCCCACCTAAAAAATCACTCAGTGACTACAACATGCCATTGGGGCATAGATGTACATGCCTTAGGGTTTGCAAATACTGAAAGTTGAGGCAAGTGGTCCTTCGCATACATGCTGGTGAAATCTTCATATCACACATACAGTGGAGAACGAAATGATGACAAAACTAAGTAGTAACATTATGTGACAGCAGTGTTCTAATGGCAGAACTAAAAGAACTGTTTTGCACAGCCAATGAAGGGGATGGGAGGAATTGGCCATGATGGATGCCGATTTGTCCAACATCCTCCTTTGCCCAACCACCTCAACAGGTATGCAGAATGAGGTAAAAGCTCTTACAACTTGGCAACTGTGGGTTTGTTTCTGTTCGATCATCCACTAACATTGCACTGTTTGTGTAATGGCACATATGTCTTTGATAAAAAAAAAACATCAGTAGCATGTCAATAGGATCATTATCCATCTGAAAACATGACACATGTACTGCTACAAACTCCTTCACATGATACAAAATACACCAATGTTATTTTATGTCAACTACTTGAACTTAATTCACAGTTGTTCAAATGTTTCTGTTAAATTGCAATGTGTTTCATAATTGGTTTCTTGCCCTCAACTTCAGATTGACAAGCATGCTATCCAACTACATTAGATCTATTCACCATTTGACAGCTTCTCCATTATATCAAGCCATCATTTATTTACGGAGCAACTAGGCTGTTCCTCCGTGATCCTCTACGGGTCGCTTCTACATCGAGTAATTTTCGGAATAGGCTATTTCAAGGACAAAGCTCAGTGAGTGTTATCACAGAGCATTTATGGAACCAACAACTACAATGCCATGAAAAAGAATGTTCCCGGACGACCATAAAATAAAGACATTATCTTACAAATCAACTTAAAATGTAAGGTCAACTAGGGCGTCAGTAGCCTCCTAACTCTGAAACTGACAGGCAGCTAACTGTGCAAGCCCATGCCATGCGCATACAAAAGCAAATAATAAACACTACAAAGCAAACTTTCACACATCAAAGTATGTGCGGCTGATGTCCCGACCTGACGCATATGTTAAAGGTATTACTCCAAAGCTTACTGTCCAATAATTCATCCAAATCGGTGTCTTCAACCTGCGGATCCGACGCTGACGCCATCTTGTTGCTGACTTCCTAGAGGGTGCTGACGCGCGTAAATGACGTATGAGTGAATCATCTGGACTCAACACAGTTTAGCCAGAGCCCGTTTCTAGCACAAAAACACCAACTACTTGCAGCATTGCACAAATATTGACAAGACACGAGTAGAGTAGATATGTAAAAATGATGAATGATGAATCTTCTACGAGCAAACCTATAAAATGTGAGTAATTGTAGGCTACAAGTCAAGATAACCACCACTAAGTGGCAGCAGTGCTCTTCCAGACTTGACTGCAGTATGCGGCTAAGTTAATCATATGGTGTAATCGTGTCATTGTTCTTGCAGTTAACAGCGGAATATAATGGTACATTTCAATACAGTACAATTTAAAAATGATTCAGCAGAAAATAAAATTCAGTGGACTGCAGTGGTGCGTGTGTCGAGAGTGGAGATCTGATGATATGATTTGTGGCATGGTGTGGACTCAATTAGGCCTACCTCCTCTTAAATGTGGCCAAGAGCAGAGATAGAGTACCGGTATTAGACTAATGAAAACATGTCCTGTGGAAAGAGGAGGGGGGTGGAGGACTACACCTTGATATTCACCTTCAGCCTACTTGATAACTGAATAATGACCATCCTGGGATGGAGCTTGAGAACAAGATGATCTGCAGATGTTTTAAGAGGCTGTCATGAGCAAGTTTCTTTGCAGCCATATATTGGCAGCAACCAGGCAGGATCGGACAAAAAACATTATGAGGCTGAAAACGCCTTCAAACGCCCTAGGCCTCAGTTAATGAACACTGATCAAGCAATCATCTAGTTTAATGGCCAATGTTTTTTTTTTTAGTGTATAGCTGATGTCTAGAGAAGGGTGTATGGAGCTCCCAGCTCTTTCTGTGAATAACAGACAGCCACAGAAAATCTTATCTGTGGTACAGTCCATGTCAATTTAACCAGGCCTGTATGTGTGGGAATACTCATTGCTGGACTTTTAATGACCCTTCCTCTTTGGATTGACAAACTTGCCCATTTACCCACACACACAGTTTACTTCTTTATTTGTATCCACAATTAAGAATAAATATCACATAAGGATACAAATTTGACAGATGCAATAATTGCTCAGACAAGATTCAGTCATGTGGTTATCAGAATCGTTCTCTGAAGCATCTTGCATCTATTGCATTAACGGCGGCAGTCACGACGGGTGTGCGGGCTGTGTTGGGGTAGTTGGAGCTCTCCTTACGCCCGTCTCCACACAGACGCCATGTTGGAGGCGCGCGTGCACACACACACACACACACACACACACACACACACACACACACACACACACACACACACACACACACACACACACAATCAAACTCTCTTATAAGAAACAAATGCACTTCATCAACCAACTTTCATAATCAACCTGTTACTACAATTGAAGGTCACAGCTGCTCTTTTGCTTGAGTACATATCCAAGTAGGGCAGCACCAGCTCTTAAGTATACTTCGCAAGTGGTCCTAAAGCTGGATTGTCTAGGAGAACAACATGCACAAGACCAACCCACCTATATCCAGCCTTACCTTCAAACTGGGCTATGGTAACTATAGATCATGCTGCACCTGCTCACCCCACCTTTCTACCAACTTTCTATCCTGTTCAGGATTTCTTCTTTATACAGCATACTGTCCAAACTCACCTCATTGCTGGTAAGGAGAGTGACTTTACAATGCTGAAAAGACTGGACAGTGTGCTTGGACCACAGAGGACTACAAGGTTTAGCTATGCACTCCAACAGCGCGCCAAAGACAACAGGACTGAAAAACAAAGAGGTTTAGATAAATGTCACAGTCACAGTCAAAACAGCTTATTAGACAAGATGGTAGTCCTGAGTTAACATGAGAAAGTGGGCAAGCAATAAACCAGAGCTCATGGTTGCTCATCTGCCCCAAGAAGCAAGGTTACTGGGCTGCATGCTGTGGCAGACTAGACAGAGCTGATCCCCAGGAATCAACACTATAGGTCGTCAGTTGCACTGCCTGTCTGACACACATGGTTACGAACACCACCAAGCAGTAGCCACTGAGCCTAGATGTATCTTAGCTAATCAATACAACCCTCTTGGGTATTATTCGCTACAGGGGTGTATTCAAGCTCCAGGAGAAATGAACTAGACTGGCACGAGCCCATCACTGGCGAACTCCTCTCTGTGTCAGAGGAGAAGGAGTTCCCTCACTTCCAGCACAAATATGCCTATAGTACTACCAGCCAGCATGGATCCTGACCATTCTCCTGTGGACTTGCATGCCATCCGTGACACCAGAAGTCATTCAGAGTCTATTGCAGGACTAAAGGACATACATTTGTGATTTCTTTTGGCCAGATACTGTGTTGCTCCATGGCGACAGCTCTGCCCTGCGTAGAGCTCAGCAGCACTGCACCTGACCAGAGCTCAGCTGGCCAAACTGATACTGCGAGCTAATATCGAGGCACTGGCCAACTAACATCCTCTCTACGTTGTAAAACCATTCGTTCATGGCAGATGCAATATTGTAGATTAATCTCAGGTGATTGTTAAAAGCTACTATTGTGATAGGCTACCAAAGGACCACATGACACTAACATTTTTCTCTGTGATTATATAATTATTATGATTCTGATTATAATTAATATTATTATTATTATTATTATTATTAATATTATTATCATTATTATCATCATTATTATTATTGTTATATCTTTGAAGATAATTATTACAACATTTGAGTTAACCACGCGCTTATTTTCATGCGACAATTTGTAACATTTCCTTTTAAACGTCCAAAAAATAGGCTAGCTGAAAATATACCAGATGTGATCATAGGATGCCGGGCGTAATTGACAAGGAAGCAGGCGAATAACCTTATGAGGTAGGCGGGATAAAGTTAGCCTCGCTTTTTTTTGCAGAGGGTCCCGGTGGCGTGTTTGTGTCACGAGAAGTCAACGTCAATATCTGTCTGCATTCGTTCACAGAGGTGTAGGGTAGCTCTAGAAACGAGATTGAATCGACGAAACAGAAAAGTTGGTAAGACGAACTTGTATTTCACTGTTTTACTGAAACCGAAGTAATTTGAGGGTTATCGTGTCTTGATTTTGCAGAGTGGCCTCCATGCGACTAGCGTGGGGTAGCTGAAGGCCTACAGGCCTGCTGATGCTTGATTCATGAACGGGAAGAAAATGTAGCTAATGTTAGCGTGCAACTTTTGTACCTAAGCTTGAAATATAGTTATAGCGGTGAGGATGCAGTCGAATAATGGTCGTTTGGTGTTGTAGAATTATCGATCCTTAACAATTTTATGCGCAAAGCATCAATGTATGATTATAAAGACATTGTAATTTACCGGAAGACGTCAGCTATCCGGCTCATTCAGCTAGCTAGCTTAGCTGGCCTGCTAAGGGCCTACAGTCCTTTCACGCCCCCTTTTTTCATGCCAGCATTTCGAACCACACGCGAGCTAATAATCTCGCTTGTCATGGGTTAGCTATGGCAAAAATGTATGTTTAAAGTCACCTAGAGGTAATTGAGGCATTGGATTACATAACGATCTCCGTATGATTGACCGTGACGTTTATTTGCCATCATTTACGAAGCTATCGGCACGTTAGCTAACTATAACCTTAGTGGGTTTGGTAACTTGAGTAGGAAGCTAACTTTAGGTGAACGTTACTTTGTCACTTTGTCATGGTGCATTACTGGTATGTTCTGGTCAACGTTTTCAATTACTGTACCAGCAATGTAAATACGGTTTCTGGAACCTAGTTCTGGAACCGTTTTGATGCTGAAGATGTGCATACACCGCGTCATCAAATCAGTCATCTTGGTAGTTGTCTTCGTTGCAGTGTTTGCTATCCATCTTTTCAGGTTAATTGTAGATCATGCTCCCCATACAGTTTAACATACCTTTGAAATATGGATGCCGTGGAAAAATTGTGGTCAAGTAGTAGTATCAGTGCAATTTAGAGGAGGATTTCTGAGCGTTCCGGTTTTAGTAACCTGACGAATTGACACTTTTTATACAATAAAGAATGTTTTCAAATATGCAAGTCCCAACATTTCTGCGATACAATGAGCTGGTTTCTGTTTTGCCCTATTGAAGTTCTGCAAATGACCATAAATGGAAACGATTAGCCAAGGTTAGGAGACTGTAATTGTGTCAACCAATGGTTTGCCTGGTTTTGTACACTATTCGTTTCATTGTCTGCGAGACACTCGTGCTGTTTAACATATTCTTGCTCATGAATGGAAAACATAGCCTAAGTGACCAGAATGCATCAGATCACAATTCAGACATAATTTATTTGTGCACAACCTAATAGCATTCGCTTAATATTTGTTTACGCCCCACCCCTCCTCTAAGAACTGTCTAAGTCTCAAGACTCCTGCATTTGACCTAAACTGGGAATGACTTGTGATGTTTTGAGTTTGGGATTGGTGGCAGAAATAATTCAGGGTCATCATATTTCCCCCTTTAGAAATGAATCAAAGTGAGGTGTTAAAAATACACGCTGAAACAAGCTAGACCAGACACAGAAGCTTATAGCTGTTATGTTCTTTCCACAGGTGGTCACAGAAGGCGGCTCGGCACCTCCTTGTGTTTTTATTTCAATTAATTGTTTTCCTGCTCATTTTGATCCCACCCCTCTGAAAACACCTGCCTTTGCCCTCTCCACACCCTCAGTCCTCCCTCCTTTTTTTGTCAGCGTGTATTTTTATTACCTTATTTTTGTTTTTGGTGCCTTCAGATTCGGGATCTGTGAAGTCTCTTCATGGCAGTCAGAAGGGGACACATTAGATACTTAAAAGTGAGTAGCAACGTATCTCTAAAAATTAGTCATGTAGCTCTTGTTATAGTAGATAATTGTGATGTAGCCCAACCCATGTATATCCAAGGTACTGATGGTTACAGTAATGCCACTTGGCCAAGAAATGTTGTCTAGTTGTAACGTTATCAATACTAGTATCGAGAAGCAAAGACTGTGAGCAGTTTGAAGTAGTGTAGACAAATAGTGTTTGGTACAGCTGAAGACATTGTGCTATTTGAGCCTTTGTATTTGATATGGGGGACTTGACGTTATGATAAATCGGTGAGACAGCGGCTAAGAAAACCAGTTTGGGTTTCCATGTTTTAAAGATCTTTCGTCCATTTCCCCATCACTGTTAGTTTCCCAGAGTGGGAATTTGTGCAATAAGAACAGTGTTTGTTCAGGTCCTGAGAGCTGATGACTTGCACCACAGGAATACACAATAAGACTTCTTTCTCATCATGAATGGGACATTGTCAGATATCTGCAATGCTCAAATTGATCCCAGAGAGATTCTCTCTTGCTTGAGGTTGGCATTCAAGCTTCAGAAACGTGGCCCCTTTGGTGGCTTATTTGTTAGGCTAATGGGTTTCTTTGTACAGTTTTATTTCAGGATTCTTCTTTGGCTTACATGAAAATGTTTGGTTTGGCTTATTACTTTACATTGATGTGTTTTATCATTCAAATCACAATCAGGTGTTGTGGGTTCAGTCGCATGTTGGTTGATCCTTTTACCGAGGGCTCATAAATAAATAATTGGCAATAAATTACCTATACCTTTTAAATAATACTTTTGGATGAGCTAGACAAGGCCTGTTCATGGGTTAGCTCAAAGTAGTGCTGGTTGTTCAAGGGGTGGTTCATCTTGGCTGACCATAAGGCTGCGGTGTTTGCCACTTACAGTGGAAGTGTTGTTGTCCACTCAGGATGTTTCTAGTGTGTTGTCTTCAAACATATAGTCTTGTGGTTAAGGGACAGGCCCCTTTAGTGGTCCTTGTGAAACTGTATTGCCCAACCTGTTGCAACCCAGTGAGTGGAGCAGTTGTGGGAAATTGATATGGCCTGAATTCAGTTGCAGTGTCATTCAGTAACTTCAATTGGCAGTTCATGCTGTACTTGGTTGGTTTGTTTCTCCCAGCATTTATAGACAACAAAGAATACTCGTTTTCATTATTTAACTGGGTCTGCTAATATGAAAACCAAATGCGGGGGCAAGTAGTAAGCATGTATTATTTGTATGTGTGTGTAATATTTCTTATAGTACTGTGAAGGACAAATGGCTGATGCCCAGATTTCAAACATTTTAAAGTCATATATACTCACATTTTCCTATGGACTTAAATGCTTCTCTTTGTTTTTTTTTTGGTTTTTTTTATAAGGCCAGACAAAATCAATCATTATTTATGTTGTTGAATGTGCTAATTTTGAAAGATTATATTAAGATGGCCTCCAGCACGAGTAGGCTGATACTATCATCACAACACAGTTTACTGAAGTTTTTTCCAAATGATTAGGAAGTGGTAACTGAAGTATTTCCAAATGTAACTCTAAGTAAAATGTTGACTGGGTGGCCACGTGGACTACTCAACCAAGACTGGATTGTGCTTTAGTTGGGAACGGTTATGTAACTGTAAATTACAGCCAGCAGGACTAACAAATGTTGGCTGGACTTTCTAACTACAATGAGTTTGTCAATCAGGGATGCACCTTGGCTATCATTGAATTTGTTCCCGTATTCCTCACTGTAAAGCAGTCAGAAGTGGAGATGTATCGATGCAGAATGTTAATTGTATGTTTTATCTTTGCAAAACTATTCTGTTGTTGACCTAGAAGACTTGCTATATCACCATTTTACCTCTGATGGCAAACTCTAGCTTCTCTTGTTTAAGATGGGATCGGTATGTTATGATTATAAATTCTATGAAGGCGACTTATGCAGAGTTATCCAGGACTCCAACCTGTCGAGAGAACTCGTACTAACCATTTCTTCTCCCGGATCTACGTAGGAGGTGCATGACATGTCTAACGGTTACGAAGATCACATGGCCGATGAAGGCAAAGATGCCAGAACAAACCTTATTGTCAATTACCTGCCCCAGAACATGACCCAAGATGAACTGCGCAGCCTCTTCAGCAGTATTGGGGAGGTAGAGTCTGCCAAGCTCATCCGGGATAAAGTGGCAGGTAACGGTACATAACAGCTCTCTGCAACCGTTCACACACACGTGTATTTTTCGCTCTCCCTCTTCCTCCCTCCCTCTCTCTATCCATCTCTCTGTCTCTGTCTCTGTCCCTCCTTGTCTCTGTCCCTCCTTGTCTCTGTCCCTCACTCTCGCTCTCACTCTTCCTCTCCTGGAGTTGGAAAAGAGGCTGTGGATTTGTCTGTCTTCATGTCAGGAAATATTCCACCTGATTTGTACAGTATTTCAGTAACACTCTGTTTTTCCCCCTTTATGACTCTGCTGTTGAATGACTCTGTTGACGACAGGCTGTTTATTTTCCTACGCCTCTTTAAATCTGTCTGTCCTAGACAGAGTGTGAGAAACGATCTACTCCGATTGGCTCGTATTTTTATATTCTTGGTTTCATTGGCCCTCCCCACAACTTAAGTGCAGCGGGTGGTCAGAAATCTGTAAATTAACAAGATTTGTCGTCAAATTTTGTGGACAATTATTGAGATACTCATGAATGTTTTTTTCAGTGTTGACATTATACTTAATATAACTTTTGTTTTCTTTTGCTTCAGACCTTTTCTGAAGACGAGTCAGCATCTACCATGCAGTAGTCGTTTTGAGCCTCCTTAGTCTGGCTCCTAATTTACTTCACAGAATACTTGTCCTGAACATTTTTGGGTTTTTATTTTCTTCTCCTTTGCTTACAGACTTGTTTAACCCTTTTTAATATTAGCATGTGTTGTACGGATTATTTTGTTCAGTATGCAGCGTTTGGAACTATGCAAAGTTTTTTTTATTTTGTTTTGTTGTTTTCCTTTTTTTTTTCTCTAGGCCACAGTTTAGGGTACGGATTTGTTAACTATCTTAACCCTAGTGATGCAGAAAGGGCAATCAATACACTCAATGGGCTGAGACTACAGTCTAAAACTATCAAGGTAACGTGCTTAAAGGTGTTCCTGTACACTTGTTTCAAATGGTAGAATGAAAAGCTTTCACTTAGCCTTGGGTCTCTCTGTCAAGTCTCGCTGTAGACTTTTAGCATTTGTGCAGTAGAGACTATGCTACTTGATAGACATTTATACTCAACAAAGACAGAGGAATATCCCAGAAACGATCCCGTAGATCTCCATTGTGGCCTCACGCAGCATTTGTATACATTTATTTTCATGTTAACAAAGTTATTTATTTTATGGTTTTCCTT
Organism: Sardina pilchardus; assembly: GCF_963854185.1. NCBI lineage: Eukaryota > Metazoa > Chordata > Actinopteri > Clupeiformes > Clupeidae > Sardina > Sardina pilchardus. The sequence continues at coordinate 40,936,813 of NC_084995.1, read as the reverse complement.
TATAAGCAAGTTGGTTCTTTTTAGTTTTTACTTATCTCTTGCTACAAACAGACTTGAAGTTAGTCTGTAAATTGTTTGAGAATAAGCATAGTCTTACTCAAACTCCCTAACCCCATTTTGTTTGACTACTTTTTGGTGAGGTCGGAAAGTATAGGAGCAGTATAGTGTCTCCTTTTAGTAGTGGTCACTTGAGGCTTTGGGCATAATTTGTAGAAATGTATAGGACATCACACATGCCAGTTAATAAACATGGTGCTGAACAACTGGTGTTCATAAAAGATTTTTTAGTGAATAAATAGTCATTAATAGCCAAATAGTCAGCAGTACTTATGCTGTTTTTCTTGTTTTTCTTGTTTTTTTACTTCCAAGCAGCTAAGAGTTTGTTTCTTTAAACCTCTCTTGTCTTCAGGTGTCTTATGCCAGACCAAGCTCAGACACCATAAAGGATGCCAACCTGTACATTAGTGGACTGCCCAAAACCATGACGCAGAAAGACGTGGAGGACATGTTTACCCGCTATGGTCGAATCATTAACTCACGCGTTCTCGTTGACCAGGGAACAGGTGAGTGCAGTAAGTAAAAACCGTGCAGCCCTTCACTTAACCTTATGTCATATGCCGTTTGCTGTTTTACCAAGAGGGTGATCCTCCTGTGCAGGTATGTCGCGAGGTGTGGCATTCATTCGCTTTGACAAGCGAGCAGAGGCTGAAGACGCCATTAAGGACTTGAATGGCCAGAAACCACCTGGTGCCACAGAGCCCATCACCGTGAAGTTCGCTGCCAATCCCAACCAGGCGAAGAACTCTCAGATCATCTCGCAGATCTACCATGCACAGTCCCGACGCTTTGGAGGGCCCGTTCACCACCAGGCCCAGAGGTTCAGGTCAGGCCACGTATTCCATAAACACAACCACAGCCTTAAAATCTAAACAGGTTCATTATCATTTGTGCATTCGATGGGTGTATTGTTCCCATTGCATTGCAGTTAATAAGCTTATTTATGTCTGTCATCATGTAACACACTTTCAAAGCAACAAGATATAATTATTAAGGCCGTGTATCAGCAAATTGAGTTTAAAGCTATTTGAAAGTAGATGAAATACATTGTGTTGTGTTAACTTAATTTAGCTATGGGTTGCACTTGTGCATGTTAGATGCACTATACAAATACAATGACTTGACTTCACTAACTCTTCCTGTGTTTCGTCTCAGGTTCTCCCCCATGAGTGTGGACCATATGAGTGGCATCTCGGGGGTGAATGTCCCCGGGAACTCCACCTCTGGCTGGTGCATCTTCATCTACAATCTGGGCCAGGACGCCGACGAGGGCATTTTGTGGCAGATGTTCGGCCCGTTTGGAGCCGTTACCAACGTCAAAGTCATCCGAGACTTTAACACCAATAAATGCAAAGGGTTTGGATTTGTGACCATGACAAACTACGAGGAGGCGGCAATGGCCATTGCTAGCCTCAATGGTTATCGCCTTGGGGACAAAATCTTACAGGTGTCTTTTAAAACAAACAAGTCTCACAAGTAAATGTAAGACCCAGATGAAGGAGAGATCTCAAGTTTTTCAGCCGAAAAAGAGAGGTTGGCACTGTTTAAATGCTAATGTTTTTTTAAGTGTAATCCACTCCGTGCATTTTCAAGTTTTACAATACTCGTAGAAGTCTAATGGAAAGTAGACATTTTTCAATCTGTTGGATGATGCGACAAATGTTTTAAATGTGTTCCGCATCTCCGAAATTATATAGACCAACTCCATATTTCAAAAAGACTTGTAGTTTCTGTCTGATAATGTCACAATGTGCCATATATGTGGTGAAAATGCAAGGCATGCTGTCTTTTAAGACTCTGATCTACTGTCCACAGCACTACGGGGGATTTCACGAGTCCAAGATAGTTTGGAAACAAGATGCCTTAATTTTATTTCCCCTCTAGTCCCTCCCCACCTCTGACTCTGGTTCAGAGAAGTTGTCACATGTTGATCTGTAGATTTGCATGACTATCAGTCACCAAGTAACACTGTAGTCCAGGAGCTCTTCTCAGAGCAATATCAGAGTTTTTAAAAGTACAGTTTTCTTGGCACGTGACTTAAAAAAAAACCAAGAAAAACGAAAGAAAAAAACTTTCATGGTCAACGTGTGGGGTGTAGCGCTGTTGCGTTTCTTAGTGCATAAACAGGAGCGGATGTTTTTTTTTTTTTTCTTTTTCTTTTTTATTAACTTGTAATTTTACGAAAGGGACCCAGAGAAAAGACACTAAGTAAAGAAGGACCAAAGAAATCAATTGAAGGTGTCATTTTCCTCTCAAAACAAAAATTGGGGCAACACTGCACCCCCCTCCCCCCAAACTCATTGGAATTATCTGGATACAAGGAAGGTACTAAATATCTGTTTAAAATGTCATATTTGAAGTTTGGTGTTCTCTTGTGAAATGTTTGCTTTGTGTCTGATAAGAATCTTTTTTTTTTTTTTGCCTGCGTGAAAGTCAAATTTGCTTCTTTTTTTTCTCTAAGAAGTGTAGTTAAATATGAAAGAGGCTGTTTAATTTTTCTACATACTAATAATCCCTGACATTTCTGGAGACTGCCTTGTGATTTTATTGATTTTTCTTTCTTTTTCCCTTTCTTTTGCTTTTGTGATTTCCTCTGTTTTCATTGTTTCACTTGGCATTTGCTATCATTAAATTTTATTTCTTTTTGGCGACCTTTTTTGTTTTGTTTCATTTTTTTAAATTGATTTCACTCATCCATTTTGGTTTGTTAGTGTAGTTATGATAGAGGTGACAGCCTGGAGAGGGACTCACCACCATGTTCAGCGGAGGCTCGGTTAAACTTGCTCCAGCTTTAGAATTTTCTTTTCCCTCCATGAGAGGCTTTAGACAGCACGTACGTTACTCGAGCCTGCTGTTGGCCCAAATCAGTTTAAGATCTGGCATTAACCAGTGGATGCCTTGGAACACTCAAGTCATGTCCATTTATTTGAATCGTCCAAAACTGTCTCTGAATATGGGATATTCTGACATTTGTCACCAGCAGGAGTATATATAGTTTAAGTGTTTTGCGCAAGCAGTGAAGCAGACAGTTGTCATACAGAATTAGTCAGAGATCCAAGCACTCAATCCCTCAACCCAGCAAGAATTGAATGGATGAATGAATAAGATTGATACTATTTTACTGGGAAACATGATGTCGAAAGAGGATATTAATATCACTTGGCTTCTTAAAATAATGGCTTGAGATGTAAAGATGAAAATATTTTTTGCAGGTAAGATGGGCTTTCAAGTTGGTTTACTTTAAATGTCAGTGGAGCACAAGGAAAGGGTCACATCATGAAAACACATAGGTGATGCCCACAAATATCCTGGTTCCATTCAAGTGATTGCTGGGCAGTGTTAGAACCACATGATTTAATTACCGTATTTAAGCAAAACTAACCTCACAGTTTTGCACTCCTGTCTGTTCTTGATTTAGAATAAGTGATGCTTCTGCCAAGTAATCAGGAACCAGGGTTTGTGCAAACTTAGTGTTAGTCAAGTGTCGATTGGAAGAGTATTGTCAGTCAGTTGATTTTTAATTTTGTTGCTGCATGACAAACCATCACCTGAGTCCTTTTTCCTGCTGTGAGGTTAAAACAGTGCCCTCTTGTGGCAAAATCAGAGCATCCACACATGGATTTTACTTCAGTTTCCCTTCTTACTTTATTGCAAATATCATATCTGTTCATTTGTATTTAAATGGGTTCCTTTTTCGAAGCCTTCATTTTGTATGAGAAGGGGAAAGATTGGAGAGGGGAGATTCACAACTTATTTATTTCTGTCATCGTGTGTGGTTTTACATGTTTGTACATTTTCTTCTGAGCATTTATTTTACCGTTGAATGATTTGAAGTCTGTTTTGCATCTGTAGTAGGAAACCTCTGTGGCGAGATAATGTCTAACATAAATTTGTATAAAATAAAACAGGCCTGAGATAATATTTACTTACGAGGATTAAAATGATTCATGCAGTTAGGAAGGGGCATTTCTTTTTTATTCTTCTAACTGCAGAGTAGCCAAACATGCAGCTGATGGGTCGAAAGATGACAGGTCACAAGTAATGCAGAAAGTTTACTGAATTTTAAGACCTCCCCTTGTGAGTTCTCAAGGAACAATCTTTAACAAATTAAATTGCAAAGCTAGGATCATTATAGTCAATACAGACCTCAAACACTGGCTTTATTTTTTTTTTTTTATCATATCTACAAGTAGTCATCTAGCTTATTCCACTGATATCTAGTGTTAATGCTGAAATGAAAAACACTGAGCTCAATCACTGTAGTGTTGCCGTGCCTCACTGACAATACTATAACTATGCAGTGGATGGAGATCGACAGGAATGGAATTCCTGGCTGTCACAAGCAGCACTTATGGCAGAACACTGTTGTATAGAACAGTGGTTCACAAAACTGGGTTGGATCCATAGACGGAGTTCGAAAAACAAACCTATTTAAATTAAGTTATTTTCTGAAAACTATGAACCATTGCACACCTACAGTTTTTCCCACATTGACATTAGCAATTACATCATTTCAGCAGATCATGTCAATCTTAATCACTTGCATCTATCACTGCAGTCAGGGTACAATGCTGCTTAGCCTGGCTTACTCTCCAGCCAGCTAGCTGATCAGTATGGGAACATGTGTTAAAGTCAGTCCACATTTTAAAGTTATGCTAAATCCAAGTAGCTTGACTAAGAAAATATTATGTTTTTTTGAGAACAGCAACATGAAGCCAAGCTCCATCACTGGAATGGTGCTTATGATAGTTATGAAGCCAACCAAACAACAGTGACATCTGATTCAAAACAAAACAAATGCTTTTCAGATGAAAAGCATGAAACACACCTGCCAGAAAACGATGGTAGCATTGTGAACCTGACCAGAATGTCAGGGAATACGAATGGCATCTAGTACTACAATGGCACTAAACGTATGCTTCATTTTTTATGGTAATTAGACTTTTGATTGAGAAGAACAACACAAAGATCAGAAGAAACAGACCTTTCGGCTTTCATTTATGACACCAGTAAATATGAGATCAACATCACTGACTCCAAAATGGCATGGATACCACACCTTGTACATGTACACATTTCCATGAATCATACAGTGACATATAACAACTTGTCTTTTATTTCAATACAAAAAGCAAAGTGCAAGTATGCAACGTCTGAAGTGCGAAAGTAGGTCCTTGTGCTGCAATACACTTGTAAGTGAATGAGTAATGTTAACCAGATTGGTAGTGATAAATTACATACTGTGAAAACTACCAATAATTACAACTACTGGTAAAATTAACTACCACAAAATTGTTGTCAACAGACCAGTTCTACCTTTTGAAATGATTGTCTGGTTTCTACACAAGGGTCATGACAAGGTACACAGTAGTTGTAGAGTTAACATCCTTTCTACATCCGATCAACCTCATATGCATACTAAACTCATCAGATATCAAGCTTTGCCGCCAAGTGCATTGAGCTGACATTGATTTGTAAGGCATTTCTCAAAATGTGAACTGCACATCTGCTTCCTTGTAAAAAAGCCTAAACTAATATGTCAAAAGGCTATCATTGGAGGATAATAACAATCCTGATAACAAAAACAAATGTATAGAAAAAAGAAAAACAAGAATAATTTCTTCATGGCACAGTTCTATGAAGAAAAAATTCGCAAGGTTTTTTGTGTGTTCAAGGCAGCAACTGTATAGTGCAAGCTGTACGGAGATTAGACCTGGCAGAGATTGTATAAGGTAGGAGGTCTTTCCGTCACACTGTCTCCAGCCACCTCGAAGATGTAGTCCCGGTTGGTTATCAGCGGGATCTCAGATAAGGGCACACTCTGGACACTCTGAGTCCCGTAGGATATCACGGTGTCACGCTGGGAAACACAAAGCAAATCCGTTAGACCACGCAGTGGGCGAGAGATTAACTCTCCAAGAATAGTCATATTGTCAGCCCGTACTTCCTGTATTCTAAGAAGGTATGACGTTCAAAGAAACAATCAATGATCCTTGTAATGACAAGAGGACCTCAGCATACACATCATTCTGACATGTTGAACATGTTGGATCATGAGGACATGCTACAGTCTATTTTCATTTGCCGCTCAAGTTTTAGTTTCGCTGAGCTATGTGTACAAAGCAACTTGGAGTTGGGTTAGCAGACACAGAGAAAAACACTTGAAAGTATCTACATAAGGGTGACATGACATTGTCAGAAACCCATGACACATGAACCCTAACCCTAACCCTAACCTGTCATGACAACAACCGAATGACAATGACAGAAGCATTATGTCATAAACAAACAAAAATTCTCTTACCCTTTCACTTTTCTTTGGGAAGTCTTTTCGGCATAGATGGGCCATAATGCCTGCTGCCAAGGCATCTCCAAGGACATTAATCATGGTCCTGAAGCGATCTCTGTTGAGCACAACATTTCCAGGAGATGAGAGATCAGGAGGGCCTTATGATGCGCTTCATGGGACATAATGAAGGTCAAGGGGAATGGCATTGGCTTTGACAGCGTCATACTTACAGGATCCAATCAATGGCCACAATAAGTGTGATGTCATCCGGTGGAAGGCCCACTGAGGTCAGGACGATGACCATGGTGACCAGGCCGGCCTGTGGGATCCCTGCAGCACCGATGCTGGCAGCTGTTGCTGTTATGCTGGAGAGGAACAACCAGAATATGTTATAAATACATTACATATGTAAATAACTTTTTTTATAAACAGTTTAATCATATCGTTGCAGTATCGACTGATGTTGGTATGCAGTACTAGTCAGACATATTTCCAGGTGAGTTACATGGGGTTCACTATGAGTGGAAGTATTATAGAATAATACTTGAATACTTAGGTCTATAGAATACTTGAATGCCTGCCTGCACTTGGACCCTGCATGCACTTAGTGTACTTCCAGAGTAGAGCCCTTAAGCCTTACCTGATAGTGACGAGTTGTCCGAAGTCCAACTCATAATCGTTGACTTGAGCAATAAAGATGGCAGCCACGGCCTCATAGAGTGCTGTGCCGTCCATGTTAATGGTGGCGCCGACAGGTAACACAAATCGAGCGATCTGACGATCCACGCCGCAGTTCTCCAGCAAGCACTTCATAGTGATGGGAAGAGTTGCTGAGCTGCAATGGACAAGGGAACATGTTTTGTTTTTAAAAAACTATATTTTTGGCCTTTGAGCATTTTTAAAAACAGATTTTAGAGAGATGGTGAGTGGGTTTGGGAAATGACCCCCGGCCTCATGCCTGGGTTCCCTATGGGAACTGAGACGCTCACAACAACAGCAACAACAACAACAACATTATAGTGCTTTTCAAGGCACCCAAAGTGCTTCACAGTGAGCAATCCTTTAAAAGTACGGATTTGAGGTGGTTCAATCGTTTGCTGTGTGTTCTAAAATAATACGAATCTATAACACACATAATATAAAAATAAGAAATATCTTAAAAGAACAGAAATCACTAGTCACTATGCCTTGTTTAATAGTCAGTTAGTACGTAAGTTAGTTTGCTGACATCCTCAGATTCCATGTGTTCCACATGTTTACACGGGCCTACCTGGATGATGTTGCCAGAGCGATAACCAGCGCCTGCAGGAGGCCCCGGATGTAGCTGAAGGGGTTCTTCTTGGTGATGATGAAGAAGAAGAGAGGAAGCAGGATGACGCCGTGCACAAACAAGCCCACCAACACCGTGATGAAATACATGCCCAGCTTCTCAGCCAGGTGGATGGGGTCATGCATGTCGAGGATCTTTCCAGCCACCAGGAAGATGATGCCAAAGGGGAAGTACCTGTATGTTCGGAGCAGACAAGCACACAGTTCAGGTAAGCTAGTTCATCCACTGTTCACTATTATGTAACAGTCAGGACGCTCATGTAATGAGTCTAAATGGATGAGCTCAGAAGACAGTGACCGACGTCTATTGGGTTTACTTAGCAAATTATTATATTGGAAGACTGGCCAATAGTGTAAATAGTTTTTCTTTCAACATTTTAAATCAACAAGAGTGTTTTTATTTTTTAATTTTTTATTCTTTTGACATAACTTTTCCCATGTAGCACTACACTGACACACTATTGTTATTGTTAAGTGGCACTATACTGACTCACTATTGTTATGGAATTGTTATTGCATTTTGCGAAACATGCAGATCAATGTGGTCTTTGTGAGACTGTCACTTGCGTCCACTCTGATATTCTAACTGTGTAATCCCCTTCACTCGTGGCCAGATTACCCTCAAGGGACTCAGGGCTGTGTGACAACACATCTGATGGGACCTGGCTTCCCACGCTCCTCAAAACACTTCCGTTCTATGGCGGCAGACAGACACGCGTAACACGAATGTGTTGAAAACAACACAACTTACGTTGTTTTTTTTTAACACATCTCTGTGTCCAGATAGGGACAACATTCATTTCAAGAGTGTTGTCCTGATCTTGCTATTTGTGTTACTATTCTAAAGTGTCATGTTATTGCACCCCCTAAAGTCATCCTTCACAGGTGTGTGTGTGTGTTTGTGTGTGTGTGCGTGCGTGCGTGTGTGCGTGCGTGTGTCGCACTGTGTTGAGATGCAGTGAGCCAGCACGGTGTAGCTCAACACCAGGGTCACTCACCACATGGCTGCATTGATGATCTTCATGACACACTCATTGATGCACTGGCACAAGTTTACCAGGGGCAACCCCCTCTCTCCCAATTTCCCCAGCAAGAGACCTAAGAGGACAAAAACCCACAGTGAAGCGGTATTCATATATGTATTGACATTAACACCTGTGCCCACAGTGTGTGCCAAAGGGTCCCTTACCCATGGTGGCAGAGAAGATGACGATTCCGAGCACGTTCATTTGCTTGCTGTTCCCCGGGACCACCTTGTACTTGACCTCCGGGGCAGGGGTGATCTCCAGGAACACGGGGTGACCCATCTTTGGGTTGTCATAGTCTGGCATGATGTAAACATAATTGGCCTGGGACTCCTTTGTTGAGGTTTTTGCTTGAGGCACCAGCTCTGTCTTGTACTGAAATAAAATTAGGGCACAGAATATACTTAGATGTTAAATCATCTTTTGTCATGCACTGCATGGTAAATAGGAAATCACCCGCTCTCATCTGCATCTTTATGGGGGTTGGATTTGTTTGATTTCTGCTCACCTGCTGAAATGTTGCTTCGATCAGATTTGAGGGAATCATATTCCTATTTAAAAAAGAGAAACACATGAGAAAAAAGAATGACGAGGTGATTACAGCCTGAATGTGTGTGCGTGTGTGTGTGTGTGTGTGTGTGAGTGTGTGTGTGTTTAGCTCAGGAGATAAAGGCCTGTTTCCTGGAGCGACTTCTACATAAAACCCCCCTGTCGCGTTTCACACTGAAGCCACTAAGGTATCATGAGGTCTCTCTCTCTGAAGACATGCATGGTCTTCAAAAGCATACGGTCAGATGAGGTTCCTCCAGGCCTTTGTTAAGGTTAAAAGTTAAAAAAGAAAATCTGATATCTGTAGTGGTCAAGGATTAAGAGGTGAACAAGTGACAAAAGTCACTTATTTATAAGGCCCTGCACCGGGGCTTGTGGCTCAAATCCAATTAAATCTGTTAGGGGGCTGAAGTGCTTTCATTACGTAGACCAGCCATTCACATCCTAAAGGCTGCATGGTTAAAAATACTTCCCGTAATAGGATTGTTCACAGGTTAAGATCAAAGCCCATAGACTGGTCACTTGCCAAGACAGTGTCTCCATGAGGCAGTCAGATAAACATAATGTTCTTTGAACAAGGCAGGGCTTGAGCTGTCACAGTATAATAGCCTGTGCGGCGGACAGCGGGACACTTTTGGCAACGGCAATTACTGAAGCCGTGGTCACCTTGGTTTAGCCGTCTCTTACACGAGGGATGCCAGCTGACGTCAGGCGGTTGTTTGATGCAGCATGTGCGCGTACAGTGGTACAGTACACACATGTCCACATGGGTGACCAACATGGAACTGTCGCTCGGAAATCCTCACACGTCAAGCATAGCTCCACCCCCCACTGCCCCGAAGGCTCTCAGAGGAAAGTGACGGCACCACCATAAAAATGCAAATATCACCTTCTCTGCGTAAATTGGTAGATTCCACTTATTTTCAAAATTTAAAAAAATTAAAAATGTAAAAATTCCCCCCAACAACAACAACAACAACAAAAAATGTCAGTGTTGCCAAATCACCTGATGAGGTCGAGGAGAGCGTCAGCGGAGGTCATCACAGGCCCACTGGTCCCGGTGTGTCCCTCTTTCTCTGTGCCGTTGCCAGGGTGTATAATGAGAACCAGCACAATCCCCACTATCACAGCAATGAAGGTGGTCCACAAGTAGTATGTTATGGTGAGAAGTCCCATGCGCCCACTGGCTTTGGTGTCCATTGATGCCAGGCCGGACATAAGACTGTTCACGGGGAAAGCACGGACAACGCAAAAGTCACATTTTGTACACGCAATTCAAACAGCATGCAAGCCTTTCACACAAAATCTTGTTTTTTTTTTATTTGTTTGGTCATGTTCAGTTGCATGGCAAGTAAACAGCTAAACCCTTTGGGATAAGGAACAGGAATACAGACAGATTAGATTCTGTCTGTCCCAAACTGTCCCTGGCCTTGAACTGGCTGAAACCTCTAATGTACAATGTGCAACCTGTACAATCATGTACAGACACTAGATAGTGTTACCGGTAACTGTAATTGGTTGAGTAGCTGGTAATTGTAACTGATAGAATCACTAACTGGTGAGAGCAGTGAGCAGGGATGCAACATACAAGCAGTGTATACAGGGATGGTTACCTTGATGTGATCAGAGGAAGAATAAGCATCTTGAGCATTCTCATCAGGAGTTCTCCCGGAAAGGAAAAGTAGATCTTTGCCTAGTGGGAAACATGTTCAAAACAATTAAGCTACTCCCCTGATTCAGCTGTACATTGGCAAGGAAACTAACAGCACTAACAGTATATTGGCATTATACAATACTCAGCATTTTAAACCATTTCATTTAGTAGGGTAACATAGTCTTTGTCCTGAATAAGAGGAAGCACACGTTTTGAATTCTATAGTATAATGTTAATGACATTCTGCTATCTTTTATCATGGTGCATACATTATAGTACAGTTGTGTCTGATAGTTGCTTATCCAACCCATTTGTCTACGTTATGGCGAATAACATGCAAACCTACTAAGCAACTAAGCAATCTAAGCAAACCAAAACAACCCTGTCTGAGCTCCACGGACATCTCTATTTACAAACCAAGTCTACCCCAACTGTCAGCTGTCTCTGCACTGTACCTGAGAGGACAAATTGAAACTCCTCAGCATGTATCCAATGACACATCCAGAAATCACAGCAAGGACTGAGAGTGTCAGCAGGCCATTCTGTTTGCAAAAGTCGCTTATCCATCCCCGGATCTTCTTAGACACTAGCTTGCGGAGGATGCGCTTCATCCCCTCCATCATCCTTCTCCCGGGATTCTTCGCCGGAGAATGACGGTCTGAACAAGCTGCCTTGGCACAAACCCTTGGGTCCTCCATTGCTAATGCTGGGTGCAGGATGTGTGTGTTGGCAAGAAGCCGTAAAAACCTTTTTCTGGTGAAGGACTAAGCCTTCGAGGCAGGCTTGCTGCCAACTCCTGGTATAAAGCTTGCCTCACAGTGCTTTGCTGCGCTGCACTGCAGAGACTTAGCATGGCTCAGGGATTTACAGGTGTAGGGGGGACCTGTAGGTCTATAGTGACTTTTCAGAATGGAGAGGTGTGGTCATTTGATGGCCCTTTGTGAATGGATGTGCATTGCCATGTGAGTTACAGCCAAGATTGCAAGTTTGAGAACATTAACAATTTGAACAATTGCAATAAGAATTAAAACTAGACATGCAATTCCAAGCAATTACCAGTGCATGAAAAGGCAAAGATTGTTATGTAAAATATCATGTAGTCAAAACAGATAATGCAGAGATGGTTAATGCAGATAATGCAGAGAGGTGATGATAGGATAGACATGGTTCAATGCATGGATAGTTTAATGCATCTTGATAGTCAGATAGTTTAATGGGTGTTGTTTAGTTTAAAGAATCTGGATAAGTCGCAAAATTGTAACAAACAGCAGTTATGTGCATTAAATGAAAAAAAAAGAAAGAAAATCTAAAATATCCAGTATTTACTGAAAGGTGCATAATTTGAGGTGGTTGCCATGATATTCGAATTTCATGAGTCAATTACTCCCTTCATAAACTTTGAACATATGCAATGATTTTCACATGTACAGTACTTTATCACTGACCACCTTCAAGCCGTGGCCTTTTGAAATGTCAAAACCCAGTGTTGTTGTTGGTTTTTTTTTATTTTTTATAAACCTGGCGAGAAGATTATTTAAAAGTTGAATTTAGATTGTTTAATGGATGTTGATATTCAGAAAGTTTAATGGATATTGATCTGATTATGTCAAAGTGAGCTTGTTTCGTGCATACTGCACCCCTATGTATACAGCCCCATTATGGGTCAGCTACAAAAAGGAGACTGCGCAAACTTCAGGTAGCATATAATGACTGCCTGAGGATACTGTTGAAAAAGCCCAGGAGTAGCAGTGCAAGTAAGCTCTTCTGTGACTCAGGGCTAAGGACTCTACAAGCTCTCTTGAGGAACCTAATGTTTAAGTTCATGTCCCGACTGGATGGGTCACAAAATTGTATTATAATGCTGCTTACAAGCCCCAGGTTCAGCTCGGTCAGATATGAATCACATTTTTGGAAACATTGGTATGGGTGCCTTTTGAGGCTATGAACTGTATGTTTCTATATGTTTCTATTCCTTTTTGAGGTTGTATGTCTTACTGTTGGGCCTAGAGCCTGTAATAAAGTTTATATATATAGGCATATTGTTTAATGGATGTTGATAGATTTTAATGGGTGGATGGTTTAATGGTGGGTGAATGGTTTGAAGAAGATGAATGGAGAGAAAGTTGGATGGCAGATGACTTATCCTCCTGAGGATATAACATTTAGGCTTTCAGGACTTTCCACCTCAATATTCTGAATACATTTCTAGGTAAATTACTGAAAGTAAAATCATTTAATTCATAATTTGTGATCAAATCAAAATTCAGGAAGATGATGGAGGAGCAAATTGTAGGTTGCTCACACACACAATACGCTCCCTTATTGTATCCCAGAGAAGTTGCTGACAGCGGGTCCAAAGCCCTCCAGATGGCTTAGAGTTGTCTGGCTGTACTGTTCAAGAGCACCATGCTACATGTTGCTTGCAGTTTGGACTGTTCATTAGGTCTAACTGATTGAATTTCACTTACAGATTTTTATTTATTTACTTTTTATTAGTTTGTTTTTTGTTTGTCTGTGCGTGGATAGGCTGGAGAATCACGTCGCTTCGTCCAACATTTTGTTTCTATATTTGTCAATTTGTTCATTTGTCTGTATGTGGAGCACTTTGGGTTGCACTCTGCATACAAAAATGCGCTTTATAAATAAATGTGACTTGACTTGATTTTCTCACACACATAATACACTCCGTCATGCCGACCTCAAGTTTCTTGAGAACTTTAATGATCAGTTTCTTGATAACTTTAATTAATCATCCAATCAAAATAGAACCGGACCGGTCTGCAACACTGCTCAATCTTGGCATGCATTGACGATGTCAGAGACTTGTCTCCACTTTTTGATATGCAATCCATGTCTTTGATACACTTAAAATTATTATTTCATTTTAAAATAAATAATTTTGATGTATTTTTGTGTTAGGCTGATAGTTTAGCGGATGTTGATAGACATAGTTTAATCAATTTTGACGGTTTAAAATAGATTTAGTTTAAAAGTTGAATGTAGATTGTTTAATGGATGCTGATGGACAGAATGTTTAACCCTCTAAGCGGCAAAGTTGCAGAATTGTGATGAACAGCAACACTGATTGTCAAATCTGTGTGTGTAGCCTTTTTTTTACTTTGGTGAGTAGAGTTTGGAAGTTGAATATAGATAGTATAATGCATGTTGATAGACAGAAGGTTTAATGGATGTTGCTAGGAAGATAGTTTAATACATGTTTTGTAAAAACTTTAATGGGTGGATGAGAGAATGATTTGAAGATGAAAGGATAGAGAGTTGGATGGAAGGTGCCTTATATCCATGTAGAATGGAGTGAGACGGAGAGTGGGCCTAGTCGAGCAGCAGTTGATATAGGTGCAAATCAGTTTAATTCAATTTCAGCAGCTTTCTTGATGTTTTATTATGCCGTAACATACCTTATCTGTAGACTTCCCACTTTTCTAATTTGAACCCAGGTTGCTATTTCCATGAAGAGAGGAAGGCAAGTGCAGCGAAAGTATACCTGTTGATACAGGTGGAAATCATGTTTTTTGATGTCATAATGCTAATGCAAAGTCTATGGGGAAAATAAACTTGTTTTTTGTTAATATCTCAAAAGGATAAAGTTTTCAGGTTTAAAATGAAAATACAGTAAGACCTACATTAAATTGTTGAAACTGAATTAGACGTATAGAAATGTTGGATAATAATAATAATAATAATAATAATAATAATAATAATATTAATTAGGGTTGGGTATCGTTTGAATTTGAACGATTCCGATTCCGATTTCGATTCCTTGTTTCGATTCCGGTTCCTAACGATTCTCGATTCCGATTCTTGTAAGAGGCAGGGTAAAAAAAAGTTTGGATATTTTAAATGAGCTAGCTAACCAACGGTCGTTCTGAATGACATTTACTATAAATTTCTCACAGGGCTGTTTTCAACAATATAAATATCAAATCTATGAACTGTCATCTTGTTGCCTCAGCTCGGTTATGCAAACACCTTCTTAGTTGGTGTTTAGCGGCTTCTTCTTCCGGTTCGTGTACTGGGAATCGATACTAGGAATTGAAATTTAAACTTTTGAACGATTCCGGGAGAATTGGAAAGCTAGTCCCGGTTCCCATCGATTCTCGATTCTCGATACCCAACCCTAATTATAATAAGACTTTGGATAACCTTTGCCAGGGTCAATAGTGACATGACAGCTGGTTTGCTTTCATTCAATATAGCATCCTGGGTATGGGCAGCTGTTCACATCAACTCAATTAAAGAGGTGTAACTGTATACTTTCACTGCACTTGCCTTCCTCTCTTCTTGGAAATAGCAACCTGTGTTCAAATTAGAAAAGTGGGAAGTCTACAGATAAGGTATGTTACGGCATAATAAAAGATCAAGAAAGCTGCTGAAATTGAAATTGCACCACAATGGCAATATTTGAAAACAAGAGAAAAACCTGTGACTTGGTTTTAAATTTGGAAGGAGGATGCTGGCTTTTCAGCTGTCTATGTTGTATCCTATACTATAGAGTCCAAAGTGCTGATGTGCTCGTGTTGTACCACCCTTTCAAATGTACACTGGTCTTATGCAGCTTGGGTGGCTATTCACAGACAAAGGGCGTGCAGTCTTAACGTCATGAACTTAATGGGATTTCAGATGGCACGCTAGTGTAACTTCTCAGTTGTGTTTGTGTCCGATTGTCTTGGTGATCTTTGGGGACATGGATGTTTTTGTCTGCCTCAGAAAAGAAGGAAAATAATGGAGTTGGATAACATGATGGCAAATAAAATGTTGTCAGTCAATTAAAGATAAAAGTATACTGAATTTGCTTTCACATTTCCATTGTGTGTGTTTTCTGCAAATAAAATGGTCTTATTCTATTGGATGTATCATAGCTCAGGGCCAACAGTATGTTTTGTGCATATGAGAATTAACAGTAACAGTGCAGTGGTGCAGCTGTTCTATCTTCAATGTTGCTGACATTCCATTTTCAATCCTGTCAGTTTACAGTGAGCTGCTTACAGAATAAGATAAACAGAAAGTGACAGAGTAATTGATGACATTAACAAACTTGTCAAAAACAGGATCACATGAAGGGTCAGACACAACAGAGACACTGACCCTGGACTGATAACCAATGAGCCAAGAGTCACAGCTAAAAATGTGGCAGATTCTCCAAAATGCTTTGTGTAACCTACCTTCCAAGGACCTTAGAAGTATGCTACATTATGAAGCATTTATTGAGTATATTACAGTATTATAGTGTTGTTAAAGGCAATGGATGGTGATTATTTACCATTATTTTTAATCAACTCTCTCTGAACGCATTATTAAATAAGCACCCTCACTTCACAGCAATTTCATAAGCGCAATACATTTTTCTACAATATCGTAGATGTATATGGTGACACAAAGCTAGGCGATAAATACCCAAGTACGTGTTGCTTACACGGTAAACATGACATTTGAGGTCACGTCATGGCAAGGGACGACATGGCATTCCCGCAATGGCACTGCTAGGAGAGCAGGGGCCAGAGTCCAAATGTAACAATGCCCTGCCAGTTGTGACGCCATGTGACGCCATTGGCCCCAAACATAATCCCTCCATCGATCCAGGCCAAAAGAGCTAACCTGCGCTAGGCTACAGGTAACATACAGGATACAGCACTATTGCCATTCAGGGCTGCTGACTACGATTCAAGCACCAAGGCCGATACAAGTACAACCAGCACGGACAATTGGATGTGTGAAAATGGATAGGTGGGATACACTAAATTTGCTTGTTCATTCCAGGAAAGTTAAAATGACTTTCATTCATTACACCTAAACCTCACGGTGACCTTTACTGCGTTAAGCCCAGGCCTAATACTGACAATGGTCACAGGGTGCCTGCCATTAGACATGAGGGAGCATTGTTAGCGACCAATGAGGAGGACAAATAAATGCCATTACAATAGGATTAATTAGTCCATAATAAATTATATGATGTAATCCAAAGGGAAACAGTATTTTTAACTTGAGTCCAAATATTTATAGGATCACAGTCAGTCCGATTTAAATGTATACGGTAGATGGAGTGTTGTTAGATAAACATTCACTGATAGTAGGTTTAGCTGTTGAAGAAAAAGTCTAGAAAGCACTGCACTCAGACTATTCAACTGACACAATAACAATGTTGAAACAGGATTCTACCAGTGATCCCTATGATGGTAATCAAATGCAACAAGGGGAAATTATGCCGTCTTTATCTCACTGAAATAAACCAGAGTGAAAGAATTTCAATGTGAGATTTGTTCTGTTTCCCCTAGATATAATTAAGCTCAATTTAACATATGAGATGGTTTTGCCATTGTCATGTAGTTCTTAATTTCAATTTAGAAATAGTCTCTGTCTCTGCCCAAGTAATTTTCACCTGATGGCTATGGCTATGGCTATGGCTATGGCTATGGTTATTTAGCAGACGCCTTTGTCCAAAGCGACAATGATGATCTGAAAAAAAAGTCAGATGTCAGTAAGAGCTGAATTATTTCTTGTGAGAAACAAAAACATATTATTCATATGGAAATCATATCTTTAAGGGATTCCGACTTGCCTCTCCCATGGAGAAATAAGGATCTAATCAGAGAAAATTGAAATTGAACTTCAGCTGAGACTAGATTAATGCTTTTTCCTGGGAGCTGAAATTTAGTAATACACATGCGAAAGAAATACTCGACATGTTATAATGATGTTACTGAGCTAATTCATTATCAGAGAGATGGGATAGTTTAAGAACACAGCTTATTGAAGTTCCCTTTGCCCTGGGTCAGTTTCCGCTGATGTCCACAACAAAACAGAATTAACAATGAAGCAATGGGCATAGGCTACCACATCTATATACGACAGTGTTAACTAGTTAATTGTAGGCTATGGACTAGTTCCAAGTAGGGCATCAACACAGACAAAGACCGAGCAATTAATGCCATGAGCTTAAGGTGCCCTTATTACACTAGTTTCCTCAGGATAATCAATGCCATGTTGGGTTAGGTTTGTAAAGCAAGGGTGTAAATGTGAAATATATTTGTGTCAGGCCTAACAGAAATTACAATCTGTGAAATGAACATGGGGATTACAGTTTTTTTTTTATTTTATTATTATTATTATTATTATTATTACTATTCAATCATCTCTAAGAAAAGAATGATGATACAAGACTCCAATCTACATTTCAAAATGCTGTGCTGATGCATAACAATATTTTATATGTTAGTCTGTTAGTGAATGAATGGCAAAAATTTGGTCAGGTAAGCAATTCGCTATTCTTGCTTTGGCAGGCTACACGAGAGCAGTGCCACCTCCTGGTGAAATGATGAAGGTGAAGATTAATGAGGGTGTATTAATTCTGCTTAGGACGCTCGTTGAGCCTTCACTCACTGACTTTCGAGAAATACACCAACATTTTCTGATAATAAAGAAATAAAGCGATTGAGAAGATCAGGTATAAAGACGCGTCAAAGTCAACCCGTGCCTTTTACGCACATTCTCAACATTCCAACCACAAAAAAAAAAATTGTTAAGCGACATAATGGATAGAATGACAACAATTATCTTGATGTTGATCACCTGCACTTTAGCTCGGTTCTCTCTCACCCAGTTACATTTCCACCAGAAATGGCTCCTCCCGCATCACTGACGCGACATGCTTGATTAGTGTAACCAGCGGCGAACATTGCATCGCGACGTCGTTTTGAAAAAGTTTGTGGAACACAAGCGAGTGTCGAGGTTTGCTTATACTGTATGCATTCGGTAACACATTTTGCCAATACTGCCTGATTTATTTGTCTACGTTTATTAAGGTCTATCATATTTTATGATTGCAGTTAACGGAGTCTACACTGTCCGTCCGACCGACCAGAAAACATGTTCAATGAAATCAGAGATCAAACCGATGGATTTTTTAAACAGAAAAATGTAGTCACAGATCTCCTGGGTAAGCTGGAAGAGAAAACCGGAGTCTCGAAACAATATATCGCTTTGGGTAAGTATAACATTTGAAGAACTTTCGGACCTGTCCAATGCTTGAAAGCGTTCTAGACGTTATGCAATGCGGAGTTAACGTTGTGCCAAATCAGCGTAGCTATTTGAGCTGTAGTAGGATAGAATAACCACTGGCCAGCGCAACATGTTCTCACGTTGAAATGCTCTTAAAAATAAATAATAAATAAATAAATAAAAACAACAATCATGGGAAGTTCACTTTGTTCTTCTTGAAAATGGGTCTGTGTTTATCACATGACTCCAATCTCTCCCATGTGGCTGTTGGTGACAGACTGAGTAACACAAAGTGTACCATTTGGTTGGTGACAGGCTAAGTAATACAAACTAGTGTACCATTTATTTGAAATCAAAAGCTTGGCTTTCGAGACAATGGCAGTTTATGCCACCGTATCATGTGAAAAAAGGGCCTCTGTTATCAAGGTAAAGTTATTTCAGCTGCCCCTTTATCATTGCACCTGTAATAAACTCAAAGGTCAGTTTCTTTTCCTCTCCAGTTTATCTAGAAGTCTTCAGAGAGCTCATGAAATGGCTCTGATTTCCGTCTGCCCAACAGCTGGTCTCAAGAGATATTTTTAACATGTCTCCATATATCTGTGCACTGCAGCACTGCAAGGTCCCAAACTGTTCCTCAGACCTTGAAAGCTTTACTATAACTCATTTTATTATTATTATTATTCAAAAGGGAGAAAATGATCGATCCATGAGTACAGGTTCAGGAACTAAAGGAACCTTCAACTGTGGAACCTTAGGCCAGTATACATACTTTAAGCCTAATGCTAGACTAAAGGCTTGTGCATCCAAGTTTTCTTGTAGTCGAGTAGCCTACTAGTCCACCAGAGTGCTGGGCTCACTGTGCACAATTCCTGTTTTCAATAGTCCTTTATATCTCATAACTGAAGTCACGTGTTGGCACAATGGTGTTCAGACATTGTTTGACAGCACGGAGTAAAGTCAGGAGACTAAGCGTTTCATGCTGAGATTGAACAGGCTGGAATATACCAATCATGTTTGAGAGGACTATCGGATTTTTACAGCAACTCATGGTGTATGTGTGATTTCCCTATGCAAATTCACAGGGTGCCAAGTTCCCAAGGGGCTGTACAGGTAGCTTCCTCATTCAACCCCCCAAACCTGCTCTGTGTTGTACTTAGCAATACCTGGCAATAAAGACATGCAGTTAAGCAGACCATTGTCATTTGCATACTTGTGGAATTTGGCACAGTGTTGTGGAGAATTGTTGAAATGGCACGCTCCTTTTGAGGGTCCTTGACAAAGCAGACTTCAAACTGAGACGCAGACTTCAAGCTCCGGCAAACTGAACGATAATGCTGCAGGATTTGCTTGAAGCAAGAACGCGTAGGACTACTCCGTAACATCTATCTTGGCTTTATCTGTAGACTCTTCTTTGGACACCAGCTGTTTTTGATTTTTACTCTTAATGAATGGGGACCTAACAGGCATCTTTAGTGGCAAATGCAAGACACTAGGCTAGACTCAAGACACTGTCCACATCAGTCTCTTGGAATTTGTTTTTGAATGTGATGGCTGGTTGATTGCCACTGCCTCGAGCTGTTTGTAGACTGTGTTTGAACTCTGTTGTGTCCTGTTGAGCTCCTCACATCCTGTTAATCTGAGGCCTGTCTGTGGATCATGTGATGCCGTGTCCTATTTGGGTAGTGTAATGTTCCAGTTGAAAAGGTCTGGATGCTTCTATAATCATTTTTTTCATCCTGTTTTATTCCCCAGGTTTCGCAGTATTTCTGGGAGTGTACTTATTATTTGGATATGGTGCATCTCTGCTCTGCAACTTGATCGGTTTTGTGTACCCAGCTTATTTTTCGTAAGTATAAACTAATCGCTCCTTGTATGAACATTCCATGTGAAGAGCCATCTAATAAAAACTTGTATGAGTAATTTGGCGTTAGCTTTAACATTACTTGTCTAATGACCATGGGTACACCATGCTACTTGGAAGTAATGTGTGCATTTGTGATTTATAGAATTAAAGCAATTGAAAGCAATAACAAAGATGATGATACCAAGTGGCTGACCTACTGGGTGGTTTATGGACTCTTCAGTGTGTCAGAGTTCTTCTCGGACATCTTTCTCTTCTGGTTTCCATTTTATTATGCTGGAAAGGTAAGGCACGGGACATGGCCTGTTTTTGGTCAGATGTTCTTTAATTATTGTTTAATTCTTGTTTTTATGGTCTTTTCATGTAGAAAGTGATTGTACTTTAATTGTGAAGGCAGTCTTGAGAACCTACATTTATTCAAGAGTGTGTTGGAATAAATGTTTTTTATATAAAGTTATTTTCTCACTGTGATGTGAAGTCACTGTATTTTTAAACTATGATGAAAGGATTTTCATGTTTCATCACCCTTTTGATCTTGGTGTGTAATGATTCAATACGTTTGTAGACCTTTAATATCCTGACTTATTCTTTATATTTTGGATTTAGCATGTGTTTTGGATGCTGACAGCACTAAAATCTCCAGAAATAGATAACTTGGTGACCCTTTTCCTGGACTTGGTGACCCCTTTTTAAAACTAGGAATCAATGCTTGTTTATATAAAGCCTTTTGTCTCTGTCTGTCTGACTGACTGACTGACTGATTGACTAATCATCAAACACTTTCATTCTGACATACAAATGCTTTACAACTATTAATCAAGGTAGATGCTAGTTCTGCGTTTCAGCAGCTAGAATGTGGATTGTGGACTTTAAACTGAGAACACTGTGTCTGCCCCTCCCCCCTCTAGTGTGTCTTTCTACTGTGGTGCATGGCTCCAGTATCCTGGAACGGGTCGCAGATTATCTATGGACGTGTGATACGACCTTTTTTCCTCAAGCACGAAGCGAGAATGGACAGCATGGTCAAAGACCTGAGCGGCAAGGCCAAACATGCAGCAGAAATGGCTACAGAAGGAGGCAAGTATGCCAAGCCTGGGAGTAATGTGGAATCCAGTGCTTCATTGAATTAGAACAATGCAGTATTGTATGCTTCTTGTAGGGTTGAATTCTGCAGTCCTTTCTATAACCAGATTCGAAGGGCAAAAGGTTGCTGTACACATTAAGAAAAGATCATATCAAATCTTCAGGAGGAAGATGTATTCTGTATTCACATGGAGTTACATTGTCCAAAGACAATAATTTATGCAAGCATACCACTAAAACTTTGAAAGAGGATGCTAGATATGCTTAAAAATGCCTAAAATGATATTTTACTTTACACCTGTAATTGTGAGTGCCTGATAGGCCATCAATGACCTCTTATTTCATAGCAGTATAGATATGACCACAGTACCATGGGCACAGTACATTTCTAGATTAAACTCCTGGATGGATACTTTGCGGGATAGGTTCTGTATCATATCACAATTGATCCCTTCTATTGTTCTAAGAAATAGTGATTAAATGTATCTTATTACTTGCTTAAATAGTTAGGCAAGCTTTAGAATTTGACAGTGTTACAATTGTTATGATTTGTCAAATCCAACCTAATAGATGTTTGCCAGGTCAGCTGACTCAGTGTCTCTGATGTCTCCGGATGACCACATGCATAGCAGTTGTTGAGCAATGTATATGTAAAGGCCAATTTATGCTGAAGATTCACGACGAGACAAGCTGCACCACTCTATAAACCAGCAACTTTCTGCAACACATGAATTTTTTTTTTTTTAGAACATCTCGCAACATGACCAACCATTTCATAATGCCTTTTCTCACTAAATCTGAATTAGTTTTGGGTGATGTTAAAGACTGGTGTCTGCATCACTCAAACATCACCCTAACACTTGGTTAATAAGTATTTCTCTGCCTCTCCTTTGGTAAGAACTTTACCTTGGGCCCCAGCCATGGCGCGACTGGCTGGGGCACCTGCACCGCACACCGGCGACCCGGGTTCGATTCCCGCCCAGTGGTCCTTTCCGGATCCCACCCCAGTTCTCTCTCCCTCTCGCTTCCTGTCATACTCTCTACTGTCCTGTCCAATTAAACACATAAAAAGCCCCCAAAAAATAATCTTTAAGAACTTTAACTTGACGCCTCTGCTGGATTGACTGAATGGCAACACGTCATAAACGCTCTGAAGTAAAAGCATTCTAAAACCTTGCAACTGACATGATGAATACTTTGCAGCAGCTCGCAACAATATGCAATGTTTAGATTAGTTTAAACTCTAGTGTCTGTTTATTGTTTAAGTCAAACTGAATCTTTGGTGTGAATTGGCTTTAAATTCCATCACCTAAAATGGCTCAAATATATTTTTGACCATTCGGGTTCTGTTTATGGGGTAAAACCATCTGGTCAATATTTTTTTGGAGGAGGGTCATTTTGGGAAGATGGATGAAGTGTTATTTCAATTCTATTTTGTAATGTTTGGAAATAGTTCTGGGTCATGTGTGGATTCAAGGACAATCTGATGTTTATCAGGACCATGTCTGATGTGCAAATGTCTCTCTGTCTGTCTCTCAGCTACCAGATTCGGACTTGGACATGAGAAGGAACACTAATGAAGCGCACAAGCCTGTGGCATTTTCACCGGGTGCTTTTGTTCGGCGGTTGTTTTGTTCGGCCACATGGATTTCAGGGAAGACCCCTTTCTGATCAACAGTACTAAAATATTGCACCTGAGCCAAATGCTAAGCACTATCAGCCAATGTTTTATTTAAATAATAAATGTTCAGTCACTGTATACTTTTAAGAGTTTAGAGAAGGGGAATGTTCTACAATTTAATACAGCGGCCTGTCACTCGTGTCCTTTTTATGTTCCACAATGTATCTGTGTGTGTGTCATGTCTGGTACAAGTTCATCTCCTTTTAAAGTGAATAAACTGGAAATGTTTTGTGAAACTGAGTGGTATCCACATTCTGAATCATTTGATGTTTGAGTGTGTTTACCACTTACACCAACACCACTCACTGAAATATGCAATGATATTGCAAACGTCAGTCCTTATCTTGCTGGAAGTCCTGATACTACGCTATCAAACTCTGCAGGAATGTAACTGTCTGCTGGCATCAAATGACGCCGACCCACTTGCCATTGTCACAATATGAATTTTTATTTTGACTAATTACTCATTCCTCTTACCCCTTTTAGTGCCAGTAGGTTTTATATGAATGGAGTTAGTAGTTCATCTTTCCTTGCCATGGAAAAACAAATAAGATTTTTCTAACTAGTCAGTCAGCCAGGTTTGACCACATTTACTACTATACTTCATTAATGCAGCTCTAAGGCAGGGGAAATTACCAAATTACCTGACTGCAATAACTTCCCCTGTTGGTGAAGGACTCCTGAACTGGTTCCCTCTGCTGGGTGGGAGTGTTATGAACGATCCTGCCCAATTTTCTCCATCTCATCTGTGGTTCTGTAGCTGCCAGTGATCCTGCAACTTTACAAACGTATCGTACAAAATGTTTCAAACTATTTAACAATTAAGCTATATTGTTGGTGTGTCTTATTTTTGTGAAAATGTAAACCTGTTGGGTCCATAAATAAATTATAGCCTACTAAAGAGATTTTTGGCCATACTTCAGCTCAACTGATCAAAGGGGGGAAAAACAACCACGGCAATCAATTGCCCACTGCTTGTACCAAAGTCACAATTTTCAACGGAACAGATCATTTAATCATCCAAATGATTTTAAACGGGTTGAAATAGTTGACGAGTTTCTCTTTAAAACAAGTCTAAACAACCAATAGCTGATATCATTTGACAATGTTTGGGCCATGCTTAGATAATACTCACATCAAATATCCATCTTATCACAGTAATAGGCTATATCGTAATTTTCGGTGCAGGTAAGCTAGGTTCGTCGCCACTGAATTTCAGCATAACATGGCCTGTTGCATCTTTAACCCTTAGCTTTCTCACTCGTTGTCCGAGGTAGCCTACGTGTCACCTGACGATGCGTTCTGGCAAGGATTTTTCATTTACGAAAGGCCTCAGTGGTAGATACAGCTATGTGACTGCAACTAGGCTACGTGACACCTGGCTGTGCGTTGAGGCAATGACAATTGTCTCTTCAGCTAGTTTTACTTGATAAATTAAACAGAACCTGAAGAAAGAAATACCGAGGACATGGCCTATGATAGAATACCGTCACGCCGGTATAGGCCTAATAGTGGAAGCCGGATAACTCCAAAATCTCCTCTCCTAAAAATGTTTATTATATCCTAAAGGAGATATAAATAATCAACAGTGACACGGCAGCTTTCTCTCTCTACCCCTCCATCTCGTGCGCACTCGATGCGTTGACGTTCCCAATTAAATGGAGTAGCATAACGTTGAAATGATAGTATCTGCTGCATAGTGGGGAATGAGAAGATCCATATCATCATTGCATGTAACATGCTGTTGCTTTATTTTGGCATTGTAAACGTTCGGAAGGATGAAAAGTTGTTTGAAGTAAAGCTTATATTTATTGACTAAATGTCGGTGCCCCGACGCCCTTTGGTGCCCTATGCACAGTGCGTAATGCGCGTGGTGGTGGTGGCGGGCGGCGGCAGTGTAGCTAGCCTACGTAAAATGAACGTTTTTTCATTTCGATTCTAAATAATTGGCTTGAGAAATGCATTTACATTAAAACGCAGTGTCTTAGTAGGCTATATTGTTGAGTCGGTATAATTTAACACTACATGACAAGACGAGTTATCATTTCTACCGTCTCATAGGTTCCGTTCCGTTCCGCTTCCGTTCACCGTAGATGCTTTACCAATGGACCATCCTATTTTCTATGCAGGATGCTCCAAGCTCAGTTCTCTAGCCTTTCATCTCATCCACCGCACTAGTCGGAGTCCTAGCGGCGGAGGACAACATAGCGTATTGCACTAGCTCTGAAACAATGCCGTTAGAGAGAATAGGTACCGGTATATTATTTACCGTTTTTGTGGTTAGACTGACATGTGCCTATACGAGTCAGTCTGTTTTTGATGTGGACCCAGTTCGACCCGAGTCATCTTTGTTGAAGCCCAAAGTCTTGATTGCCATACTTGCTCGAAATGCAGAACATAGTTTACCTTTCTACCTGGGATGCATAGACAGACTGGACTACCCCAAGGACCGCATCACAATTTGGTATGAGATATCCGATTTCTAATGTCTGAATTTTGGCTTTAAACTCATATATACTTTGCATAACATTTTAGATCAAATCTAAAGACAAATCACGTGGCATGTTTGTAAAATTCTTACCTTCTCCCTTGATTACAGAATGACACTTAAATAGATATCTAGATGGAGTTATGATTGTGAAGTGATTGATGCAAATGGCTATAGACTGTTTTTGTTGTTGTTGTTGTTGTTGTTGTTGTTTTCCAAGCTTATTATCATACCAACCTAGAATAGAAGATTTTACAGGAACGCGTTTCTTTCAGTTAGTTTTCAAACTGTCAGGTTGATAAATAGAAAAAGAAGCCATTTGTGGCAGTCAGACATACTGTGCAAGAGACCAGAGGCTTTCTGCATTGCCAGTCTGAAGCACTTGGGAAAGTTAGAAAAGCAAACAGTAGCGCAGAGTGGGAAAGCAAGGACAGGAGTCACAGCACGGTGCAGGAATGCTGTGGGCAACACAGGCAAGAGAGAGGTGGGAATGAGGTGCTCACCATTTGCTCATGTGGCCTCCGTTTGTCTTACAACAGTAGCACCAAACAAGCCGCATCTATCTGATCGGAGGACTGTATGTTTCATCTGCATTAGGGTCACAAACATATCCGTTCCTATTGACACATACTGTATTCTGCACTGTATACAGGAGGTTAGAGCATCATTTGGCCCAAGGGCATGGCATGATACTGAATATATAAAATAGTGTAACATGGTGTTTCTTTGCAGGGTAGCCACGGATCACAATGTAGACAACACAACGGCAATGCTACAGGACTGGCTGAGTACAGTAGAGGGCCATTACCACTCGGTTGAGTTGAGGGCCGGGGAGTCCAGGTGAGCTTGCACTCCGAAGACTGCAGTGCTATACGACTGTATTATTTCATGATAGTGTTATACTTTCAGGTGTAGGAACTAGTCACAACCACACGTGGTTGATACAGAAATTACGACCCTGAAATTATATTCTTGAAATGTAGACAAGTGAAAACCAGAAGTTTTTTAATCAATCAGTGAGTGCTGTGTGTGACTTCCCCTGCAGTGCATTGCTTGGTGAGGAGGGGCCAAAGCACTGGGTGGACTCCAGGTATACCCATGTGCTGAGGCTGAGGCAGGCAGCGCTGAGGAGAGCCAGGGCCCTGTGGGCAGACTACATACTGGTGAGAGCCCAGCCAGCGGCGGCCCCTTCACCCCTTCCCATTTTGTGATGCGTTATCTACCGGCCATAGAAATGATATGTTATGCTCTTCCACAGCTGTCCAATGGTCTCTGAAGTACATGTCAGAGACATGAAGTAGTCAGATTCACACTTAGCTCTCTACACTTACTTCTCCTGGTTTGATCTCCAATTTGATTCCAGTGGTTGCATTATGTTCAAACACTTGTTGACACTGTTTTTTAAATTTTGTTTTGCTTTATCTTGTATCGTAAAGCCGTTTCAATCAATTTGTTGGAAAAGACATCTCATGCATCTCCATATGCATATGACTGATTTTGATCCAGTATACACTGTCCATACATTTAACATATGTAGGCCTATAGTATATAAGTACGATTTTACACCATAGTGTTAAGTTGGCATTTGAAAAAAAAAAAAAGTTTTTTTTTTTACATTGAACAGCTGATTTTGTGCTGTTGCAGTTTGCAGACAGTGACAATTTGCTGACAAATCCTGAAGTGTTGACACTGCTGATGGCTGAGAACAAGACTCTGGTGGCGCCCATGCTGGAATCCCGCACCCTTTACTCCAACTTCTGGTGTGGCATGACTCCCCAGGTACACACTGCCTTTGTTCACCTCCGATGTTTCACAATTTAATCAACTAATTATTTGAAATTGTAGTGATATGTTTCAGTAGCATGGCTTCCTCAGAGTGGTGGTCTGCCATGTCACTTTTTCTCCACAGGGTTATTATAAACGCACCCCCGAGTACATACCCATCAGAGACGGGAAGCGTGAAGGATGTCACGCCGTTCCTATGGTGCACTCCACATTTTTGCTGGACTTGCGGCGGAAAGCCAGCAGAGATCTGGCCTTCTACCCAGTCCATCACCTCTACCCCTGGATTATGGACGACATCATGATCTTCTCCTTCTCCGCCAGGCAAGCAGGTCAGTACAGGAGGAACCTTCTCTTCCTGGAGCAGGTGCCTGTTACGTTCATCTGAAACATTCCATCCTGTTGTGAAAATTAGACATCCATGAATGAATGTAATTAACGTGCAAAGGCTTATGTTAAAAGCTTGCTCTCTGTAATTGGTGTCTCTTAACTGTAATTTCTCTCTACTCTCTATGTGGCCATGCATAGGTGTGCAGATGTTTGTGTGTAACAAAAAACATTATGGGTACCTGCCTGTGCCAGTGAAGCCTGATCAAAACCTGGAGGACGAAGTGGAGAGCTTTTCTCACACCGTCGCTGAGGCTTTGAGTACGTTCTACATTATCACCCTCAAACGCACTGTACCAACTGACGAAACATAGCATAATGCAGTTTATAGTATAGTCTGTGAAGTATGATCATTTTGTAATATTTTAATACATTTTGTGTAATACTGTAAGTGTATTGTGTATGCAGTATATTGCTTATATGTTACATAGAATACAAGCAGAGATTGAATTAAAAAAATGTTTGGGCCCCAATTTAAATGCTGATTTAAAGTCAGTCTATGAGCAAAGTTCTCGTGCATGAACTAACGGCATCATGTGGCGTGAAACAGCTTTTTACTGACCCACCTATGTTTGTACTTATGATCTTTCTCATGGTATCAAATTTGCAAACAGATTTTGCATAGTTATCAAGCAAGCTTAAGTTAGACTTTGCACTTTTGCCCAACATTTAAATTAGAGCCCTTGATGTTGGAACCTGTCTTTGAAAATATACAGTAGGCTAAATCAATAAGCCTCTCTCTCTCGCTCTCCTCTCTCTCTTTTACTGTCTCTATTTGTACTCAGTCCTCTCACTGAGGAGAGAGAAGTTTCACTTTTCTGTGACGTTTCTGTCTCATTCCTCCGAGAGTAGAGTTCGCCTCATACCGCCAACTATCTTCCCCCTTCAATGAGTCTTTTTTCCCCTCCTCACAGTACTTCCTACTTGCATAACTGAC
Source organism: Sardina pilchardus (assembly GCF_963854185.1). NCBI lineage: Eukaryota > Metazoa > Chordata > Actinopteri > Clupeiformes > Clupeidae > Sardina > Sardina pilchardus. The sequence goes on along the minus strand of NC_084995.1, from coordinate 40,907,678 downwards.
CTGCCAAAAAACAATCTGGCTTCACTCTTACCTCAGCTCCTCTTTTCATCTCTCAATTACAAATGACCCAATATAAGCCAATCATTCAAGTTCAGCCATTATGATTCCTGTTAAAGTATGCCACCGTTTTATTTTATTGGCAGATCATCAAATTGATTTTGATAATAGATGGTCATGTCACATGTTTTTGTTTTCTGGTGAGTTGTGACTTGATTTGGACAATGAAACTGATTTGTGAATTTATGAATTTATACCATGCATCCAATATTCCACTTGAAGCACTCTGGGCCTGACCAACACAAAGGTCTCTCTTCATATGAGTTTGTCAGCAAACACCCTGATGACTGTGATTTCTTTCACAGTTGAGTATACTTTGGAGCCATCACATTTCTTGCATGCCCGACCTAAACAGAAGGACAAAATGGGTTTTGATGAGGTAAATATACATTTCCTTTAACGCTTACAGTATATTTTACCTTTTCTCGCCATCTTGAATTTGTATTTAAAGGGATTTTTATTTGCATTCCTCCTCGCATATGAGGTGCATAACTGCTTTACACTGTTTCTCTGCTAGAATTTGTATTGTTGCTTTGAAATCTATCTAGTTACAAATCATTGGATTGCACTGGAATAACACACTAATCAGATTATGAAACTCAGATTGTAGCTCTGTGAGATTATGTCCAGCCAAATTGATTTAGAATGAGGAGTAAATAAGCTAAACTAAAAGCCCCAATGCCAGAACACAGATTTTGATGGATGCCTATGATTCAGTGAAGGACTTACTGTACATGAGTATACTGTACGTAGCCATTGCCAATTGGCTACAATGTATCTGGATCTACCTACACAGTAGTTTATGAGTGACCCACCATGTCTGATATTCATGTAGCTTTTGCTATAATGTAACTCTAACTTGTCCTTTGTTAGATCTACTTGATTAATCTGAAACGCAGACCAGACCGAAGGAAGAGGATGATGAGCACGTTAGATGCTCTGGGCCTTCAGGCTACACAAACTGATGCTGTGGATGGCAAGTACGACAGAATAACTTTTATTTTTGTTTGTTGTTTATTGTGTAGATGATTCCCATTAGCTGAGCAGCCCCAACTATTCCTTGCGGGGTCCAATATAACCTGTGATGTTTATTTGAAAGGTCAGCGTATGATGGCATTGCTCAAGACAGTTTGCAAACAAGAGGTCTCCCTCTCTCCCCTTTCCTTTCCTCCTCTGTTTCTTCCCTCTCACAGAGCTCTGAACACCTCTCAGGTGCTGGCACTTGACATTGACATGCTGCCCAACTACAAAGACCCATACTCTGACCGTGTCCTGACAAGAGGCGAGATCGGATGTTTCCTGAGTCATTACAACATCTGGAAACAGGTGCTTCTTATACCACACACTTCATCCACACACTCACAGTGCGGCACCGGGTTAGTGTGTGGCTATACCCTCAAAGCACAGTGTCTCAGTCTCTTTTACTTTGCCCCAGGTGGTAGAGAAAGGACAGCAGCAAGTGCTCCTGCTGGAGGATGACGTGAGATTTCAGCCTCGCTTCAAGAGCCGCCTGATCACCATCATGCAGGACGTAAAGGCGGCTGGTCTTGACTGGGACCTCGTGTGAGACCCACGTGTTTTTCTTTTTACATTTCCACATTTCCACCTTCATACAGACTCAGTGAAATGAATTTGACTTAGCCTACCTGTGCTACACTCTCAGAAATGGAAGTACCAGTGTGTATCTAAGTCGGTACAAATGCTTGTCGCTGGGGCAGTACCCTTTTGAAGTACAATAATGTACCCCTGAATGCAGGTACTGTTTGGTACCCTAGCCATTTGTACCCATCAAGATACACTTGTGTACCTGTAATGACCGATTACTTTGGAGGAGGGAATGAAACTCTTCCAGTATATCCATATGTACATTTCCAAACTGTACCTCACCATACCTGCTTGTGTTTCTTTTATGGTTATGGTTCTTGGCAGACTCTTTTGTTCAAAGTGACATACATCAATAACAGTAAATGTTATCATCAAAAAGTATCAGTTCAAGTATCCATAAAGCTTTCATTGAAATATTCACATTTTCACCCTCCATAATCTCTGCAGTTCTATCTTTCCTCTCATCTTAATTAAATCTTTCTCATTTGACCCCACTCCTTTCTCTTTCAGCTATGTGGGCCGAAAGAGGCTGCAGGTGAAGGAGCCTGAGCACTGGGTAGAGGGGGTAAAGAACCTGGTGCACCCCGACTACTCTTACTGGACCCTGGGATATGCCCTCTCTCTGCAAGGGGCCCGGAAGCTTCTCCAGGCAGAGCCCTTTGGCAAGATGCTGCCCGTGGACGAGTTTCTTCCCATAATGTTTGACAAGCACCCTAAGTTAGTTGTACTCTGTCCTTATATATTCTAACCCATAAGAGCCCATGGATGTTTTATTTATTTTTTTCAAAAATGAAAATTATGAGAGGGGGAAAAAAACCTTCTAAAGAAAATGTTCAAGGCACGGAGTCAGTTTGTGACACCCGCGTCTCCATGGGCCCTTATAGGTTAAATTTGAGATAAAAAATGATCACTCTCATGTCACAATCAGCACACTTTTGTTGGTTCACCAACCTGCGAAGCTTAAAAGCTAATAGTTGGCATGTATTAACTCTTTTCAGCCTCTTTTGAAAATGTCCCTTAAGCCCTTGTGTGTAATACTGTATTCCTGTATCTCCCTCTCTCTCTCTCTCTCTCTCTCTCTCTCTGTCTCTCTGCCCAGTGAGGAGTACATGTCTCACTTTGAGAACAGGGACTTGAAGGCCTTTTCTGTGGAGCCTCTCCTGCTCTTCCCCACACACTACACGGGCGAGCCGGGCTACACCAGCGACACAGAGACCTCCAACATCTGGGACAACGAGGGGGTGAGCACCGACTGGGACCGGCAGAGTGCCCAGAAGAACCGCGCCGGGCCCCGCTCTCCCGTCCCAAGCTCCCCCAGCAGCAGTGGCAGCAGTCAGAGGGACGAACTCTGATCAAAATAAGACATTTTCAAAAACCGAAACGAGATGGGGGGGGTGGGGTTGGGTGGGCAAAGACCATTCTCAACTATATCTGTAATCTCTTATTACTGCTATTGCAGTTGGGATCCACAGTCATAGTTTGTACTCACGTGGGTGACACCACATTGCTACTGCCTAAGGTTAACTGGAGCAGGTGGGTTCGTATGATTTGATAAAGGAACAGGTCTGAAACACGGGAGCGGGATTGAGAAACACTCTGATGTGAACTGCTCTGGTGGTTTGCTCACAGCCCTGCGTCTTTTTAGGTTTGCTCACAGTTTCACACATAGTGCACTACTCACTGACTACTGAGGAAAATCTCAAGTGATAAATGGAGCCTTGATGTATGAAAGAGAATGATATAAATAGAGGCCCTTTCATTTGCTTATTTAATAATGTGTTCTAATTTCCCTTTGAACATGGTCCAGCAAGATAATTAAAGAATGCTCTTTGTAGTATAATACTTCATGGTTATTGTATGTTACGTTCATCAAAGCACTCGGACTCATAATTTACTTGTAACACATCTCTCTCAGATAAACCTGGTTACTCGACACCTCCCCCTTTCTGAAGAATCACAGGCTAGGCATCTGATTCACTGGTGTACTGATGACATATTTGAACAAGATGCTTAAAACATCTTGCAACATTTGTGCAGTCAGTCTAATATTACAAGACTGTAGTGGTAGACTGGCAAATACTTAAAAGGCTGTTAAAAGTCATACGTGCTGAGAAGGTTTGGTTTGGGTACTAAGAATACCTTCAAAATCAGACTAATCTGGATGTGAATGTGACATAAAACAACCTATGACATAATGACACGCAATACAGTCGACATTTCTAATTGAATCTTAATATTTTATTTATTATTTAAAAAGCACTGGCAGTTCTGTTTGAGGCAAAACAAATATTAGTAATGTTTGATACCACAACATAAGCTATGAAAAAAAGAATATTTAAAATCACACAAATAATAGGATATAATAAATTAATCCAAAAGAATACAAAGAAACAAAAAATGTTTATACGTAGGTGCTGCATGACAAATTCCCATGTATGAAAATGTACTTTTTTTAAAATCACTTTGCTTTTGTTTTAAACACCTGAGCAGATTGAGCATTTAGGTCCACAGTCCTCTGTAAAACATAATACTATAGTTTAGTGTAGCTATTGACCACGACCATCATTTCTTTAGATAACTCCGGACTCTGCGGGAAGCGAGAGTTCCACAGTGTCAAGTAAAGGTAAGTAAAGCATAGTGGGTAGGCTGGACAACATCAACACCCAACACCATGTAATTTCTGTCATTCTGGATCACAACCTCTGATTTGGGTTCAGCAAGTGTGCTGTGGCAGAATTGATTATTAAGACTCTGTCACAGAAGGATCACAAGCAAGGGGAACAGTCTCTAGTCTAGAGCAGCTGCTATCAGGTCATTTACCATTCCTACGCCGTTCACAAGGCGCTACCTTTAATTATTGCTAGCAAATTTCCAATCTACTGAAAATCTTTCATTACAGTCGACCTTGCATTCATGCTCATAATATCACCCTTAGCAGGAACTAAACTACGCCTATGAATCAATGTTACGGACAGCACTGTACAAACCAAAAAGAACAACAACAACAAAAAAAACAGCACAGAACAGAAAGAAAATGATCAGTGCATAAAGAAAGACTCTATGACTCCAGTTGAAATTCTGAAAAGAGGGTGGTGCAGGGTCCATTTAGATTTGGGATATATCATATTCAGTGAAACATGTGATACACATTGGTTTCAACTGAGAATCATCTTGGTCACTGAAAATATGCTGTAAACATCATGGAGGTCCTGAATAGATGCAATGCCGACAGTCTCTCCCCTTACATATCTTCCCATACATACAGATAGCTTTTACAGATACAAAATCTAAGCAAATAAATGGGTGTTGGGGAAATGAAATTCAAAGCATGGTTTTCTTGATGTTCATGTACACACGAGGACCTTCGTGAAATCATTTTGGGAGTACATATTTTTGCATTAATTCCAATACATACATTACAAATGAAATAGGTCTGGTTTGGTTTTGTTGCTCATTTCCACGAGGGCATTTGCCATTTCATTCAAAATAACTGCCAGCAGTTATCTAAAGCAGTCTACAGACTGCTGTACATCATTGCATGGACAAGAAGCAGTGTTCTTTCAAGTCAAGCAGATACAGCTGTAACTGGAGAAACAGTGATAGAATACAATGTGCTGTTACAGTATTGGATAAGAGGTATACTGTGCAGGAGCACAAGTGAGGAAGACTTTTGGCAGACAGTGCCTGTACTGCCCTCTAGAGGCTTCCTCAGTCCTCAACAAGATCCTGCTATGGAGGCCAAACCCATGGACCCTTTGTGAATGTATGTCCAATGAATACCTAAAGCCAAATTCCTGAAAATATCTGGGAGGTATATATAAAAAAAAAAAAAAAAAAAAACTGTACTGACTGCTACATTTAAAAACCAAACAAATAAAAATCTAAACTCAACAATCAATTTTCATTGCCCTTGTCTAAGCACATGGACAAAGGTGCATATTAAGGATAAGCATTGGTTTATTGTGATAGACCTCAGTTCAATTCCACAGTGTTCATTTATAGAAGCACATTTAAACAGTGTACCCTATCACACTTGCAGGCAAATAGCATTTATAAACAAACACCATTACGAAAAGTGCAATCTTGCATATGTGTATATCTTTAGTTGTGTTGTGCCGTGTGGCTTATACATCTGTAGAAAAATGTTAACCTGTAAACAATGGTGCAAAGTAAGTTATGAAATAGTTTAAGGCTTTCTGAGTTTTCCTGATGTGTTTTGTTCTCTGAGTTACTGTACATCCACAGACTGGCCTGTGCGGAAAGTAGATTGTTCTCCCCTTCATCTCTAGCAAATGAAAACATGGGGAAGTAAACAAAGACATAGACACGCACACACACACACACACACACTCACACGATACCCAAGCAGCGCTATACTAAAGTGTATACTCGGTCACCCCTAATATAAGGACTATAACTCATCAATAGGTTTTACTCCTTGTAGTACTTTTGATACCATCTCTACTGGAAGCATATAGGTATGTATATACACATTTATATATATAGAATTGCATCAGAATTCGACACGATGCTACACCATGTGCCAACGTGTCAACATTTCATGGTTCCTAGAAACAAAAAGTTGCTCTACACTTAGAAGTACATCTAGAAAAATCAACACACCACTCTGAACCATTTTTTTTGGGGTGCTAAAAGTCCAAAGTGTTGACTGGAATTCAAGAATTATTATTATTGAAAATATTATAAATGTAAATAGCAATCATTTAAAACTAAAGTCAAGAGGTTTCGCAGTGGAAACATGAATACATAGTCATACACTCATCCCACTGATAAGCTGGGCTTACAGTATTTCAGGCTTTAAAAGCTCCCCTTATAGTGGGGACTATCTGCACTGACCAGTTGGGTTAACAGCTTGAGTGGACATGTGCATCCACTTCTCATAAACATCTCAGCAAAGCAGAGTTGTGAAGCTGACACTGACATTTAAACCAAAGCAGCCAGCCTTGCCAATGGCACCGAGTTAGCCATATAAATAGCATGTGAGCACCTTTCTCATTCAGGTGTTCCAGTGCAGGAGGACACCAAGCTTCAGCTTTGTCAGAGAGCAGTCAGAAAGAACAATAGCGGGGCTATGCTATAAGAGTGCAAATCACATAACTAAGGACTAGGGAATGTGGGACGTGGAACAAGGGGGGTGGGGGGGGGGGGGACATCACCATGCACTACATTGTAGTGACCCATCAGCTATGACGCCAGACTCAAAACCCTGGTTAAAAAAAAAAAAAAAACATCGCTAGTTTTAAGCGAGCATCAAGCACGGCCAGGAAGCAATATGACTTCTATAAATGTCCTGCATAGAGTGAGATTCGAAAACGGACCTTGAAAGCATTTTTGTCAAATGCTTAATGGTCTCTTGCCATTTAGATCAGACGTCTGGATGTGCTTCTACATGTGTACGTTCATGAAGATCAAAAAGATCTAATGTTAACTTATGTGAATGGGTAATGGCTAATATATGGATCACCATGAGCTTTCACCAGTCCCACAATTACACATGTTGGTTGTTGCGCCACTGGAAGGGGGTAACCCAAGAGAGCACACAATCACTCACTCACACATGTTTTCCCTCTCTCTCTCTATCTCTAAACAAAGCGTTTGCATTACATGCATGGAGGACTGAAGGAGCACAGAAGATCCCTGCAGTTGTGAGTGTTCGGAGTCAAAAGAAACATCAAAAGTTATGAGGCTCTGTGTTGTAAAGCATAAGTGGTTGGTTTCCTTGTGGACAAGGACGAGGTCCAGGCCGGGGAAGGAGAACCGAACAGAGGAGGGCAGCCTGGATGAGCTGGTTCAACTGAGGGAGTGGCTGCCTGCCCCTACCCCTGCCCCTGCGGGGCCCATCTGGGCCAGACCTGAGGGATTCACTGAGGCTCCGCCGGAGCAGCGGAGGCCCCAGGGGCCAAGACCTTGCGCCCAATCATGGAGGGTTGGAAGCCGGGGTGGCGGCGGGCGTGCTTGTTGAGGTGGTCACTGCGCATGAAGCGCTTGTCGCAGAGTGGGCACAGGAATCGCTTCTCGCCCGTGTGGGTGCGTGTGTGGCGTGCCAATTCGTCTGACCGAGCAAATTTCTTCTCACAGTCGGGCCAGGTACAAGGAAATGGTCTTTCACCTGAAAGACAACAAGAGATAAGTAGGCTACATCACTTACAGTCAAGCCTACAACCTATATTGGTGCACTTCACATATAGCATGCTGTGAAAGTATTTCTTTTCAACAAACCTGTCACATGCAACACCAAAGATGTCATTTAGTGCACTCTTGTGAGAATATTCTCTGTCAGTCTGATTCCAACACAGATCCTTCATAAATAATGTATCTACACATTCACACTGAATTCACACTATTTTAACAACTGGCCTAAAAATAGACACTTTGCATAGTATATTTGGCTCTCCATCACTGCGACATAAGAGGCACAAGGATGCTAAAGAGGAGCACACATCAATACCGGTCTTCATATCCTACCAGCACTAAACTGCACAAAGTTTAGAAATAAAATCCAATCGTTTGCAAAACTACTGGAGCCTGTACTCTTCACCACACCGCATTAGCTGAAGAAGAGAAGTTGTACAGGTCATGCACACGCACGCCCTTTTCGGATTGGTTCGCCTTATAAATACACGGATCAAATGACAACCTGCGTAATGTAACCACAACCACGTGTACAGCTCATACTCCAAATCTCTTCATATGCAAATTAAAGACCCGTCACTGTGCATTTTGGTCCTCCCTCGCTTCTTCCTTTGTTCGAAAACGTCTTTGTTCCAGGCCTCAGTCGGGATTTTTCCTTTCTTTTAATGCCCGCGGTACTCTAACTTAAGATTAAAAATACCACTAATCAATCGACTAAATATATCTTTCTTAAAATAGCGTTTTTGTGTGTTTGTTTTAAAGAAATGACAAGTGCCACACATGGCGACCACGCCGGTGCGGACAAATAAGTACCCAAGCCAAAAGTTAAATAAAGTTACTGTCTGGTCAATATAACTTTAAAAGGACACTGTTTGTTCGCGTAATTGGCTACTTTGTTTATCCGAGTATGCTACGTAGTGGCCTAGCAAGTAAAGAGTCTTTGTGATGGATATCTATTTGGTCCCCTGAACGACATCGTGGCTTGCCACTAGTTGATGAAAACGTCAACCCTTTCACATAGCCTAACAAAGGATACATGTTGATGGTGCATTTAGAGGATGGTTGTGTTTGTTTAGACTTTTGATTAGACAATGGAGTTTAACGAAAATAGGCCTGCTCTATGCATGGCCTCGAATATACTTGTCAATGAGTTTAGGCTACCATACCTGTGTGGGTTCTGATATGCGCTTTCAGATGAGAAGATTTGCCATACACCCGATCACAACCGTCGAAAGTACATGGGTGACGCTTGGTGGGCGAACGTGGTGCACCCCCTACCAAAATCTGTTGTGATGTATTGTACTGTCCTGGGACTGGGGTGCCAGAGGGGGTCATGGTTGGGGTATGAGTGGTCGAGTCAGACAACGTGGTGTACCCGCTCTCTCCGCACGACGAATTGCTGCTATCCGAATAGGCCGACATTGGCCGAAATTTGCCGTGTAGATCAGTGAGGATTTCTGCGACCGACATCATGTTTGCCCCCTCCATTTTCAGGGTCTCCCGTACCTCCATGTCCTCGTTTGACCCGTCTGGTTCCCCGGGTGGAAGGCCCTGAGGAGGGGCCTGGGGAGTCGCAGCCACCGGGGTGGGTCGATGGAGGACAGGGCCACTGGAAATCGACACCAGACACTCGGCAGCAAAATAATCCGAATAAGCAAACATTGACATGGTATATTTATAATCAAACGGAGTGCTATCAAGAAAAAGCTTCGCCTCGTTTCCTGGGCAGCGCTGATCCTTTCAAAGATTTTCCAAATGGTCGGCCAAAAAAACGTAGCCTTTGCTATCCAACGGCGCCAATGCGTAAAGTATAAAAAATGTCGACCTTTTCAAATGTCAAGACAGAAAAAAATGTTCAAATAAAAGCTGGAAAACGCTAAAGAGAGACGCTTTGCTTGTGTCCCCAACGTGGTGTCCTACATTTCATTGTGTCTGCGAGTAAGCCGGTGAAACCTACGCCCCCCGGGAGAGGGAAACACGCAGCAAGTGACGTCGCATTGCAGGCGTGGAGCGTAGGCTGAGGGATAGGAAATGGGCGGAGGCTCGAAGCCTTATATATGAGGTGAAAGACATAACCTAGTATTTAGATAGCCTATACATTCATTTTGGAAGAAAAACATAATAGGCTTCAAATAGTAACATAGGCCTGTAACCTTAATTTCAACAGTTAAGGCTATTGCTGGCCTGTCACGCACAACCTACAGCATGATAACACACTGATATGGACTATTATCTGCTAACCTAGATAAGGCAATGGGTGGGACATTACTAATTTAAAACCATGCTTTACGGTATGATAGGCTACTTGCTACGAAGAAGGGAAAATATAGGCTAGCCATCTGGCTTTATTTGCCAGAACAGAACGTCCATTTACAAATGCATAATGAGGAGAACAACAACTTATTCAATGAGTAAAATGCATAGTCTTATTGGTATTTTGTTTCCATAAGCCCTCACGCAAACGCTGAGCTATCCCTGATGCTGAGATATTTTCAACGTTTACGCAAAATGGATCATACACTCTATGTGCTTAGATAATAGGTCAACATATCATTGTCTTCAGATGATAGTCATATCCTGGCAATTCTACACTCGAAATGCCATTGCCACACAGGAAGATCAGGTTCAAATTGGACTGCATAGGTTTTCTTTTTTTTTTTAAATCTATGGATTTCTGTCTGTCAGTCCCTTTAATCTCTAAATTGCTCTCCAGCAAGACAGTCTGGTTCTTGATACATGCTGGAGCTGGTTGTCATTGTTATGAGGAAAAGTATATCGCCTGTTCAGATTCTATATCCCAAATAACTCAAAGGGCAGGTAAATTTGGCCTGGCTTCCAGGCTAGGAGCCCTTATCATACGGAAAACAAACATAAACATGCACATTGTAAGGTGACCTCTTACATATTGCCACACAATTTACTTCACTTTGATTTCAGGGTAATATATAAGTTAGGCTATGTTACATGCTTGGAAGATATAATAATTATATGTCAGTGATGTCTGTTTTTATAGTAATAATAAGTTTGTGCCTACACAAATCTGGTGTGGTAAGCTATTATGTTATTTATAAATAGGCCTACTCAATCCACCGACTATCTACATCATGGTATTGTAAACCTATAGAAGATGTCTGATGTCTAGGTCCACCCTGTCCACATCAACTGAATTTTTCATCAGAACTCCTATAGCGACATAAACGATTGTGGGCAATAGACCTACCAAACAAACCATGCCTTCACTTATCAGCTGCTACTCAGTCTGACCTGTCACTCTTAGAGTAGAAATTCCTACCACAACAGAGTGGTTACCTGTAGATAGTACCATAGTGTTACCAGACCAGTAGGCCTACCAGTCGGATTGCGGATTGTATAATCGTGTTCTCTAAACTAGCCATAGGCCTAACGTTTCTTACTGGGTAAGGTTTGTTTTTCTAGTGGTTTAAATTCCTGTCCCTTGGCTTAGATAAAAGTCCTGTTTTGTCCTTTTCTGGTTAGACATGCATTACATTCATTTGGCATTCAAGACTCTCAAAGAAGGCACACTTGTGCCTTCCAACATAGCCAACATAGGAGGCGATCCCATCCCTTCCAGGTAAAGTGCGATGAAGAAATAACTGGCAGGCTAGGAGACTGCCCACTCCTTAGAACATTCCAGAACGATCAAGAAACCTGTTTTGAAATTATAGTTCATGTACAGACAACTGGTTAAAAAAACATCTGCTGAACTGGTTTTAATTTTGAGGTATTTTTTTATTTGTTTGTTTTTGCCCTCCCTCTTGAACTTAATATTCTTCACTAAGAGCATTGGGACATGTTTTGTTGTTCCATATTACTGTAAGGATCTTTTGTCATTTGTAAAAAACTTTTCTCAAGGAAAGCCCCTCAGCAGTGCAGCCGCCACTAGATGTCTCTCTTAGTAAATGTATGGAAAGCCGAGCCGCATAGAAGTAAAAGTGGGATGGAATTGAGTCCTTGGAATGGAGTCCTTTCTTACTATTCCATGGACGTACAGTTTAGACGGCTCATGGGGATGATAGGTGTGTTCATCTGTCCTTCCTTGAGCCAACATTCTATCAGCAATATTCTAGTTGCCTCGAGACATTTCATTCCTCTTAATCCTCAGACTGAATGATATCCTGCGTAGAACATAACTCTAAAGCTCAGTAGCCTAGATGTATTTGAAGAGTATGATCATCAGTGATAAATAATTGAACGTTGTATCTGGCCGTTTCCATGATCAATAAATACGTAGGCTACATAAATAAGCAAACTATACTGGTTTCAACTATTCACTCACTCACAAACATGAATGCATGTTGGGGTCAGATTGACCACATAGACAGCAGGATGAGCAGCTCCTGATTGGCTGTTGTGTGTCCATGCAGTGGACCCACATGCAGCAGAGTTCAGAGACAGGATGTGGAGTTGCAATGTGTCACCAGGGTGCTGCTGTTGGATAGAGTAACTTGGGTTGGTCATTTTGCTTGGCTGATATTTATCACAGTATTACAAAAATGATTCCTGGATCATTGCAATTAGGAGGGGAACTCATACTCATACTCATATTCATACTTCTAATCAGCACTGTAAATGGTAAGCAGCTTTCTTTACATTTTATCGCAGCATTTTTTTAGTTTGATATTTCATGTGATTTTAGTTATAGACCTACAGCAAATGCATTGTTTATTTATCTCATGTTGTTTTATTGCAATAATTTTCAGTCCAGTATGATAGAATTACATTTAATATTGGTTTATAGACTTTATAGTGTAAGTCGCTTTTGACAAAAGCATCTGCCAAATATCATAAACATAAAAGCATTGACCTAATCACCAATTATATAGATTTTATTACTTGCTTCAATGTCCAGTTTGTTATATTGGTACAGAACTGAATCAACAGTACAGTTGATTCAATCTGTCAGCATAATCAACCAGAAATATTGAGCTATTTTGTATCGTTAGGGGACGACCATGCCGCTAAGGAGGATGAACCCTGCAGAACAACTTGTAATGGTGGGGTCTTACTCTTGGATTGTTTACCACTTATGTTGCAAATAGAAACACAGTGTCATTTTATACAATCAAAACAGCAAATTACACTTCATTAACAGCATATTACAGTTTATTGACACTATAAAACCTTACACGTATCACTAAAAAATGTTTTATAATAAAAAAATAACTAAATATTTACTTTCATAAATTTGAGGTAAATAAATGTGCTGATATCGTCTGTTTTTACCTGGCTGGAGTAGTGGATCACCAGCATGCAGTGAGACACACTTTCAGGTACAGCACAACTGCGAGCACGAGTCTGCAAACTCACTCCAACATGGGCAGCCAGTTGTCTATGGACTGCGTGGTGGACATCGATGTGTTTCCAAACTGTCCAGTGATGATGATGAAGGTTTGTTTGTTTGTTTCTCTACAACTTGAAGTGATTTATTTACTTGCAGAATGCTTATCCACATTAGAACAAGGCCACTATGCTGTGTAAATTCATTTGTTGATATTGACACAGCTCAGGAATCCTCAGATGAAGCGCAGCTCGTCACAGAGAGAAAACACAGTACTCCGGCTCAAGAGTGTGAGGTAAGAGTTTCACATAAAGAAAACAAATAGCTGATGTGGTGAATAAGACATGCACATCATGACATAGAGCAAAGCTAGATATATATAACATGTCTCATATCGACTACACAAGGGACGTCTTTTCTTGTTTGTGCGTTTGCGGATGCGCTGAGAAGTTGTGTCGCTGAGAAGCCCCACACACACCCCATCTGGTGTTTTGATTTCCCAGGGAGCTGCTGGAGAAGAACCCCCTGTGGTTCTCACTTCAGGAAGGAAAGGTCACCACTCTGTGTCCGCAGGAGGGAGAGCAGGTGTGGGCGCTCAACATCAAGAGAGCCATACTGAGCATGCTCCAGACCTCCCACTCCGTGGGGACCCGGGTGATGGTGGAGGAGGTGAGGACCCCGGGGTCAGACATCAAGCTAGCCAGTGACATGGGCTCCAGATACATGTGCAGTGTGTTATTGGAAAGTAACTTGAGCATTGTTCTCTGGAGTCACTTTGGACTGGAGCAAGGTCTGAATGAAACCAATGCGTTGGTGTGACATTCATGTATCATCCACTGTGTACCATGCCAAGCGGGTTGAAAACAGAAAACAAACACAGAGAAGTTTATATTAAGTTCAGTCACTGATTAATAAATGTATGGTATATTATCCATAATCCTCATGTAATGATGAGATAGCATAGCATAACAGCATTCTCTTCCCTTCTCCAGACAGATATATATGGTACTTGTATGAGCCACTACGAGAGGAGGGGGAATGTACTGGTGAAAGCTCGGAGCCTCCCGCAGTGTCATCAGACGAGGGTTTCTGAGTTCTGGCAACACTCTGTGGCACTAAAAGAAAACAACGTAAGTGACTTGAGGTTCTAGAATGCTGTATTTTATACTGTATGGCTGAAGATATATGGAGATGTTTATGGTATCATATGAAGACTTCTGTCAGAGGTTTAACTGACTGTGGAGAACACCGTCATTGCAGACTGAATTGGAATTTATGCAGTCTTTATTCAGTTTTTATATGCAATATTTTACTAGGCTCTTTCCATGAAACATGAGTGTGTTCAACATTTGGGGAAAAATACAATGGAGAAAGTGAACTGCACAGAGACCGTTTCCTTGTTAGCGTCATCCGGACTGTCTGGTGTTGTGCAGACGAAAACTGTGTCAGTTCTCATTCTGCTGAGGAGCCTGGACAACATACCACTGAGTTTTGGTAAGTTTTTAGAGTTGGCGTGTACAATACAAAGTAAAATAGTAACTAGACAAATTTGATTTTTTTTTTGTTTGTTTCAACAACATCAACATCAAATTGTAATATAACTTCAACTCAACCCTTAGTGCTGTATTAATTTCCACTTGACTGGAAACTTTGTTCAGTACAAAATGTGCTATTTAATTGAAATTATATATTTTTAATTAACTTGTGATCCTTGTCAGACAAACGTAGGTCCAGATATCTGACTGACCTTAAATTTGAGGAAACCCTGGATGACCCAACGAAAGTACAAAAGTCTGCATTACAGGAGGTCATTGCTACTGTTCGAGGGCTGTGCACCCACATGACTGACCAGCAACAGGTCAGAAGCATGTTGAACCTGATTTTTGTGCCACAAGTTAAGGCCACTATTACAAATATGTGACTATACATTTCCAATATGATCATTAAATCCCAAAAGTGTACATAACTTCATTATTGGAGTTTTGTCTTTAAACAGTGCATGCCAATCTCTCTTCCCATTGTCCTATGTTGCAGCAGTCAGACCAGTTCATTGATCTGGTGGTACAGTTGAGGGCTCTGTCCTTACAACAGCTGAGAGAGGTCTGGCAGGAATCTTCTTTCAAGTGTCGTGATGACTGGTCAGTAATATCTTTAAAACCAAAATCTAAACACCTACAACATGAGGTAACACTCCTCACTTTCTCACACTGACGTGCTCAGATAACCAATGTTGATGTTGCTGAATCAGAGACTGGCACGTTCATCACATCTGTGCTTATGTAGTAAAGGATCACTGCAAGAGTCATTTTTTTAAACATAAACATATCGCCCTGACCAAAGTCTGCTGTTGTCACAGGCAACCTCTGATGGATGGCCTCCTTACGTGTGGCTCAGAGGGCTGTGTGGGTCTGCTGGCTGAGCTCCTCTCCTCCAAAGAGATCGAGCAGGATCGGTCATCTTCAGTCTTCAGTGCCTTTGCCTTTGCTCACCATCCCTCTCCTGCGATGATTGGCTCTATTAATGTGAGTTAAAGAATACTGTTGTGAATGTAGTTATTTCTACCAGCTTCACAACACAGCTGAATTAGTTAGTTCACTGGTTGTTGAATGTTGTTGTTGTTAGCAATGCTAACATGTTGAAAGTAATTTCGCAGTTTTAGCAGTTAGCAAACAGTGCCTTGCTAATAAACATTGATAACACAATCCAGTAAGAGCATTGAAGCATGCTTCTGGAGACCCATGCAGTATCTTTTTTACCTTTTTTTTTAAAACCCTTTCCCTGCCTCAGACTTTGCTGCAGGACACAGTCTCCCAACCCAAACTGCTCTTGGCTGGGTCTTCTCTAGTCCATCGCCTGTGTCAGGTCCAGCAGGCCCCGTGCAGCCAGATCCCAGAAGTCCAGGAATACATGCGAGCCCTGAAGAACAGTCTAGAGGAGGCCCGCAGAGCTGAAGACACTTCCAGAGTAACAGACACCCCCATTCACATTTAAAAATATATACAGTATATTGTGTATTTAGTGTATAAGACCTCACTGATGAGCTCTCTGTTTGAGTCGAGTGTAGGTGCTGCTGGACTGTTTAGTGTTAAACACCACTGTTCTTAAACAAAACACTGTTAAGAGGAAATGTCCTCATTCAACACCTACTGTACATTCACAATTGAATGCTGTTGGAAGTGAATGATGATATATGACAGCAGCGGTGGTGGCGATAATGCTAACCACACATCTATGGTTGCAGATGCTTCTGATAATGAAAGCTGTGGGGAACTCTGGCCAGGCAGCTGCTGACCTCATCCCTCAACTGAACGACTGCATTTTGAACCACTCAGCCCCTCTGGAGTTGCGCCTAGCGGCCACTCAAGCCTTCAGACGCATCCCTTGCAATGCTAATGTCAGTGGAACCATTATTGTTTTTCCTTTTTATTCTTTTTTTTTTTTTAACACACATGAGAGTTTGGTTGCAGCTTCCAGGCTGTTTCAAGTACCGGTACACCTTTTTCCAAACTGTAATTGTTTGTCTGAATGTAAAATGAGCTGATTCTTTGAGAGCAATGCTTTGAGTGTGTTTACTGAGGAGCCCAGACCTCACCTTTCACTGACAGACAGCTTCTTCCCCCAGAGGAAAGTGTTGGCGCTGGCATACCAGTCGTCCCAGGAGGACGCGGAGGTCAGGATAGCAGCTTATCAGCAGCTTGTGCGCTGTGCCAACCAAGACATCTTTGGGGTAATACGATCCACCCTTGAGAGAGAGGCATCTAGCCAAGGTTTGTGTCTAAGCAAATGAGAAAAAAATAGATGTCTTATTTTATTGTGCATGCTGTTGCTTGTTTTCCTTTTTGTGTGTAATATTGTGATCTCCCGTTTTCTTACAGTCGGTTCATTTGTGTGGAGTCACCTCACACAAATTCAGAAAACTGAAGACCCCCTTAAACAGGCACTGCTCCAGTCAATGCCCGATGACATTATCAGCAAGAATTTTGAAGCAGAACCTTGGAAATATTCCTCTTTCATGGACTCCACCGTAGACACAGGTATTTACTCAGATGGACACTCAAAGCCTTTTCACAAGACCAATGATACCCATGAATCACCTTTTTGAAATAAATGTCATGTTACTTTAATCGATCCTGAAATCTGATTTTGAAGTTGTTTTATAGGCGTCTGTTCAGTTCTGTGTATGTGTTCTTGTGTGTCAGGCCATGGAACTGCCAACATGGAAGGGGCTTTGGTGTTCTCTCCAAAATCATTCCTCCCACGTTCCCTCATGACAAATCTTACAGTGCACGTCTTTGGAAGAGCATTTAATCTAATGGAGGTGAGCGAAACTGATTTGTACGACCTGTTCTGTAACACCGTTTTTATTAGTTATCCATAACAACGTGTGTGGTATTGTAATCAATAATATTTCATAAATTATTTAGTAGCACCCATGAAGGCAGTCTAACATAAGCTTTATATATTGTGTCTCTGGTCAGATTAGCTTTCGGGCAGAGAACGTGGAGCCGCTGCTCTTGGGTTTGCTGAGAGGACAGTCAGCCCATCCCCAGAACAGGCCGAGTCCCCAGCAGGCCAGAGAGGCCTCAAGGCGGCAGAGGAGGGCTGCTGCTGGAACCGCTGGATCAGAGAGCCAAGGCCGTCACAGAGACACTGAACGAGATGAATGTAAAGCCCAGACTCACAGCTTCCTCAAACAGGCCAAAGCTCAGGTAAGACCATAGACCAGGGGATTGGGGTTACTATTGAACGTAATTGAAGAGGGCAAACTTTATATATATTTATCGCCCTGGTAATTTGAGTAGAAAAAGGGTTTTGCTTTCATATAATTTCCAACCTGGTGTACAAAACTTCATAGGCCTAAGTAGCCTGGGAATTAAATGACTTGGGATGGCATACGAAATGAATTTGAGTGTGATGGCAAACACACAAATCATGCTAATATCTCATCATATTGTTAATGGGAAAAATTAGTTTTCAGGGCAAAGATCAGCTGTCACAACACCGAGATGCTGGTTCAGCATGAAGGTGTTTGGGAACGAGCTCGACATGATTACCTGTGATGACTTATCTGACCACATGGAGAGGCTGTCGCTGAGAGTAGCAGAAGTAGCTCTAAAGCTGCTGAAGGTAAGGTCTTTCATCCTTGCACAAGTGCAGATCTACGTCACTCCTTTTGTCATTTATTTATGAATTTTGTCATTCATATCTTCGTATTTAAGGTATTGTTGTCAATTGTTTATTTGGTTTCTCTCTGGTCTCCAATAGGGCCATGAGGTGAAACTGCACCACAGGTTCTTTGTTTTAACAGAGGAGCTGGTCCTTCCATCTCTGTCAGGTTTACCCCTCAAGTTAGGTGTCAATATGTCGTCCCTCTTCTCTCTTCGATTGAAGGGAAATGCCCATGTCAAAGACTGGTTCAACTTCTTATTATCTGGCCATATCAAACCAAAGTAAGTCCTGAGCAGATATAGCAAATGTAGTAAAACATTTAACAAGCTTTTTTGACAGCGTTTTAAGTGTTTTGTGTTCATCCTTAAACTAGCGCCCTTGTTGGAATCTCAGCTAGAATGGGAGTAGATGGGGCCCTTGGGCAGGTTGGGCTCGAGTGGTCAACTAAACTCAAAACCTCCACCAGTCTGGATGGAAGCGTACAGCTCCGCAATGGCCAGGCTTTCAAGGTGATTCTCAACACACCCGATGAATCAATGGACCTTCTCTCTTTCAGGTAATGGAAAGAGTTGTGACTGGAGATGTTCAGTTGATGGAGTTGTGATTGTTTGCAGGGTGCCACAACTCTTTGCAGGGTGCAGTCTGTCACATTTAATGCAATTGCCTTTTGTGTGATAAAATGATTTCATTCAAATCAGTGATGACCATCAATTAGAAGAGAGGAAGGGACACGCACACCGGCATGCGCTTGCACACACACACACACACACACACACACACACACACACACACATGCTAATAATGTCTTCCATGTCTCCACAGCTCAGGAATATTTAGGGTAAGTGGGGGTATGAGAGAGGAGTTGAGCAGCTCTAAGAGCCTGATGGAGAAGACCATCTGCTCTCCAAAGACATGTGAGTCTCTGTCTCCAACTTCCCTGCTGTTATCTTGTAAATTACGCCAGTTAGTAACAAACTAATCAAATGTATCTTTTTTTTTCAATTATGTGGAAGTGCTCTAACCATGTTTTCCACTAAAGGGTCGAAGTTGGTTGGATGGCAGCTGTGCTATGATGTGTCCCATCCTCAGTCTGCGATGGGAAAGGCCATCCTCTACCACGGTCCTACCAACCTATCCTTAAGACTCGTGAAACTCGATAAAGGCCTCCATCAATACCTGCTTGAAGCTATTTACACTTCCCTGCCACTGGTAATTCAGAGCAGTTACCTAGCAGTATTGTTTGTGTAACATTCATCAAAGCTTGACAGACAAATAAACACTGTGCTGAACTTTTATGATGATATTTCTT
This sequence comes from Sardina pilchardus, assembly GCF_963854185.1. Lineage (NCBI taxonomy): Eukaryota > Metazoa > Chordata > Actinopteri > Clupeiformes > Clupeidae > Sardina > Sardina pilchardus. The sequence continues at coordinate 40,888,086 of NC_084995.1, read as the reverse complement.
CACGCGATGTATGCATTTTCAGAAAGAGTGTGATGGATGAGTGCTGTGCCAGAATGTTCCGGTAACTAAACGTTGTATGATTATGCTGTGCCCAGAGAGACGGCTGGCTGCCCCATGAGCTCCACCTGCTGCTCTCTCTGAGGACGCCCCAGGCCAGCGTTCCCAGGGACACGGGGGTGGAGTTCATCATGAGCCCCCGCCGGCTCCTGCTGAAGATCACCCACCCTCAGAAGAACATCCTCGTCCAAGGTCCTCCTCACCACTCAATCTCACAATGATCGTATTGTCATTCTGTGTTGGATTATACGAGTGGCAGTTAAATGTCGGTACTTTTCATTATCACACTTTCACAGGACACCTTGATCATGTTAAGAGCACACACACGGCAAAACTTGAGCTTCTGATGGATCATACACACCATTATTACCTCAAGGTGAGAAATACCACACATCAGGTAGCAAATATGGCGTCCATCCATTACTCTGTGAAGAATTAGACTTTTGTATAGATGTTATTAACTTTAACATACTGTATCTGCTAAACCTGATTTGGTGGCAGGGTTCTCACGTGTTTGGTTTGATACTTACGCTGTTCTGTCTCATGTTAGTGTCAAACGAATCTATTGGATCTATCTACTTTAACATCTTTCCAAAGAATAAGCCTGATTTGCTCAGTCTTTGTCAATCTCACACCTAGCCAGGCTTGAGAGTTAACAACTCTGAGGTGGCAAAACGTTTTTTTTTATATAAAATCACAATGGTGTCCGCTCCATCACTGCTGTGTACAGGGCATGATGGAGACTTTCAGCCTTCCCACAGAGAAGAGGCAGCAGTACCGCCTGGAGGCGAAAGGGACAGCACGTAGTCGTCCCATCATCCTCTCTGTCGACATTGCCCAGGGCCTTGATAGAAGGATCAGTGTGGCGGCCATGCTGAAGAACATCTTTAAAGACACAGCCTCCTTCTCAGGTGCACAGCGCAGCACAATATGCCAAGACATTTCCCAAGTCTTCTGTCAGTTTACGAAATAAAATCTTTCAGTAGCAAACAATTCCAGTAAGGACTGTAAGGACAAATTGGTGGTTTGAATTATTTTAAAACTAAAAAAAAAACAATGTGTTGTGTGTTGCATCGTGGATTACACCAAGTGCAGTAAATTAGTTCTGTCATGCTCATCTGGAGACGTTTAAAGCAGACAATGTGGTTCTGTTCGGAAACTGTCATCATAGATTATGTGTCTTGTCAGCTTGTGTCATGCCATCTGAGAGCTTGAGCTGTGGTCTCCCCCCTGGTGCTCTGCAGTGCAGCTCGACCGTCGTCAGGATGGCGGGCAGAGGCAGTACTCTGTGGACACCGAGGTCCTGCTGCCTGGGCTGCTCGGGGGCAGGATCCTGGGGCTGCTGGAACACAGAGGCCCACACTGGAGCTCCGCGCTCAGGCTCAAATATGGACTCAGAGGTAAGAGATCTCCCCCAGGTCATAACAGCTACACTCATTACCATTGGTACATGCACGGATTGGCGCCTTGCATGGCCGCCTCTTGGCATCACCGTGTGTGTGAGTGGGTAAACTGAGAGGCATTAATCTGAAAAGCACTGTGGAGATGAACAGCAACAAACACAGGCCTTGGAATGTTTTCAGTCCCTTTTCCTGTTATGTGTCAGACTCATCTCAAAATGGATTCAATTATTTTCCCCTACATCCGTCTACACACAAAGTTCCAATACTCCATAAATAAGCAGGTGTTTGGAGTGTTTAGTAAAGTAAAAAAAAAAAAAAAATACTGAAATGTTCCATTTACTCAGTACTCAGTTTTGCTGAGTGGCCAGATCTGGGAAGACTGTGGGTTGTTTCAACATTTTCCATTTACTGGTAAGAATGATGGAGGCTTCTGTGCTCTTGGGCTCTTTCAACGCTGCAGAAATTGTCTTGTATCCTTCCCCAGATCTGTGTCTTCACACAACCCTGTCTCGGGTTGTGTCCTAACAAAGGGTCCTAACAAAGGGTCTGAATACTTATGTAAATATTTCAGTCTCTTATTTTTTATGCATGAATTTACAAAGCAACAATCCAAACACTTATTTTTTATGTGGAGTATTGGAGTATTAGTGTAGAATTTGATGGGAGAAAAATAAATAAATCCATTTCAATATGAGTCTGAAACATAGCAAAATGTGGCAAACTTAAAAAGGGTCTCAACATTTTCTGGTTGCACCGTATGCAGCATACGTATGGAAAGAAGAAAGAAATGTGGATGAAAGTTTTGGATTCTGAAGCATAGAGGCCTATGGTGGAGCTCCAATTAGGATGGATCTATTAAAAACTGCAACTTTGCAAAAGTCATTATGATTACGTTCTGTAATGATGTTCTGAATGAAACCAGACAGGGCACATGAACTGTGGATTTTGGGCTGGCACAATATTTGCATAATTGTATGGCACTATGTGTTGTCTGCATTGCCTTTTATTGCATCTTTATGTAAGTGTCTGATTATTTTTTATTACACACTTATTACACAGTATACATTTGTCTCTTGAATGAGAACAACACATTCTTTGCACATCTGATTTGAATTACTGTAAGATGTGTCATTATGTTTATGTACCGTAATTTCCTGACTAGCTGAGGTTTATACATAGATTTTGTAAAATGTCTTCCGTTATGAGGTTAATAATAAGGTCAAGTTGCACATAGGAATGCATTACTTGTGTTCATTCATCTTTATGATCAAAGCACGATCTGATTCTGATTCATTGGGCTATTGTTGTTATTTATTTATTTATTTGCCTAAAATCGGAGAATCTGAGAGCCATCCGGACAAAACTTAATAGTGATTAAACCAAAACCAAGTGACTCAGGTTAGACTCATTGCATTAATGTCCTCCACAACTCTGCAATATTTCTTCATTTTCTGCAGAGGAAGCCCACGAGCTCAGACAGGAGTGTCACATCTCCCAGAGCCTGAGCAGAGAGATGATGCCCACGCAGACCTATCACATGAGGGCTCAGCACGAGCTGCGCTGCTCCCATGCGCCGTCAGTCAACCACAAGGTGCTGACGCACAAACACAGGATACACACACACTCAGTGATGTGCTGGGGATGACTGCTCTGATTGTTATCTCAAGTGATGAACACTGTATAGTTCAGTGTAGGATATAATGCAAATATGGACTGGCATTGATTATGGTCCCCATGTTCTTCTGCTACAGTAGTTTTGACCTCACCACCATTAAGATAGAGCGCCATATGCCTAGAGTTAGTAAACGTTCTCAGGAACTCCACTAGCCTAGACTTATAAGGAGCAATGTATTTCATTGCTCTATTCTATTAATGCTAACAATCACTGATTAATGACCTATTGAGCTATTGACCCTAACTGCATTTCCAGATCCAGCTCAGACATGAGAGGAGTGCCACTCACATGCAGGCGTCGGTGGATCTGAGCTACGGCAAGCACTGGGACCAGACGACTAACAAGCACAGGGTCATGTTTAGCCAGTCCCTCAGAAACCAGTCACGGCCCGGCCTCACCAACTATGCTCTAGAGGTTTGTCTATCTTCAGTCTCACAGCTATTAAGGGATACATCATATTTTGTTTTTATAGTAAAGTGCTGTTTTGAGTTGGTGTTAGTTGTTAATTGTCAGTTAGTTACCGGCTGGTTTGTGAGTTTGTTGGTTGTTTGACTAGTTGGATGATTGACTGGTTGGCCACTTAGGTGGTCAGCTGGTTGGCTGCTTGGTGTGTTTCTATATGTCTTGAGTCAACATTCAAACATGTGGAATAGTGCACGTCTCTGTATTATTGAAGGGGTAAAAGGAGTTCAGTGTTATGAAAGTGATATATGTTCTGTGAGTTGGCTTTGAATAACATATTCTGTAAGTGACTTACTTTAAAGACTCACCAAGAGATTATTGCACTTTTCTGTCTTCATATAGATAACAGGGTTTTTTTCTCATCCTTGTTTACTATAGTTTTCCTTGAAAGTTCCCGACAGAGATATGAACTACAGGGCAGAACTACTCCACTCTCGGCTTCAGATCAAAAAAGCAGAGGGCCGTACTCATCTCAAGGTCAACTACAATGACCACTTGCCCTTTGTGGCTGGCCTACATTGGAAGGAGCTCACCTCCAAAGCCTCCCTTAGGAAATATGAAGGTGATAAAAATTCCCACCTGTCATACACCCCCCCACACACACACTCACCCTCATGAGCCAGAAACAACAATTGATAACATCATGAATGGAATTTAATAATGCCTCCCCCTTCTTCTCTCTCTCTCTCTCTCTGCCTCCCTTCCTCCATTCCTCCTATCTTTATCTGTGCAGGGACATTTAACATGGACAGCCCCTGGCTCTATGTGTTTTGTGCGCACAAGCTGCACCAGCTCCAGCGGGGCACGGTGGAGTTCAGCTCGGAGCTGACCACCCGCAGACTCCTGGCCGTCCAGAGCCTCACGCTGCAGGGCCTCTACAGGGACAGGAAGGGGGAGAAGGAGGCCAGAATACACCTCTTCACCCCCACCGTCTCCTATCTGAAGGTAGATGCACCGTCTTCGAGATGCTGCACCACAGTTGAGAGTCTATGAGATGGTTCTCATGTGTATGATCTTTTATGGTGTCAAGGGTGTCTTGTTCCTTTCTTTAATAAAAAGAGTCAAATGTCCGTAACACTGCTATTTGCTCCCATTTAATGTTTAAAAAACAAGTAACGGTCTGATGAAGGCCCAGTAGGGTCGAAATGTTGCTTGTTTTTTAAACATTAAATGGGAGAAAATAGCAGTGTTGCACATGCCATAAGGTTGTTTTACCATTGGGCTATTGGTTGTGATTTCTCTTTACAGTAGTGTTTATCAAGGAAGAGTGGCCTTTTTATTGAAGCTACTCTCCGTTTGTCCTGCACCTGCAAGGTGGGATGTGCACACAACTACTACTCTTTTTGAACGTTGTTCCTTTCTGTGCCAGGCCGGGGCTCACGGCCTGCTGGGCAAGCGAGGGCTGAAGGCCTCGTGCTCCTTCAGCTCGGCGTGGACGGAGGCCCTGCAGGGCCAAATCGCCCTGAGCGACGGCAGGCAGCTGAAGACTCTGGACCTGGGCGCAGTGTGTGGCCACTACAACCTCAGCCTCACCACCAGCCTGAGCTTGATGGATAAGGTAGAGCCGCATGGTTTGGAGGAGACACTGCCAGAGGAAATAATATAGAGTTTATTAGTGATGCCTAGGGTGTGAGGCTGCTTAGGAATGTATCTGTGCCTGTTGTTCAGAATGGAAAATGGCCACCATTTTGAAGTTAGTGTAATATATAATCAACTAGAAAAGCACTCAGAGAGCGGAAACCTCCTCCAAGCGAGAACATAACCGCCTCCTGGATCCAGACGGTGATACAGATCACTCCCATTTAATCCCAAATGTAATTGTTTCTTCCTTGGGTCATTTCAGACCTTCCCTGAAAATTTCATTGAAATCCATCCATAACTTTTTGAGTTATCTTGTGAACAAACAGACAGACAGACAGACAGACAGACAGACAGACAAGCAAACAAGCAAACCCCGATGAAAACATAACCTCCTTGGCGGAGGTTATAAGAGAACATTTCACATTATCTCTAAGACATGAAGTAGAATTGATGTATGGCACTCTGAATACACTGTGTCTATCATAAATTGTGGTTAAAAAAGGTGTGTTCATGCGCGTTCTTCTGCATCGCTCTATCCCACCTCCTGGTTCCATACAGCAGCTGAAGAAGAGGCACGTGGCGCTGAAGATGAAGCTGTCCGAGTCTCAGGGAGCAGCCACAGAGCTGGAGATGGAGGGGAGCCTGGAGGAGCTGAGGAGAGATGGGTTCAGGTTCCAGAAAAGAGCCACGCTACACCTCAGGTGAGCATGGAGGAGCTGAGGAGAGATGGGTTTAGGCAGAGCCATATAAAGAGAGAGTTGCGACAACCCGGGTACAGAAAATTCGGTTTGTGACGTGGTTCGGGTAACTTCAAATAGTTCAAAACAGTTCCCGGAAGCGATTGACTGTTCGTTAGAATAACCGTCTTTTAACGAGTGTTCGATCCTAACTTCCGGGAACTATTGTTGAGAAAATATGGAACATTAGCGTCAATGGAGTTGTCGCAACTCTCTCTTTATATGGCTCTGGGTTTAGGTACCAGAAAAGAGCCACGCTACGCCTCAGGTGAGCATGGAGAACGCAGCGCTCCAGTCAGAGCAGCTATCTCAGGAGTAAAGGTGACCATGGTGATAAGGACACTGAAGATGATGGTGGTGGTGGTGGTGGTGGTGATTATGATGGTGATGCAGATGAGGGTGATGGTGATGATGGTGATGATAAGGATGATGATGGTGATGGTGGTGGTGGTGATGATGATGGTGTTGATCATGATGATGGTGATGGTGATGATGATAAGGATGATGATGGTGGTGGTGGTGATGATGATGATGGTGATGATGATGAGGGTAATGGTGATGATCATGATAGTGATGGTCATGATGGTGATGGGGGTGATGATGGTGATGATCATGATGATGATAGTGATGGTACAGTAATGATGAAGAATTTTTCTCTGCTGATGATACTGGTGTTGTTACTGTCGTGATAATGATTTTGCTGCTGATTTCTCACGTGTCCTCTTGCTTTGCAGACAGCCATTCCAGTTCCTCCCTGAAAGCCTGCTTCTCCAGGAGACCTTCACCATAGATCTCGAAAAGGGCACCTACGTCCTGGATTCCAAAGCCCTGCTTCAGAATGACAAACAATTCACCCACACACTCACTATGGGATACAAGTCTCAGAAGCCATTTGTGAGTTGAGACTAACACAAAAATGCAATATATTGTTTGTCATCTTGTGTCATTGTCAGATACCTGATTACTTATACATTTGCTTTCCCTTGCATGTGTGCTATTTGATGTCTTGTAAATGTGTGTGTGTGTGTGTGTGTGTGTGTGTGTGTGTGTGTGTGTGTGTGTGTCTGTGTGTGTTTGTGTGTAGATCTGCTCGTCCCTGGTCCATCCTTTCAGCTCATCTGCCATCCCTCAGGACTCTGAGATGTGTCTGTCTCTTGGTCATGGGCAGGTACTCAAATATAACTGTCATGGTATATTTATGCTTCAGTATGTTTCTATAGCTTTGATGTTTCTATACAGGTTTGATTTGCCTACATTCAGATTTATCATTACGTCTTGGCATATACTCTATGCATGTATGTACATAATGTGTACATGCATGCTTGTTTGTTTAGTATGCTTGCAGGTATGCATGTTTTTATACCCGTATGTACGTAATGCACGTAGGTATGCATATACTGTATGTATGTTTGTATGTATTTCTGACAGACACATCGAGAGTTGCATGGAAAGTTACGAGTTCAAAAGAGGGACATGCTGTTGATCCATGGCAAGGTTCAGTTCAGTGAGGTCAATTCAGTCCAGCAAGCAATCACCATCTGGGCCAATCTCACTCACCAACTTAAGGTAAGGAGAGGGCCTTGCTGATGTATAAAGCATTCTCATTAATGACCCATCTCAGGGTACTTCAAGGTGAAGATGAATAACTCCATAGCTGCTTCCCTCCAAAAGAACTGGCCCAGTTTGCCCTCACACAGGCGTATTCACTCTCGTGTGCCTTTTCCTGTGTGTTTTCCCTCTGATGTTTTGCATTTTACTGGGCTAAATTTCGCACACCTGCATGTTTTTTTTTGGGCGCTGTCCAATGGAAGTTTAACGAAAAAAGTATCAATTTCATGAGACGTGCTGGATAAAGCTGGTCATATTTTGCCTGGTTACTATGCCATTGTTCTAGGTGCAGATGCCAGCCTCTTTCCGTGTGGAAGGAGACTTGTCTTGGAACCGTGTGAAAGATGGCCGGTTTGATTACCTCGCCAAAGCAAAAGCTATTAACAATATCCACGTGTGCCAGGTACTGTTCTGCTGGGCTCGTATTTTGTGCACACATAAATAACTCTTCGCAGTGTTTGTTCCAAACCACTCGTTTCTGTACTCTTCTGTAGGGTTCAGTGCGTGTGAATGGGTCCACTGAGAACATTGGTCTCTATGCGGACATTAGCCATACTTTCGTTTCAAGAGTTCCCAACGCAATGCAGGTAAGATAATGCAAGGTCATGTCTGTGAAACAGCATTGATCTGAGGACTGAATCAGATCAGTTGTTGATTCAGGGCAAGTGGTCAGAGCCAGAACCACATATTACTGACTCAGTCAGAAGTCAGTTTTATAGTGGGGTGCCTTCTCACAATTGTCATCTCAGTATTGGATTTCGGATTTAGGACAGTTGCTTGCTAGAATGTCATTGTGTAAGGCTTGCTTCATGGACCTTTGTGTTCATATCTCCATAGGCCCATGTCACTGCAGGCAGGTCCCCTGCAGGCAGCGTCAGTGGATCCATGGGTGTGAGGGCTGATGGGAAAGGCCAGGCCTCGCTGGAGGTCCTGCTGGCCAGTAGCGTGCAGGGGAGCCTGCGCTCCATGGGAGTTCACGTGGGCCTGCAGCAAACGCTGCTGCCTGACGTCTCCAGCAGCCTACACCTGCAGCTGGCTGCCAACGCCTCCACTGACAGGTGCATCCATCCACATCCATCCACTCTCATGAAAACCATGCAAATCAGATATGTTTCATATTATTTTTCTCTTGGGGTTTGCTCATCAGTCATCATTTCTCAACTTTATTTGTCCATTCCTCCTCTTGCCCTGCCCTTTTCCTCTATTTTTCCACTGACGCCCTGACCACACATAGCTGAGTATTTTTCAGAAAGTACTGTAGATCTTTCCTCCTTTGTATTGCCAAATATTTCCATCCACACACACAGATACGCAAAACCATCTGTTGAAAGTTGTCAAGAACATGTTACGTCACAATCCAAAACTTCTGTTTTCCCCTGTCCACACACAAACACTGAAAAGGAGTTTAAGAAAATCTCCTTTTTATTAAAAATATCCGTTTTCAATGACAAACACTACATTTTCATGTGGGTTAGAGGCCACAACGCATAAAAAAATTCTCATGACTTATGCCCTTCTGTCTTTGTTTCCTTGTCTGTCTGTCTGTCTGTCTGTGTGTCTGTCTGTCTGTCTGTCTGTCTGTCTGTGTCTGTGTCTGTGTCTGTGTCTGTGTCTGTGTCTGTGTCTGTGTCTGTGTCTGTGTCTGTGTCTGTGTCTGCCTGTGTCTGTGTCTGTGTCTCTGTCCATCCCAGTGAGCCTCTACAGCTTCAGTGGACTGGGGCCATGGAACACAGCCCTGGAGCTGGAACTGGAGGGTCTGGCACAGGTGACTTGGAAAATCCCCAGCCTGGCCTCTCCATTTTGCCCAAGAGTCTGGGTTTGGAAGGGAGAGTCATCTCTCATCCTGCTGGATTGATTGGAGGTATGACAGCGTTGCTGAAGCCTATGATAAAATACAGCACTTAGAAGTGCAGTCCACGATAATCTCTCAAATTCAGCAAACTGACTGAGTTCAAATACCAAAAACCTTTAGCCAGAATCACAACTCAACTTTGACAACACATTTGACAACACATTTGATATTTCTGTTTCTGCAGGTGAGCTTAAGTTGTCTGTGAACAAACAGATACACAGCGTGGAGTTCAAACACCGGGAGAATGCTAAGGAAGAAGAAGAAGTAGAAGAAGAAGAAGAAGAAGACGAAGAAGAAGAAGACATGCTAGGAAGGAGGAAGAATGGGACACGTGATTGGCTGTGTGTGAGATCGGCGGACAAGCACCTCTGTGTGAATATGAGCAGCCGGTCCAGCCACCAGGAGGGCAGCAGTGTGTCCGGCCAGCTCTCCCACTCCTTCCCCTGGCTGCACTCCGCAGGTCTCTGCGTCCGCCTCACGATCACTCATCATTTCGCTGTCTCATGCTCAGTCAGTCACTTCCTTACAGTCAGCAGCGCACCTGTGACTGACACACACCACCACACAAATAACGCGACAATAGACCCTTTCAACAAGCAAAACAAAAGCAATGCTGGAATGTTCTATTTTGTTCCCAAACTACTTCCACAGCATTAAGATAACATATGGAATGTTGAAACAGACACCTTGTTGGAACAACTATGATAGGCCTACTGATAATGGAACTCTCTTCAGATGGTCTATACTGTAAATGAAAACTGACCGGTCAAATATCTATTTTTCCCATGACATCATAGCCGTGGAAAGATCAAAAGCGTAACATCCAAACTTTGATGTGTGCCTTTAACGGCAGGCCTACTGCTTTGATAGTAACTTTGTAGTGCTAATGATCAGAAGTGACCTGTGACTGAACTGTGGTAGTGAGTGGTACTGCATATTGATGTCGATGGCCCCTTGTGGCACTCACGCTGAGCTCTGTTTGTTTGGCCGTCGGCAGGAGTGCCCGCGGAGAGCGGTGCAGGCGTGAGCTGGGACTGGGGAGAGAGGCGGACTCTGCTGGACGTCAAGCTCCGCTCCGGGTCACGCCGCCTCCGAGTGAGGATGAGGAAGGAGATGCTCAACGCCACGGATGACACGGGACACTTTCAGGTCTGTGGCGAGCTCCTGGCTGCTACACACACACACACCCCTCTCACTCCACCTCTACGATGTTTCACATCCTGCAGTATAATGGGCCTTACTTTCAATTCTGGGCAAAGTGCAAAGTCTTAGTCTAACTAAAGCTTCCTTAATAACTATCCAAAATGAGAAAGAATCGATGGGTCAGCTAAAAGCTGTCTAGCTGTTAGTTCATGTGCGAGAACCTTGCTGGTAGACTGATTTTGCACTTTGCCCAGGATTTAAATTAAGTTCCTATATGGCTTGGGCTACAGTGCTGTTTACCCGCCAGCAGTGCTGTTGTTAACAGAGACGTGGCTGATGGTGTTTCAAACGCACTGTTCTCCCATTAGACCAGATAGACTCCTCAACATACTGTAGTTTATCATGGCTATCTATTTCTAGTGCGTTTTCTCTATTTATCAGACGCTTATTTATCAGACACTGTGGCATATATCTTGTTAAGGAGGTTGAAACGTTTTGCATGGTAGCCTCTTTGAATCTCTTAATATGATCTTATTCTTCAACCACGGCGCTTGATGAAAGGATCTCAGCGGACGAGCCTGCATGCGCTGACAGTGCAACTCAAACAGAGAGTGATAATGGCTTTCAGAGGGGTGGACGGGCCGCAGTGTTGTTACAGCGGGCCTCGCTGCCCCCTGGGGCGTCTCACCCACTCCTCTCCGCTCCGCTACACAGCCGCCGGGACACGCTAGCCTGAGGAAATACCTCCGTCTTCACACTCCGCTCCCACTTCAAAAGCAAACTGAGCCGAGGGCCGGGGGGGGGGCTTGTTTTCACAGGTGAATTGCACTGGGGGGATCGTTTCGGACCACCTGCTGGGCCGGTGCTCTGGACAAGCTGTAGACCAGACTCTGGAGGTACTGGGCTTTCACTTGAGAGAGGATGTGTTGGGGAAGGGTCCCGGGGGTGGGGGGTGGAGGGGTGGAGGGGTAAGATATTATTGGAACCACCAGTATCACGGTCTGTGTAACAAGACATGTATGGAGAAGATGAAAGTGTCAGTGATTGATAGATACCAGTTGTTAAAACTGACTAAAGCTTTGCTGTTATGCCATTACGTTTTTGTCCCCACACACATGGCTTTTAAATCCTCATCCAAGGTAAATGAGAGTAATCCTGTCACAAGAATAAAACAGACCATTGAGTTCAAGCAGTAAAATATGTTCATGTTTCACAGCATGCATTAGAGTAGCTGAAATCAAATGGGAGAGAGTGGCTTAGTACATCATGTTTTAATGTTCCTTCAGCAGCATGTCTGGTTTACTTTGGATTATTGTGAAGGTCATTTGTGTGTGTATGTGTACATGGACTCGCAGGCAGAGATCTGGACTAATCTGACTGGATTTCCTGTGTGTTTGGACTCGGAATTCCTGGCAGTTATTGCACATGGCCACTGGATTCCCACTAGGTACACTGACTGATTCAGTTATAGTCAACTACACACCCTGTGCACTTGGAACTGTTCTGTTGAATATATATTTCAATTAAATCATTTTAAATAGCCAAAGTTGAGTGGAAGTGACAGTTTAATTGACTGCAATGCACATGTGCCACTCACCACCTTTTTGTTTCAGTAAGGAACTGGTTTTGAGCATTGGCAACAACATTTCAGTCTTGCAGCCATATCTACCAGCCAAGTTTTACTGCAGATCCCAGGTATTTCTGTCTTCCTTTGCAAGTGGGTATATGAGGTTGTATGTGTGTGTGTGTGTGTGTGTGTGCGCATGCGTGCTTGCATGCGTGTGTGTGTGTGTGTCTGTGCAGGGTCATTGTACGGCTTCATACCTTGCAATATTGGTACCATAATTCATACCTTGCAATATTGGTTGCATGAAAAATCACCCAAGTCTCTTCCATGTTTTTGTGCAGTTTAACCGCACAGGGTCTGAGGTGAGTGGCTCCACCCAGCTCCAGACACATGAGAGGGTGTTTACTGCACAGGGAGAGTTCACCTACACTGCTGAAGGTTTCAGCCAGTCGCTGGTGCTCAATCACACTTTCCCTCAGGTGAGAGGCCTTCACAACAGCACCGTGGCAACCATATGACATTACTCAAACATTGGGGATTTGTGAATGTCCACTAGACCGATGCCATGTTTCCCCCTATTAGCCTGTTGTCTTACTGTCATCCTTGTGTGCAGTGAAGATCAAGCATATTCTTTGTGTATGACATATTTCTAATCTCTCATTCTTGTGCTTTAGCCATAAGTTAGCATTAAGTGAGTGCATTCTTGTCTTTTCGCCATATTTGGAAGTCAAACCATGCATGACTGTCGATCCTCTACCTCAGTTTAATTTTTCTAAACTTAATTTAATGCTTTTTACCAGCTGATGTTTGTGCCCCGGACAGCTACAGTAAGCACCCTGTATGAGAGGGGGAACTGTACCCATGTGCTTCAGCACCAAGCAGACTGGGCGGGTATGGACCCGACACCCTCCAGCTCAACCACTGCCCACCCAGGTACGCTGTCACGCCCAATCAGATCTGATCATTTGACATGAAGCAGGTTGAATATAATGCTTAAGAACATACGTAAACATTTAGCATTATTGTCTTTGTGTCATACAGTATGTGTCTTTGTCCCCATAGCCCAGGGGCTGTCCCCTCCACGCGGCTGGGGCCTGGACGTGAGGCTGAAGAGCGCCCCTCAGAGGAGGTCAGCAGACCTGCTGCTTGGCTGGACAGCTCAGGGCAAACAGGACAAAGTGAGTGTCACTATACTCACTAGTGCTGGTACAGGTTCTTAGTTTGTTGGGTCCGGTGTTTGCTTGTCTTCAAATGTGTGTGTGTATGTGGTGTGTGTGTGTGTGTGTGTGTGTGTGTGTGTGTGTGTGTGTGTGTGTGTGTGTGTGTGTGTGTGTGTGTGTGTGTGTGTGTGTGTGTGTGTGTGTCTGAATGTGCAGCTGCTGGTGGTACAGTAGTATGTGCCTGGCCTGTTATATGAGCAGTGGATGTTTGTCCAGTGAGGTGAGTGTGTCTGTGTGACCAGGTCCAGGCTGCGGGCTCCTGGGTGAGGGAGGGAGCTCAGTCCCTGGGCTCGCTGGAGCTGAGGCAGCCCTTCACCCCTACACTGTCCCACCTCTACCTGCACACACACTCACAAGAGCCTGGGAACGAGCCGCACAGCACCTATCAGGTACACACACACACACACACACACACACACACACACACACACACACACACACACAAACAAACTGTCTCTGCTCTCCTTTTTTCTTTTTGCCAATCTCTTATTTTTTCTACAGCTTATTTCCATTTTCACATCTGTCTTTCCTGTTCTGTCCTCAGTCTCTTTCTGCATCCAGTACTCATGTGTCATGTAATTACTGCATTAGGCCATGTTCTCCTGGGACAGAGGAAGGCCTGTGAATGTTTCCATAACAATGAGCCAACACTCCCTGGAGTCCTCCAGCCGGGGCCAAGCATGTTTTTTCTTCATACCTGGACAGGTGACAACAAAAACACCAACATGTCTGCGATGGCACAGATTAATATCAGTAGAGGCTTCTGACATAACCACATATTTTGGAAAGAATTGGACTAGATTATGAAATGGCATTTGTTGTCACAGCTGCACAAGTAATCTATAGCCTACCATAGATTTGATTGATTGATTTATAGATTGATTTTATTGATAGACCCTGATGACCTCTTTGACAAAAGTCTTGTATACTATGTATGATTCCGTTTTAAAATCATTTTTACAAAAAGATTGAGATTAAATTGATGCCTTGTGATCTGATGGACGTTGGAGATCCTGTTCATTCAGATTTTCAGAACACCGTCAGGGGTTCACAGGTGTGTTGCCTGTGCTGAGTCAGCTTCCGTGTGTCGTCTCAGTTGCAGGCGGAGCGCCACCTGGTGAAGATGCAGGGCTGCGTGTCGGCAGCGCGGGAGGGCCAGTCGTACACCCAAAACTCTGAACTCCTGTGGAGTGACAAGAGGATTACACAGAGCATGAAATACCAGGTATCATGAGGGTCTTAAGCGATGCTGTGTCATCATCCCAGAACACCAGGAACACACCAAACGATTTACGAGGACACGCAGCCATATGTTGTGCTTGAAATTTGAGTAGCGTCAGCAAGTAGAGCCTGGCTGTCAGCATGGTGTTCATCATCGTGAGGATGGGTTGGCACTGTGTCCATTAGCATGACTCATGACTCATGACTCAGCCAGTGATGATTTATTTAGTTTGGAACTCAACTCACCACAGGGGAACGTGCATTACTCTTTAATGTACGTCTGTCTTTAATTCAGCTGTTCACGCTGTGCTGATTCGTCAAGTCAAACTCCTGTGGAGATTTGCACTTGATGCATGACGTGACTTCGATTCTGATTATTTATCGATTATATGAAGTGACTCTGCTACTGAATAATAGTTGATTATTCTGTTAATCGATTGTATGTGAAGTGGCTCTGCTACTGATAAACGGTAGATTATTCTCTTAATCGATTATGAAGTGTCGATTCTACTGATTAAAAGTCGATTATCCTGTTAATCGTACTTGTTTTCCTCCTGTCCTGTATGTGTGTGCATGTGATCCAGATTAGGCCAAAGGCCATGCACTCTCTGCAGGTGGAGGTGGGAGCTGAGAACGTCTCGCCGCCGCCCTGCCCCACCCACCACCTCCAGGCTCAGATCCGCACCAACTGCCGCGACACTCTGGAGCACCACCTGCTGCTAGGGCTCTGTCCTCCCCGCCCTGTGAGTCTCAGAGGACCGTGACAAAGACTGTCTAGTTACTAAGATGAATCATAAAGGGTTTTTTTCAATGGAACGAAATGGCACCACTTCCTGCCTCCTAAAGGGGCGTGATCAGTGACGAAATAATCAGTGTAGAACGGTGTAGAAGCAGCAGAAGCAGTGTGCCGTTGAGAGACTGACAGACTGTCCGCCTACACTCTAGGGAAAAAATGTGCTAGTTAGAACCAAAAATGGTTCTATTCCATGCTTCATATATGGCACAACTAAATGGTTCTTTAAACCATTTTGAAGGCTTCAGCAAAGGAACCCCTAAGGGTTCTTTAAAGCTTGCATGGTTCTATATAGCACCCCAAGAACCTTTTTTTTAAGAGTGTACGCAACTCTCTCCAAACCTCTGAGACTGCGCTGCTCTTACCAGGGTGACTTCCTGGCTCAAGCATGTCAGTAAAGGGAGTGGCCTAGTAGTGGAGGGTCATCAGCTGGTGAGATTGTTCAGCAATGATGGCTCCACGATGCCAGTGACTGCTTCTCAGGGAGAGCTGAACAAGCGTTAGAAACAAACGTATTCTCAACATGAATCACTTTTAATGAATCGTGCCATATGAAATGTGTGATGCAGTGTGGTTCCTGCTGCCCTGCAGGCCCTGTCCTGGTCGGGGAGCCACCGTCTCAACCGGGGGAAGGAGGTGTTCTACAGCCAGACGAGGCTGGCGGTGTCTGGACAGCCCCAGCTCAGCAGCATCACCCTGGCCCTCACCAACACCTCCACCACCCAGCGCACCAACTTCTCCATGCTCACCCAGGTACAGTAAGGCCTCCAAACCCACCCAGGTGCAGTAAGGCCTCCAAACCCACCCAGGTGCAGTAAGGCCTCCAAACCCACCCAGGTGCAGTAAGGGCTCCAAACCCACCCAGGTACAGTAAGGGCTCCAAACCCACCCAGGTACAGTAAGGGCTCCCCACCCAGGTACAGTAAGGGCTCCCCACCCAGGTACAGTAAGGGCTCCCCACCTAGGTACAGTAAGGGCTCCCCACCCAGTCATGCAAGTATTCCAGGCCAACATGTCTGTGCGTCTGTGTCCACCATCATGTGTAGTAAACAAGGTGAGTTATGTGTAATACCAAAAAATACTAAAACAAACTGGCTGGATTTCACCTAGATTTTATGATGTACTTGACATATACATTGGCCTTATCTTATTATATGAATCACTGGAACTTTTAATAGCTTTTAATATAGATCATGTGTGTGTGTGTGTGTGTGTGTGTGTGTGTGTGTGTGTGTGTGTATATTGCAGTGGCAGATGGGTAACTGGAGTGTGGAGGCGGGGGGCTGCGCTGTGTCTTCTGGACGAGGTCCAGGGCTGCGTCTGCAGGCCAGACTGGACGGCACTGAGCGTGTCTGGGTTCACGCCGGGGTGGAGAAACACTGTCTGAGGGCTGGACTGGGCTATGAGGACGGTATGGGTTCAGCTGACCCTAGTTATGTAACACTGTCCAATACTGTACACCACACACAATAGCTTTGTGCATTACAGAGTGTATTACAGTGGCCACTGTGCTGACAGTGCAGGTCAAGGAAACGTATGCCGACGCCTCTATCCAAAGCAAGTGTAGTTTGTGTACCTGTTGTTCCGGGCGATCACAATCAAATGCGTGTGTACACACTATGGTATACAGTGTGGAAAACTTGGTATATTGCTATTTTTGGGGATTTTTTTTTGGTCATATCATGTGTTGACATATCTGCTTGTCTCTGCGTCAAGGACCGCACTCGCTCGATGATGTCACAATGGGACTGTGTCTGGAGGGGCGGTACCACGCCACACTGGAGGCTCTGAGACACCTGGGCGGAGTCAAGAGGGAAACACTGGCCCTAGTCTCGTTAAGCGCAGCCAATCAGAGCCTTGCTTTCAGCGCTAGAGGCTGTGCAGAGTGCCTGGCGGATCTGGAGGTAGGAATTTTGGCACCTCAAACCAGAGCCTCCTCGCAACGTTCCCTGCTGTGACCAAGCATCACAGTGGATTTGTTAGTTTTTATTCTGGTGTTGTGCTGTCCTCACAGACGCGATATCTCCGCCTTGGCTCTCGCGTACGGAACAAGCTGCTGGACAGAGTGCAGAGGATGCAGCATCACCTCGTGGATTTCAGAAAAAAAGTATATAAACCTCATTTTAGACTTTTGAAGTGAATTTTTTAACATGAATGTACGGTACTTTGTTGAAGAACATAAACGTACATCATGCAATAAAGCAAAATTTTGAATGGAAAAAGTCAGAAAATATTTGAATGCAGTTACCATGCATAACTATGACCCCTTTCAGATACAATAATGAGGAAAAACATATATGGTCAACCTGTCTGTGCTAAAGCTACAATACGCTGGCAAAGTGATACTCATTTGATCCCTCTCAGTCTGCGGACAGCCCGTTCCTGCAGGAGCTGAGTGCAGGTCCACTGCGTCTGGTCCAGAGGGCTGAGGTCCTGCTGCATCAGAGGGCGGGGTTGACCTGGGCGACCTGGAGGTCAGGCTGGCTGCGGCGTGGACTGACGGAGACCCTGCCCCGCACGCTGCTGCTGCTGCATCACACCGCACAACTCGCCCAGCAGGAGCTGCACAGTCAGTTCACACACACACACACACACACACACACACACACACACACACACACACACACTATACTGTATAATGGGCCCTAATTTTGAAGACGGGCAAAGTTCAAGCCTAAAGCCCACTAGCAGCGTCTGATGCACATTAAGTGATGCCAAAGTTTAGAACGCCATTATTTTTAATGGAGCAAAGCCCACCGATGGTGTCAGACACGCTTTTACAACGTTTAGAAAATTATTCCATCTCTTGAGTGTCAAATTCATAGACGCAAATGTTGCCGTCAAACATCCTGAACTCAAACATCTCAAACATCAGCTCTGTTCTCCCACACACCATACAATAGCTTTAGTTAAAGCATGAGACACCTGATTCTTCACCCATCATTTAAAAGAATGCCCAATTTCTCTCACACAGACACACATACTCTCTCTTTTCTCTCTCTCATCATCAAGTTGAATCACTGAATGACTGTACTGTACATGCTTACTAGACAGACATCTCATGTCACCCTCCCCTAACCTCTGCTTGTCCGCCCCACAGAGCCTCTGGCCACCCTGGCCGGCGCTTACCACGACGTGACGGGCCAGCGACTGGAGGCGCTCTGGCGAGAGGCCGTGGCCCTGTGGGGGCAGAGGCTCGTGGCGCTGTTGCCCGCGGTGCTCGAGGACCCCCAGCTACTGCGAGGGCCGGCCCAGGCCGCGCTGCACTCCCTCACCGCCGCCCTGGACATGGTGAGGAGATCCGTTGCTCGGGGGGGATCTCTTTAACTAGAGCAGAAACGTTGATGCCAGTGTTTATCTGGGCTAGATCCAGCCAGACTACCTTAGAGGTTTTGGGGTGTCAGGAAAGGACACAATCTGTTGTTTGTTTTTTATTTGTTTCCATTCCATTGAGTGTATTTTTCTGTTCCAACATTCAGAAATCTTATTTAGACATTATTGAATCAATCAGAGCAGAGGTTTACCTCACTGTTATTACCTAAGGCATTAGGTAACATGAATTCACCATGAAACTAATATTATATTTAAACAAACTTAAAACGGAGCCCTGGAGTTTGGCAGTGATGTGATGTCTTCATGTCATAAAGGTTTTTCTCCCACTCAGGCCAATTAAATGTCTTGGCAATATGAGAAGTTTGGGGAAAGCTATGTCAATGCAAGGACTCTATCTGGAAATAAATCAACATCCCTTTATGGTAAGAATGAGACATTCTGCCATTCTAAATCATAAGCAGACAGTTGAGTAGGCTATAGCCAAAATAGCCTAGCGTACATATGCAATATTGGCTGCAAATAACCTACCATTAATAACATGTCCTGGTAGGGTGCCCGAAACAGTAGGTAGCCTCCATAGGATATTTCATTTTATCATATTGTGATGTATGTCATATGTCATTAATGTGATTTGCTGAATTGATATTTGGAGTTCAGAGAGGGATCACTTCATTACCATGCTATCTCATACGATTTTTTAAAGCTGCCATATTTGCCCATATAAGGAGATCCGGGTGTTAATTAAAGCTAACTACCTAGTAAGTTGCATTGCAAATTAGTTCTGGGGTAGCAAAAAGTAGTCTGGCTTAACATACCGAAGACCACAACATCCACTCAAAGGCAGAGGACAAAAGTGTGTAGAGCAAAATAGATTTCCGATTTCTTCGTCCCCCCAAAATCCCCACGTTATTTTCCTATAGGAAAAATCTCAAGATACCGGATCTCCTTATAAGGGCAAAGATGGGGGCTTTTTTGTAGGCGGACTTCAGAAATCTATTCCTGCGTTTTAATCATCAGCCCATCAAGGTGGTCACTTCCGTCAAGCTCGTGCATAAGTAATGACGTCAACCATAGCAATGGAGCTCTTCTCTTATTTTAGAAGTTGTCCTCATTCCTTACTATGAGTAGTTCTGAGCTAGCCTCGTTGACACCAGACCCTTCTCAGTTGAGAGTGGGTCTGGAAAAGGTTCATTGACTCTCGACTTCCAGCAGGGACATAACCAACAGTTGGTACATTAAACTCTTACCAAATCATTTAGAAAATTTAACAATCTTGTAAACAAAGGTTTGTTTTAAAGTTTCTGAAGTTCTGAAGAAATACGCTTCCATGTCAGATTAGCGATTGTATTTGCATTAAGAGAAAATGCTTCGTGAATATGGCCCCAGACACGCAATATTGAGATTTCCAAGGCTGTAATCTTGTCAGACGGATTGCTCAACACTGCTATTGGTCTGCTTTAGCCAAACTTTTCATTAATGGAATCCAACCTGCTCACTGCATTGCAGACGTGTCACCAAGCGGTGCAGTGGGCAGAGGCCAGGTTGGCAGCCGCACTGATCGGGGCCAAGAGGCAGATGGCGTCGGTGTACCAGCTCTCTCACAGGTATGACTCATGTACTGTAACATCAGATGGGACGATTCAGTTACCTCAAGCCCCATTCACACCTTCCATTAGTATGTGATCTCTACCAGGATATCAATGTCTGGGAAGTGATCGAACCTAATCCATGCATTCACACCTTGCATGTGTATGGGATCTGAAAGGAGATATCAATATCCAGATAACAAACATCTGACCTCACCTGGGCAACTCACCTGAGCAGGGATCAGTATGCTTGCTTGTTCTCTTTTCTCCGGTCTATACTGTCCATATACCTTCCCCAGATCCTGTGAGGAAGAGGGCCAGACCACCCGCGGAGGTGGTTTGGCTCGCACACTCGTACATTCCCCTCACAGTGCGACACCTGGCATGTGCTTGCGTTCTTCCCTATCCGCAGGCTGCGAGACTGAAATATGGTCTCTGTTCCAATTGCATCTCTCTCTCGGCGGGAAGACATTATTGCATGCATGACTGCTGTTTTCCACGCTGTAACTCACGCTATTGTAAAGGCATGAGCAAGGGAACATGATCAACTTTGGGCAAGAAAAGAGAACGGTCTCATGGTCTTCACCCTTCACCATTAACATCAGTCAAAGTCACGGGACTGAAAAGTAAGCCCCTGACAATTACAGTGCCTGAGGCACGATGATGAGTGTGACTGGGCTGTTGTGCTGTGCTCGTCTCGCGCAGTGACTACGAGGTGCGCCTGCGTCTGCTGCTGCCGGGCGGCTCGTGGCGGCGGCTGGGCCAGGCCGGCGTGGCGGAGGTGCTGCTGGAGGAGCTGCTGGTGCGGCCCCTGCTGGCGCTCAGCTCCCTGGACCCCGCCGCCGAGTTCTACCACCTGAAGAGGAGGCTCATGGACGGCCCCTTCAACCGTGAGTGACGCCGACGGCACACCGACGGCAAAGCTCGTTTGTGAGCCATACAAAACAGGAAAACTTGAGAATGAAAGAACGTTATGCATTGTGCTTTCTTTAGTTTTAGTTTAGTCTTTAGTCTTGTATAGGGTTTTGACACATGCTAGCAAGTGAATACTCATCAGTAATGCACTAATAGTGCACTATTTGGATCTGACTGTGCATGCTCTATCAGTTTGCAGACTCAGGCCAGCATGCCAGATTGCTTGCTTGCTAATACCAACTTTTCTCCCCATTGCCAGACCAAGCTATTCTGGTAGGAGACGAGTATGCGGTATCGTTTGATGGGCATCTCTATGAAGTGCCTGCTTCCTGTGGCCTCCTGTTGGCCGTGGATGCCAGCGGAGACTCGTTTAGTGTGCTGCTCAGTCCCGGAGCGCAGTCACAGCGCCCCCTACAGGTGAAGATGGGGAACACCAGTGTGGCCATTCATCCCAGTGGAGAGGTACACAGCACCCCACCTCCACCTCCTATCTAGACACACTGGAATTACATGATAACGCTAGAGCTAAACGGTGTTCTATAGGATTAGATGCATGACAAAAGCATGACAGTAGCAAGATGTATTTGTCGATGACGACAAAATGGTATTCATGTCAGACATAGGAGAATATGGAACTGTGGATCTTTTGCAGGTGCAGTTGGACTGTCGTGTAACTCAACCTCCCTATAAGCACAATGGAGTCGTTATCCAGAGAGACA
Organism: Sardina pilchardus; assembly: GCF_963854185.1. NCBI lineage: Eukaryota > Metazoa > Chordata > Actinopteri > Clupeiformes > Clupeidae > Sardina > Sardina pilchardus. Next base: position 40,866,214 of record NC_084995.1, on the reverse strand, counting down.
TTAATCTTATCAAGGTGGCCGATGAGAGAGGACTGGAGGTGTCATGTGAACCATTACAGGGTGTATGCACTGTGACCCTGGACGGGTGGTTGCATGGTAAGATGGCTGGCTTTATCCCCATCTCTTTGGTTGGTTATTTAATTACGCCGAGCAATTATGTAATCTTGAGTTAGAAAGATAGCCATGTGCAATCCCATGTACCCTAGGTTTAGTGGTTGCCACAAAGTGGTTCCTGGTTCTTTTTAAGAGCTTGCGTGTTTTTGCTAAATGTAGAATTTCAAACCAGCCACACAGTCTGTCCTGTCACTTTTACTCTCTACTGTAAAATTTTGCGAAGCATTTAATCAGTGTACCCTAGTATGAGAATACAGGAATTTTTGTTTTTCTATATCAGTGTTCCTACACATGAAACTCAAGAGTATATCAATATCATGTAGACTACTGGCCTGGCGCATGAATGTCTTCTGTCCCCCAGGTGTGTCCGTCGGGCTACTGGGAACCAATGACAACGAAGCCGCTAATGACCTTATCCGTCCAGATGGCTCCCAGGCTGCAGACTCGGCCGAGTTCTCCCAAAGCTGGCAGGTGCAGAGGAACGCATATTTCATGGCACCCTCATTTACCGCCTCTGCTGCATGCCAGTGACCAGAAGTGCACCCGCAGAGAAAATGCTGCTATCACAGGCCCCTTTGTGAATCTCTGTAGGGTTCTTCTAAAGCAGTGTTTAGAACATGTGGAATATGGAACCTTTTAAAAAAACATACATATCTAAATAAACGTGTCTGGTCTATGAGAAGAAGCCAGATTACCCTTCTATTTATTATTCATCTGCACTTGCATATGTTCTCTGAGGGATAACATAGCAGAGATCAGTGTTTCTTGTTGTTTTGTGTGAAATAACACAAAAGTCCATCGTCGTTTATTGATAACGTGAAGCCAGAGTGTGCAAAACGTTCTTGTTATTTCAGTTCTTGACCAGTTGTCGGCACCTTGTGATTGTTTTCTTGGTGCGTGTTACTTTTTGATTCCTGTTTCAGCATCTCAGCGTCTGCTTTGCAGGTGGAGCCACAGTGTCTCAACGAGGCGCCAGAGAAGGCGTGGCTCTGCCAAAACATGACCTCTGACCTCTTGGGCTGCGCCGCGCTCTTCTGGAGCCCTGACTCTCCGCTCAGCTCCTGTTTTAGAGTGGTAAGTAGCGCTGCTCGTGCACCATGCATCTCAGCAGAAACACACCATCCTCAACCAGCTCTTCAGTTCAGAGGACCTCCTGCACTGGTGATGGTAGTTGTTCAGCTCGTCAAATAGGTCGCTCCAGACAATGTTACTGGGACAAATGCATCAAAATGTGAATGATTCTACTGTAGTAATAGAGCATTTACCAAGATTTGTTAATTTGTGATTAACTTTCTATTGATTTTCAAAAGGGGAGGGAGAGGGTAAAGGCAAGACAGTTGCAAAGTTTTTACATTTTTTAATAGATATTTTATTACAGCATACTGTAGGACTGACATGATAAGACAGAAATAAGCAGTCCATAGTTGTTTGTGTAGTTGTGGACATAGGGTATACATTGACATATAAATGTATGCACAAATACAGAAATATGATATGCCTAAACATACTGATACCAAGATATTTATCAAGTTCATTCAGTGTGTATTCAAATTAACTAGTTAATGTGTCCTGCCGTAGGTGGATCCACTGCAGTTCCTGACAGTTTGCGAGAGAAGTGTTTGTCACTCGGTGCAGCCCTCCCACAGCGCCTCCTGTAAGCTGGCCATGGCCTATGTCCTCCTGTGTCGGAGAAATTACGTCCCCCTTGAGCCGCCCGCACAGTGTGGATAGAGCCATGACCTCCTCTCACAAACTGGTATAATAAAACTGTTACGCATTTATTGTTGCTTTAGGTCTTGTTTATGGGTCTGCTTCCAGACTATATGTTTGACACAGGTTATGGCGCAGGTTTGAGCTTGGGGAGGGACAAAAGGTCAAGATAGCCCATAACTTTCATTTTCATGTTTTACACAGAAGACTGTTAATTCTTTATGCTTTCTATTTACCTGTTCATTGTGTAGCGGTGTCAACCTGAAGGCCGATTCATGAAAGCAGAATTAAGAAATCCAAAACAAGACAAAAAGCGAAGCTTGAGCTATGTTGTCTGGGCATCCTAGCTCAACACCATACATTATTGGGGGCGTGGGGAGTTATTGTCTGTCAAGGGGCCCCAATTTTCTAGCAGCGCTGCTGATGGAGGCTAGTGAAAAACGACATTTCTGTAGAACAGTGTGAGAAGGCGTGTGAAACCAACTGAAAGTGAATACACTGTACAAATGCACCTGTGTTTACGTAAGAGTTTCTTTACTCAGGCCTTGTTTAGAAAAGAGCATGCCATTGTAAAGGAGCCCATATATGCCAATACATGACTTTAAATGGCCTTCATCACTAATTTTGTTCATAAATATTCCCTCTATTTCCAATCAACCACTGCAGAAATGACATACATTTTGAAATAAAAATTCTAACTCTGTGACAATCTGTCGACTATCTGTGATTTATGTGGAACGATAATAAAGCAATAGGTACATCAACCTAATCAAAAAAATTGGAGGTGTGATAGTGATAGCAATAGAGTGCTGAACAATTAGTTAACAGAATTAACATAGAATGAACTTAGTTGTCTAGCTGTTAGCCTGATCAGGACCAGGCTTGCTGCATAGTGTGCATCCCCATGGTAACTCATGTGCCATTGCTTTTGTGAAATCAAGTCAAGTCTAGATTCATCTAGGGTGAAAAGTTTAATCTGAGGTTATCTAGGTTTTGTGAAATAGCCCTCAGGTTGTGTTTGTTTCACTAGTTCACGGATTGGGATAAATGCGGAGACCAGATTTCCCTCACGGTATCAAAAGAGTATATATACTTATATTTATATATAGGTGCTCTCCAAATACAGTATAAAGACTTGAATGTAGAGGATTGCATTTATTTGTCCATTTTATCATCAGCATAAACATTTGTTTGGCTTCACGTTTAATATAAATGTACCTCACCACTGCAGCTGAGACCACCACCACATATAAGTATTGCATTGTACTAAATGCAATAATACAATGTCATATTGGGAACAGGGATATACATTCATCTATACAGTACAAACTTGCGGAGAGACCTGCATTTTGGGCAGTGAGGGACGTGGAGGAACAGCTTCCAGTCCTCTCCACACAAGCAATCTGTTTCTGATTTCAACAACACACATGGACAATTAGACAATCTTCCTTTGGTCTGTATTCATGACTGTCAAGGACTCTAAATGCTGTAGACATGCACATTGATCACATTTGAGAGTAAGAATAGGCTATGTCAGAACAGATGTGTTGTTTGTCTTTTTCTCTTTCATCTCCTGTGTTTTCCTTTTAGAGTTCTTATGTCATAGATGCCAAATTACACTAAAGTTAAGCAAGTTTACCACAAAATTACTTAACAAATACACATTGTGCTTTCTCTCTCTCCCTCTCACTTTCTTTGCATTCGAGCCCTACTCAGTACATCTGGGAATTTCTAAGAATGTGGTAGGGTACTATATGAGAGGCGTTAACAAAGATTTATTGTGTCAGCTGAAGTTAGCCGGTCTTGACAAGGCATATTGTTTCTCTCCACTTCAAACTCCTAAAAGGGCTCTCTGAAACAATCTGTCAGGCCCTATGAGATGTGGGAACAGGCTGTGCCCAAATACGACCATCAGTCTATATCTATGTTCTGTCAGGCATAGGCCTGCTCCTCATGGCCCCTACTATGACTGATGCCTGCTGCATGAAGGTGAAGAAAGGGAATGCATAACTTCCATAAGCTGAACAAGGTGCTGCCAGTGAAACATAATACTCCCCCGGGATGACTGTAGCAAAGGTACTGTACAACCTCCGTACAACCCTGTTCAGTTAGTGTCTGTCCAAAGCCCTGCATGTCTCTCTTTATCACTTACGCCATACCCTATAGGTCAGATTAACACATGGCAGCCTAAGCCTTTAGATCTGTAAAAAAACAAATGGGTCCTGGGACATGAGGCTTTGTACAGTACATCATAGGTAAACCGTAAGTCCAGGTGCTAAAATGGCCTGTCTGCAGTCCAGACCTGTCAAATTTGGTGCATTGCGGAATGAAAAACATGACTACGGTAAGAATACCCCATACAGTTGAGTAACAGAAATCCTGTATGGGGCAGAAATGGAACAACTTTTTGTTCTCAAAACTGTATAGCAACTGGTCTCCTCACTTCCTTAACACTTACAGAATTTTGTTAAATGAAGAGGGGAAGCAGCACAGTGCTAAACATTCCCCAAGTCAACTCTTTTTGAAACATTTTGCTAGCATCAAATTCAAAATTGACATATTTTCCATGAAATAGTTCAAATGTTAATTTTCAACATTTGATATGTTGTCTATGCCCTTTTAAATATGGGTTTACAAGATTTGCATATTATCACATTCTGTTTTTATTTATATTTTACACAATGTCCCAACTTTTACTGATTTTGGGGTTGTAGGTTGTCCATCAAAATGTTTATTGTACAAAAATAACACGTGGTGCTAGTTAATAACAGTGTATCGGTTGAATGTTGATAATGATCTGAGAGCAATCAGCAGAAACAAATGTATTCCTCGCGTTGAGGACAGTCCAGTGAGTATCATCATGGAAGCTAACTACAGCAAACCAAAGAAAAAAGGTTTGGGCTAATTTGGTCGCTATAGTCAGTCATGCTCAGTGGTTAGCTGCAAAGAAGGCTGACCTGCATACATAGTCACTAAGCAGGACCCATGGATGTACATCAGCCCACCTACCCAGCATTTAAGGAGAAAATATGAAGCCCACCAGTAGCAGTAGATGCTGAATATGAAAAGTTCAATTCAAAATGTAAAATGTCACACAGTATGTGTGAACTGTGCTTCTCATTTTCTATCTATACCATAAATAAATGTCATATAGGTACATTAGAATTACTAATATCTAGAGCACATAATATATGCAAACAACGAATGCATCAGCTCTCTGTGTGTGTCTGTGTGTGTGTGTGTCTGTGTGTGTGTGTGTGTGTGTGTGTGTGTGTGTGTGTGTGAGAGAGATGGAGAGGACTAGGTCTTTTTGGGGCAAAGGTGATTCATTCTCCAGCAGTGGCAGATGGTATTGAATAGGCGGCAGTGGCAGGTGGCGCAGGGGTCACAGCAGGGCGTGTAGGGCGAGCAGGACCCCATCAACCCTGGGCAGCGCCGTACCACGACTGGAGGAACAGGAGGGGTGACGCGGGCAGGAAGAGCGGAGGGGGCTCGGGGGGCTGGGCCTGATCCCGCCCTCGCAGCCACAGTCCTGGATCTGGGTCTCTAGAGTCCAACACACGGCCCAGCTGCCAGTTACTTGGAAGCATTACATGTTACTGATATGGCTGTTCACAAGCTTTGTATGTCTAAATAGTATACAGTGAAATGCTTTCAATTCAATTTGACAGATTACATTTACAATAGACAAATCGACTATATAGTGCCATTTGGTGTAGATATTTGTCATTTACAATATGGAGTCAAATGGTTCAGAATGTTACAGGAGCTGAATCCTGTGTCTCTATGCTAAACTTTAATTGTCACGATAACAATAAAATGAAATGTGAAAAGTAAAAAGAAACTTGCTATGCACCAGCACCTGTAGTCTTTGATGAGGCTCAAATCGGGTTCTGGCGAAAAGTCTTCTAGGTTTCCCTGTTGGTGTAATATTAAAAATGATGTGGGATTTAATAAAATGCTTCCACAAAGGAAGTAATGTAATACCCATTGCTTCGGGGGTCTCAGAGGAGGTCAAAGAAAAGCACAGGAGGATTAAGAAGTCCATGGTATTTCTTGGAGAAATTCCTTGGATGAACCTGTGTGGCATTACTGGCATACTCTATGAAGTTAGATTAAAATGATTCCCCCTATGCTAAATTATGTGGGTTTTGCAGTCCTGAGTTTCCTCTCTGAATACATGATCTATTGGCCACTTAAGACCACATACCAGATTTGACTCCTCTTTAATAGTATACGCGACTTGGCCTTGGAAAGTGCATTGAGAAAGAATGTTGAAGCATAACTTTTACTTTGTAGCCTAGGCTGTATAGCCTATAGCCTACATGTCAATACAACTTTGAACTTTGATCAGGTGTTTTCTCATCCTGACCAAATGCAGATCACTGATAACTAAAAGTGATATATAAAGCACATATGACCTCTCTTGGCAATATGATATTATCTCAGTAGCCTAACTGGTAAATGAAAACCGTTTCATTTCAAACCCATTTAGCCGCTTCATTAAATATTTGATCAATAGCTTACTGATGTTTTGGAGCGAGCGTTAAAATGAAGGATGACTGTCATTGCTCATTAATTGTAATGATGTTATTTGTTCCAAATGAAACGTAAAACTAGTAGCATATTTGGTGGCACATAATTGTCTGAGTGACTCTCATTGCAATAGTGTGGATGTTTTTCACTTACCGAACTGAAATGATCCATCATCGTGGAAGGCATCATTTTCATGCCTTTTACTTTTGTCTTCGCTCCCTTCCACGACCGACTCAATTGTCGACAGAAGAAAAATGTAGATAATGAACTGGACCAGTTGTGCCATGTTTATTGTTGAATAATTCAGTTGTTTTTCTCCTGACGCTGTAATATGTGCTACTAGCTCCTGCAATGACACACTGGAAGCGTTTAATCTCAAAGACGTCTCCTTCTGGATATTTTTCATTTTCTGCGGCTTTAATATCGGAAATAAACTCCACGCCCACTCCCCTAAGCAGTTGTTGTAGCTAATCCATCAAATCAAAGAATACAGAAAAGAAGTTGACAAGTAGATGTTCACATTGTAACTCGCCCACTCGAGATCTGTAAGCGCAAACATTCAGCGCCATATGCCATATATGGGATGGACTATGCTTAAAATCCCAATCATTTAGGCTACATTTACTATAGGCAGAAACTATTTTCAGCAACACATTGAAACATCCACGAGGACTAGTCATAATGTACTCATGGCTTGATATAGATTTGATTATCATCATAATGTTCTTGGAAATTCAGTGTTTGAGTGAATTCCTCTCTATAGCTGAAAGATGAGGTTCGCTTGACGGAGCAGAGTTCACAACCCCCTTTCAAACAATCAGACAAATTATCCCCTGACTTTTCTCATTCTTCAGCCATATGCCCGAACACCCATAGCACAGAGCAGTAGGCTATGCAATTTACTGTTCATTAATGAAAACTACTTTTCTATTCTATGTGATTCGTGCAGGATATTGGCTTAGCTTTACATTGCTGTGGTGGTATTTTGATATAGCCTCTTAACTTTCTTGGTCAATAAATTGGACATAAATTGACATTCTCCTCGATCATTCCCTCATTAAGGTATGGATGTGCACAGGGTCTATGGGAACCTCGGCTGTAAGCAGAGTTGTTGTCTATGCAATTGTATGAATTTTGTTTTCAATAATTTTCATTGTTAACAGGGGCCCTCATTTTGATATTCACCTCAGACAAAGTATGAGCTTTACCTTAAGATGCTTTAAAACTGACCTTGGTACACCTTTGTCCTGAATACAGTGAAAGCATCTGATGATTGATTCTCTTTATTAGCAAATGCTCAGACAATAAACCCCAGGAATCCTTCCTTCTTGACTACACAACCCTAGTGTAATCTGCCTGCAATCTGTTCTCCATCAATTTGCAGAGCAACCAGGGAGAGTGAGAGTGAATGTACAGTGTATGTCCAGCACATTGTGTTTCCTTTAAGTTAGATCTGCCAAAGGGGTTGGGGGTGGTGGGCTAAAATTCTTTCCACATGTAATTGAAAGGAACACTTACAGGACATTAACGTAAACATTGAGTAAGAGTTTTGGGGGATTTTTTTGTAAACATCTTGGCAGAGACTGAGTTGGCTCCGTCAAGTCAAGTGAATATTGATGCCTCCATACAAACACGCATCCAGTATAGCCTACAGCAGCTTTGATTCACTTTAAGCGAGCAAATCCTGGGTCAAACCTGGCACTACTCCCATAGTCTCACGGAGAGATTAGATCTGTTTATTTAATGTACAGAACTGAAACAAATGTGATGTCTAACATTTTCAATGTGTTGCACTTGGACTGAATTGTGGTCCATGCGCTGGCGTTCATAACCAAGCACACTTTCCCACAGATGAGAAACTGTTCACTCTTAGTTTTCAGAGCATACTGTACATACAAACATTTGTCCTATGTTTTGCTCAAAAGTTATTTAGATACCGCTGTTAAATGCATGTAAATGCATATCAATTGAATTCGGTGCAATGGAGATGATGTGATCAACTTTCCTATCTCACACACACACACACACACACACACACACACACACACACACACACACACACACACACACACACACACACACACCGATCACTGTGTAGTCACTAATTTTATGTCTGTCTGTTTTGTCTTTGTTTGCTCATCCACTGAGTGTCAAACTGACATATTCTAATCTTCCCATTAAATCAATTTAAACTGCTTGTATTTCCTGTCAGCTCAAATGGCTGTTGACAGACATTATTACAGCTGTTAAACCAACACATGATTTCATAGTTTTTGAAGGCATAAATCTGTATTTGTCTCAAACATAAAATCTTATATAAGAGCCACTCATCACATCTCCCTGGCAATTTCAAATTCCATAGAATCGTATGTCATTTAAATGCATGCTATAAATTCCCTTCCTGCATCCACACTGGATAGATTTAAATGTGAGCGTGAAGTCGAAGGTGTCAGAACGCACCATGTTAAAATTGTGGACAGACTTAACCCTCCTCTTCCACTGATGATTTGTTGTATTTTTTGTTAACTTTTTTCATTTTAATTTCAAAGGGTATTTCAAGGTCAACTTCATAAACACACTGTAAATAGACCATAATGTTTGTTGTTGTTTTAGAGGGAGGAAGGGTACACACCTAATGAAGTAATGACTATCTATACATACTTTATTTTAAGTGTAACTGAACACAGATTGGACTCTTTTTTGTGAGTAGTGATCTTTGATTTCCGCCCATACTTCATAACCTCAGTAACAATATAGGAAGAAGGCATGAACAAACAAATGACTTGTAAAACAACAACAGTAACAAAATTACTAGGTACATCGATTCACACACATATTACTGTAATATAGTTATACTGGGGCTTCAGAATACCATTCCTGAGTGCATATATTTTCTGGCCAGGAGGGGGCAAGTGTGTGTGTGTGTGTATGTGTGTGTGTGTGTGTGTGTGTGTGTGTGTGTGTGCGTGCGTGCGTGTGTCTGTGCATATACAAAATGCATTGCCACTGTGTAGGTACAATATGTGTGTTTGTCAGTGTGTGCCTTCATGGTTCTGTGTGTGTGTGTGGGCGTGTGTGTAAGTGCAAAAAGTCTGCACTCTAGATGCTGCTCTCAAACTGATTCAGTGCACGGATGCAATCTTGGGTGCATTGGCTGGTGGATTATTCTGTCAAAAAGCTTTCGGCTTTGGCAGACTAACCTGCTTTTGTAGCGCCAGCGTGGTCGGCTGGTGACCCCCTGGGATGAAAGGTTTCTATTCTGTATCAGTCCAATGGGACTACATGTCCACCAAGCTTCTTGATCCCGGGTGTTTCAGTTTCCTGGGAATTGTTGACCAAATATCAGAGAAAGGATCTCAAGAGACATATGCAAGCTGCCTGTCCTCTTGTAGAGTTCCTCATTTGAGACTGTATGAGGCAGATTTTACGGAGGCAGCTGTTATGGAAGACGTCAACCTTTCTCTGCTTTGTTACTCTCCAGCACTCAGAGCCATACAGCAGGACAGCCTTGACATTGCTATTGAGCCTGATCTTGGTTCCAAGGCTGTATTGTTTGGACTTACAGGTGTTGAGCAGTTGGCTGAAAGCACCTCTTGCTTTATTTAGACGGGCCTTTATGTCTTTTTGTGTTCCACTTTCACTGCTTATAATGCTTCCAAGGTATGAAAATTCTCCAACACATTTCCGCACCTCTCCATCGATGGTTATTGGAGGTGCTGTTGGGGTGCCCATTACCTGGGTCTTTTTCTGGTTAATGTACAGACCAGTTTGCTTTGCATAATTGCTTAACTTGTCAGTCTTTTCCTGGATATGGCTATGAGTGGATGACATGATCGCAAGGTCATCTGCAAAGTCAAGGTCTTCCATAAAAGAGAACGGGGTCCATTGGATTCCACAGGGACGGTCTGATGTTGTTTGACCCACCCAGTCGATGGTAATTCAAAACAGAATAGGGGAGAGGATGCAGTCCTGTCTTACTCCAGATTTGACAGGAAATTACTCTGTCAGGGTGTTAGGCCTAAACAAAAAAGTTGGTCAGTTGAGGCCATTTCCAATGTTATTAAAATGTGCCGATTTAGAATGTATTTACCTTTCATTAGGGGCAAATGAGTGAGTTGCTGAGCACGAAGCAGCATCTCGAAGGCGGATGGAGGCCCTGTAGCGTTACTTTGAGCCGCGGAGGGCATAGATTCTGGCTCTGGGGCGCACATATAAGTCAGAGTTGCCAACTTCGGGTGTTTGGCTGTGCCCATAGACTACATAGGCTATAAACATGTGGTAGTTGTTAAAGTTGAATAAAATATAGCAGTATGGGTTTCCCTGTGTCATTTGTAGTGGGTTTGTAGACCAATGGTTACATGCTGCCACTCAGACATGCCACCACTACGACATGCTTCAACTCCCATTTAATACAGTAATAGCTATTTACAGAATCCATATCCACATATTTACAGGCTATCCATATCCATCTATATATTTATCTACCAGGAGCCATAGCCAATGAAAAGTACATGATAAGAATTTGAGTGTGTCACAATTGTTTTGATATTGATAATAAGGCAAGAATCCTGATTTGATTTGGGAGCCTCCACCACACCAGTGAGGATCAAGGATATTACAAGGCATGTAGCCTACTTCCCCCAACACACTCAGTGAAATGGTGGCTTCATATCATATGGTTTTATTTCATTTAGGCTATATGATGTTTATTTCGTTTATAGCATTTAATTTCATTTATGTTTATAATTTGAAATTCATATAAGTTTACTTTATATCCTGCGTAATTACCTAAATGCATAGTAAGTTGACTATTTCATGCTCATTTGTTATTTTGACATTTTACACGATTGTCATATTGACTTAGGCCCTACATTTATCTTTAATGTCATCTTTTCATCGGACCCACAACATCCCCGACTCCGTTACCAGAGAACCAGGGTCCCCATGGTTTGTTATGCCAGAAAAGCGACGCCGACGCCGGCGGGAAAGAAACCAAAAGCTGGGCTTCAGAGCGCGGGTCTCAGTGTCAGACTACGCCACCCACACACAGATCACTGATCCCCAGCCTCTTCCTCTCCAATACCAGGTCCATTGTCCACAAGATCGGCGACCTGGAGCTATCTCTCGCCGCAAATAACTCAACAAGGAACGCAATGGTAGGCCTATCACCGCAACTTGCCTTAACTCTTCGATCCCCGACACAATTGTCGAGCTGACTGACAGAAACTCAACACAGCATGTGGCTCATTCTCCAGTGGGGGTTTTTGGGCTAAAGTTAAGCTTTCTCGCCTCAAGGGCCGCTTTCTTGCTACCTCATCCGTCGTAGCCTATTACCAGGTAATACGGCCCTGTTCCTTAATATTGCATCATAGCAGCTAGTAATTGCTGAATTTGTTCCAAATGTTGGATAGGACTGCCATATGATTTTTCAAAACGTCTTTGTTTCCATTGTGCGCCATGCACATGGCAAACATATAGATATATGCACTATCATTGTTCATGGTTGCGTCCTGTCCCTCAGCTAGTGAGCATGCTGCTGTCAGTGCCTTCAACTTGCTGGTGGAGCTGAACACGGTTGTGTGCATCCAGTTGGGTTCTATCAGCTCCCTCTCTAGATACAGTCGCCTTTCTTCTTCCTTTTTCTTCCCTTCTTTTCCACCTCGGCTGCTTCTCCTTGTCTTGTTTTAGGAGTTCTGCCCTTGTCCTTTCATCTTCACGCTTCTCCATCTCCTGTATGACTTCCTCTAGTCTCTCTCTTTGTTTTTGCATACACTTCAAGAAGTTGACTTTATATTCTTGGCACTTTTCAGTCCCACACTTATTGTTACTTACTTACTTACTTACTTACTTACTTATTCCTTCTATCCATCTCGTAGCCTTGTCCATTGCTTCAATTGCTTTCTTCTCGCTTCCAGTGCTCGAGCACTATTTCGGCCTCTCTTCATGTTGCTGCAACATGCTCTTCCTCCATCATGCTCTGTCGCTCCTGGGACATCCTTCTGTTCCTGGAGTCCAGTGTTCATAAGCTCGATTGGGTTGCTTAGTTTTATCCTCTAGTTCGATGGCTATTTGGACCCAATCATCCATTTGACACATCGGGCCTATGTCCTACTGCCACTTTTAGAGTCATATGTGGCATTGTTCCAGGCATGTCAAAGTCTGCTCCCATGTTCCATCTTTCCACAAACTTTACTTCAGCAGCCACTCCCTCCTTAGATGTCCAGTTGGATGTGTTTCCATCCTCCCATCACTATTTTCCTATCTTTCCTCATTTGGCTTCTGGTCAAACTTTAATGTGCAGTGAAGGGGACATCTTATTTGGTATTCATGCTTATTGTAAATTTCTCGTTCCAGGTCTGGTTCCAACTGACAGATCCAGTATACTTACTGGACATGGTTTTGTGGGGGGCCGTGTATCATCTGACGGGGAGCGTTCAATTTGGAGTCTGAGATTACACGTGTCACCCCCCAGCAGGTTGACAGGTGTGTGTTCCTCTATTAAAGCTGGGATCCTAATTTCCTTGTTTTCTATTCAAATTGATCCTGGGGCTGTCGTTTGAAAAAGCTGTGTTTTTCCTGAAAAACCCACCGTCTTCACAAATGTTCCTGCAGACCTCGGGAGGTGTTGGGTATCCTTTGGGGGAAGTGTACATTGCTCCTGGATCCACTAAACATTTAACCTCTCTGCCCTATATTAGAACCTGCAGCATTGGTTCTGTGTCAGTTCCCCTTTGTCAGGGCGGGGAACTGACCCTTCCCTGGGTTTTCCGGGTCTCGTCAATCGTAGGCTCCCCTATAGGGGGAGACCAGGCCAGACTCAGCCTGCCCCTGTGGTGGGTCACCTGCTTGCCAGACTGGGCTTGGCCTTGTAACGGAGCTTCTCCATATTGAGAGGCCTGACCACTCGGTCGTATTTGCTCTTGTGGTAGTGGTGTTGGCCCCCCTTGGCCGTTAGCCCTAATTGGGCAGTCCCTGCAAATGTGCCCTGCTTCTCTGCACATCCAGCATTGGACACCACTTGGTCCTTGATTTTGTTGATTACGCTGTTGTCCTTTTCCATAGCTTCCTCTTTCGTGCCCAATTCCTCCTCGGCGGGGCTCACCTCTCTGGGACTCTTAGCTGTATCACCCCAGGCTGCTGTTACCACTAGTGTTGTCACAGGCTGCTGTCCCACTGGCATTGACTGTTGCTGTGGGGCAGAAGCCTGTCCAGCCGGCATGGGATGTTTATGGTCCAGGTTGCTTCATGTTCCCCTTGTGCCATATCTTCCTATGGTTTGCTTGTTGGGTAGGTTGCTTGGGTGATGTTTATGGTCCAGATCGCTGCCTGTCCTTAATTCATACACTATTGTTGGAAGCCATATTTGAAGTTTTGAGTATACTAATGTATTTTATAACTTGTGTTGTTCTCCTCCTTCCACTGGATGTCCTGTTTTGATCTCTGTGACTGCATTATTATCTTCTTTGCTGGGTGGTGTTCCTCCTGTGCTTTCTCCTTTTTTTATCTTCAAGCTTGTGGAGGTCTCCCTTCTTTTTATTACTTCCTTCTCTTATTTATGTCAACTCGGATGTACTGTTGATCTTGCCCTGTCTCAGGCTAAACCTCTGGCTCTATGTGCTTTCTAGAGTTTACTTCTCTGTACTTCTCGGAGCTTTGCTCGAATGGTGTGGTATGTGGTTGCTTCCTCTTTAACCCATATTAAGATCAGTCCTGATTTTTTAAATCTGTATTTCCAATGTGGTGCACCCAAGGAGCCCTACTGGAGCTTTGCTGTAACTGTTACAGTAACAACTTGACCCTTTGCTTTTATGTGAGGTTTGCTGCTTACCTTCAGCAATCACCGAAAAGGTTTTCTCGCTCTCCCTCTCTTTCAGCTGTGGCTGTGTATAAAGGGCCTACTAGCCTGTGTGTGTGTAGAGTGTAAGATTCTATCAGCTGTGGCTGTGTATATGATGGGCCTATTTAGTGTGTGTGTGTGTGTGTGTGTGTTTGTGTGAGTGTGTGTGTGTGTGTGTGTGTGTGTGTGTGTGTGTGTGTGTGTGTGAGAGATATTAGGCTGTGTGTGTGTACTAGTTCCTTTTGGAGTCTCCTCCGGGCAACAAGCCAATTTCAGCCTGTGTGTGTGAGAGGTTTCTGAACTCCCCCGTGTCCTCCCCACCTTTGTGCTTAGTGTCTGTGGGCAAAAACTTTTGAACACAATTATTACTCTTTTCGTTGTTTGCAATAACTTTAAATACTTATGGTCTGGCTCATTCACCAATTGCCTGTCTGTGCCTTTTCTGGTCACTTGACTTATTTAATACCACAATTTTATTCTTATATGTATACCTGTCGGAGCCTCTCTGGTCACCCGACTTTATTTGAAACAACACATTTTATTCTCATACAGTATACACACTCCTCAACAATAATGATATGTGAGTAACTTGGATGCAATGAAATTCGTTTTTTAATTATAACTCAGTGTTTAGGGGATTGAGACTCCAAGGGGTTAAATATAGTCTGGCTTATACCCAATTGCCTTGTTTGATATCACCGATTCATTTGAGACCATTCATTCTATTGTGATCGGTTTGGCTTATACTCAATTGCCTTTAGGTTTGGTGATATCAACTCATGAATTTTATTCTGTGTGGTCTGGCTTATACCCAATTGCCTTATTTGATATTACCGATTCATTTGAGACCATTAATTTTATTGTGACCGATTCATTTGAGACCATTAATTTAATTGTGATCGGTCTGGCTTATACTATAATGCCTTTAGGTTTGGTGATATCAACTCATTGAGACCATGAATTTTATTCTGAGTGGTCTGGCTTATACCCATTTGCCTTGTTTGACATCACCGATTCATTTGAGACCATTAATTTGATTTTGATCGGTCTGGTTAATACTCAATTGCCTTTAGGTTCGGTGATATCAACTCATTGAGACCATGAATTTTATTCTGGGTGGTCTGACTTATACCCAATTGCCTTATTTGAGACCACAAATTTGATTTGGGAGCCTCTCTTGTCACCTGACTTTATTTGAAGCAACAAATGTTTTTTATATATACACCATGTGCGTGTCTGTATGTAATTCATCTGCTTGCACGTAGAGGGAGCAATATCACGAGGGGCAAAGCAAACAATACAACATGGAAAATACCATACAGGGTATGTGTCTGTGTCAAGCCACCTGTTCTGTGGGCAGGATTAGGGAAGGCAAAGTAAACACCACACAACCGCATAAAATACCTAGCAAATTAGTTGCTATGTCTACTCGTAGAAAAAATATCATATCACCATGAATATATATGTGTGCCAGGCCGCCTACTCTAGAGCAGGATTTATTCGGGAGACAATGCCAATAACGCGTGTCGGAGTCAAGCCGTCTGCTCTATAGGAGCAGGATTTTATTCGGGAGACACTGCCACAACGTGCCTGGGAGTCAGGCCGCCTGCTCTAAGAGCAGGATTTATTCGGGAGGCAAAGCAGACAACACACAAACCTTGCAGATCAGTTTTACTGTCTGCTCCCTTTGACCTTCAAAAGTTTTCAGAATACATGCATCTTTCTGACTTTTCCTATTGCGTAGATCAATACCATTTAACCATAATAATCAAAGGTGTAGTATACTAAAACTGCTGATAACATAAAACATAAAACATAAAACTACCATATACAAGCATAGATATACAGGCGCTTTTTAAAGATCAACAGTATAACCCAATCTCATCACCCTACTTCAGTAAACAGCACCGTCCCTGGGCTACCCACAAGTCAGCAACAGACTGATCGCTTAACTGAGGAGGGTCGGTCTGCGGCATGGGCGTTACATATGTTGCAAGAAACTCCCCAATTAGGCGTTCCTGTCGTGAATAGTCAACCAATCAGAAGGAGCTTTGCACTGCATTCTGGGAAATGCTTAATTTCCGGAGTTTGACTTCCTTTTATCAGTTTGTAAACGTCCTCTGAAGTCCTCGTAGAAGCCACGGAGAAGCTACGATAGCAGAGAAATTGCAGCTAAACCGATGAGACGTAAGTAACTTCTATATCTATAACTATGTCTTATACTACCATTTAAGCAATTCCAGCGTTATATTAGAATATGGGTAGCAAGGCGAAAGTAAGCAGAACGGAGGAATAGATTGTTTGCTTGTGATATGGTGCTTGTTTGTTTGTATGAAAATATGTAGGCCTACTTAAAATGATACGTGATAAAATTAGTCATCGTGTTTATGTGGTAACGTTAAAAGCATGCCAGCAACGCACATTGTTTTCAACTAAACCCATATAAAGTGAAGACGTAACGTAGGCCTAACTAAATTCGGTACTTTGGGGTTAACTGTAACTATTTTCTGCGGCTGTTGAGTGGTGAACAGGTGGTCTGTTGATTTGGTGCGTTTTAAACGGCCTCAAAAATGGTTACAGTTAACACCAAATTACCCTAAATTCTGATTAGTGACTGTAGTGGAGCTGAATCGAGCTGAATTTGTTTTGGCTATGCCGAAGATCCTTGCAATGATGTGATGCATTTGCTACATGAGTGATGCCATAATTAAAAACCAAAAGGTTCATTTGTTATGTTCCTATTGACATAAAGAATTATTGAGTTGTCATGTAAAACAAAGACATCTAGGAGTTCTACAACGTTTGACCAGTACAATTACTAATACTGTATTCATAGGTTTCATCAGGTCCCTTTACACAGGTGTATACAATCAAGCACCTTGATTATGAATGCAGACTGCATGGTGCTTGATTAATACACCTGTGCAAATGGACTTGAATTCATGGGTTTCATCAGGTCCCTTTGCACAGGTGTATTAATCAAGCACCATGCAGTCTGCATTGATAATCAAGGTGCTTGATTGTATACACCTGTGGAAAGGGACCTGATGGAAATCCATGAATAGTCAGTTTGACTTTAGAGGCCTGTTAGTTGATCACTACTAGAATCTTAGCAGAAGTTGGATAATGTTCTCTAATAAGTTAATGTTCTCCATATGTCTTCCTATCACTGCAGTTACATTCTTCCATACTGTCTAGCGGTCAGAAGCCGCAATTACGAAGTTGTTCAGACCCAGGATGCACGCTGCTCCACTGCCCTTTCTGCCCAGAGTACAAGGGTGACTATGCCAGGGTGGAAACGCACATGCAGAGCCATTTGAAAACGGTGGTACATTATGGAGGTATGTATGAGATTGATAGTTAAGCCCTTAGCCCTGTACCATGGTCTTCTATGAAACTGTATGGATTGGTTCTGAAATTACAAAAGGTTCTGAAAGTAATGTTATTAGTAATGAAGTGAAGTTGCCATTCAATTGTTTCATGTAACGTTAGCAGGCTATTTGATGTTTATATCTATTTCTTATTTAATTATTCTTTTGTTGTTCAGAATATGTGATCTACAAATTATTCTTTTGTTGTTCAGAATATGTGATCTACAAATACAAATGCACACACAGGCCAAGATTTTGTTTTACTTTTATTTATTTTATCTTGCATGGCCTGCAGAAGTTTCTGTGTTTGTTCTACAACAAAGTATTGGCGAAATCTACAGGATTGCGCATTTACACATTTGCTCTCTAACAAAAGTTGGGAAAATGCATGCTTGGTGCTTAAACTGTTATGAAACATGAAAAAAGTTGATCTCTTCTGGGTTTGTCCTATAATAAAGTTTAGGCTACTTTGCAAATAAATGGTTGTTGTGTCTTTATTGAACAATCCATATTGAGTGAACTTGAGCTATGCTGTCTGATTACATAATGCTCCATATACCTTAAACACATTTGCTCAATGACCAGGATATGAATCAATATTTTTAATTTGTTGGGATACACAGCCTGGGAATAGTGAAAGACATTTGACTGTAGTCAGCCTATGGACTACTTCATCGGAGAGGGTGCTGCAGGGATGGAGGATCAATGGGGAGGGGGGAATGATGTGTTAGGTTTGTGTATTGTTGAGCTAAATCCTTGTAAATGCAAAGCAATATTATGAGACTGTAATGCTTTGCCAGCTGATTTGTGACTCACAAAGGAGTGAAGGGAAGACACTACTGCAGCATTTTTGTGTCCAATATTGTATTGTACAGTAGGCCTATCCTACAATCCACTGTCTGGTACAGAAACACCACACAGGCTGAGAGAAGGGCTCTACAACATGTTATTAAGTCTGCAGAGAGGATCATAAGAACAAAACTTCCCTCTATAGAAAACATGTATGCACAGCGCTGCCAGAAGAGAGCAGAGAGAATCATCAAAGACTCCTTTCACCCAGCTCACTCTCTGTTCAGACACAAACACTGCACATACAACTTGTGACAAACCTGTAAACATGTGGAATATGGGAAAGGTGCAATACTACAAAGGGGAATAAGGGCAATATGCAATATCTTATACTGTACTGTATATGGGACTACATACAAGGCTAACAAGGGGACAATGTGCAATACTTTGTCAGTGTAATGTGGAGATTATGTGCAATACTAGGGACAATGTGCAATATCTTGTGCGATACTATTAATGGGACAATGTGCAATATGAATCAGGTGCAATATTGTTAGTGGGACAACTGTGCAGCAACAATGTGACTGAGTAATATTCTAACAGTGGAATGTGGGGATCATGTGCAATATCAATATTATTATGGGAAAATGTTTATATCTTGTGCAATATGGAAATCCGGTGCAATATCAATGGGACAACTGTGCAATATCTAAACTGCAATATGAGAAGTATGCACTTGTATCCACATGGGACAGGGTGCAATATCTTGGATGTGTGACACTTGCGCACCCACACACACACACACACACACACACACAAACACAGTCTCAGGGACGCAGGATTTGCACTGTAGGCTACTGTAGCACTTAAACTACTCTGCCTCTGTGGGACTGTAGGCTATTCTTAGACTGCGTACACAGTATAATTTGACGTCAATGTTTGCCTGATGTCTTGTATGAATCATGTTTTTGTCATGTATGCTCTTAAATATTTGTCATGTCTGCTTTTAAATATTTGACTTGAAGGGCCTGCACAAGAATTCCAATTTGTCTATGGTTTATGCACAAATGGCCAATAAAGAACTGACTTTTGACAATTCAGTAGCATGGTGCTTATGCAGTGGTAACTTTATGAATATCGTTTTTTTCGTATCCAAATAATTGCATTAACTGTAGGCGTTGATGTGTAATTATTATAGGAATACTGTCGTGATACTGCAGTACAATACATTTTTTTCGTAACGGATAATCTATTTAACAAGTAGGCCTACAACAATGCACTGCACAACCATTTTCAACTTCTTCTGCTGGATTGCGTTTAAACTTTCTGCTTTACTAAGTTTGGTTCAATGCTAATGGAAAGCGGGCTGTGCCCTTACTTTGACATACATGTTAGACCGGATGTTAAAGAAGAAAAGGGGGTGTTTCCGACTTAGATAGAAACGCCTATTTATGTTTCCGCAGACCGACGATATTCGCAGGGGTCGGCAACCCAAAATGTTCAAAGAGCCATTTTGGACCAAAAAAAACAAAAAACAAATCTGTCTGGAGCCGCAAAAAATGAAAAGCCTTATGTAAGCCTTATATGAAGGCAACACAGGCTGTAAGTGTATATTATCTATATTAGCCTACTATCAAAATGACTACGTAGGCTACAACGAGGCTACATAATGAGCTTTCATGATTAAATGTTTTTCCCTGCAGCGCATCTCGGAGAGAATGACACACCACGTGACTACTCCGCTCTATATGGTGCTTTAAGTTCAACTTTGTATAATCACCATCCGTGAACCGTTGTTTTCCACGTTTTAATATCTCTCAGGTTGCAACAAAATTTCTCCAGAAGTAGGCTACTGCAATCGCACTTTTTCTCTCAGTCCCAACTGGATAGTCGGCTGCAAATGTAGCATGCCTTCCCTGAAAATGTCTTTCTAAATGTCTTTCTCTTTGTTGTTCGCCAACTTCTCATTACAAAGCAAACATGCAGGCAATCCTTCCGCAATGGCAATGAAAGCAAATGATTCGGTCCATTCTGCCTTAAATTCTCTGATCTCAACGGCTATCTTTCTCTTTTTCCCTTTGGGACCCATGGCATGGCCATATGCTGACACACCCGCCGGTTTGTTTACAACCATACTGTAGGTTTACACAGCCACCTGCCTGGCACGGCGCCGCCCTGAAACGTGTGTCGCAGGCTATCAAATCTTCGTTGACAGAAATGTTGAACTTTAATATTCATTATGCACATTTTTACAACATTGGAAAACGTTAAGAATGTTTGTCCTCATACAGATACCATATTAAAACAAACAAACAAAAATCCCCCCATTCATTTACATACATTTTTGAAGACGCTGCAGGGAGCCACCAGGGTGGCGCTAAAGAGCCGCATGCGGCTCTAGAGCCGCAGGTTGCCGACCCCTGGATTAGAGCCTGGCAATGTCTCAAAAAGCTTACTACCACACCAGTGCCACTAAATGAACACAAAAGCTGCCAGGGTCCAAGTCCATTTGATTAGGGTATAGTGCCACTCTTTAAATCCATTAAATCCTCTAAGGATTCTTTATGTGAACACAATAGCCACATGCTCACACAAGGGATATCCTTTTGTGCACCAAACAAGTCACAATCAAGTAAAAATTCATATAAGACTATCGCTAAATCATACTGTGAAACAAAGACTTTCAAGATGAGACAATAAGAACTGCCAGTAAATAATAAAAAAAAAAACCCGTTCAGAATCAAAATTCAAAATCAGATCACGCTGCGCAAGTGCGGTGGCCATAATAATACACTATAGTTTCACTATGGCTATATCACTATTTCTTATTAAAGGTCATCGTCAGTTGGAAACATCTGTCCTAGGACACAGGCGTACCCAGGAGCTAGAAACACCAAACCCTGCATAGAGAGGTTCAGTGAATGTAGAGTAGAATGTATGTAAGTGAGTAAGTGTGTGTGTGTCCGAGGAGATGCTGTAGAAAGACAAGGTGCCGGCCAACCAGTCTAAGTACACTCCTACCCTTTTGGTCAAAGATATGGGGGCAGGTATATCTGTGTAATTATCATCATGCCAGGCACAGTAATTGTTCTTGAAGCAGTTTAGATTCCAGGACTTGTCATTGTATCCAAATACGCGGTCGTGTCCTTTTCCTTTTCTAATGATACTTTTGTATGTCACTGCGATATCAGCCCTGAAACCACTCAACTCAGCCTCCCAGTAGCAGCGTCCAGACAGACTCTCTCTACTTAACACCTGGCGGCGCTGCTCAAACCTTTCCGGATGATCGGGATATGACTGCTTCTCTTTCACATGGGTCACCTGCCTGTCCCCTTCAGACAGAGAGAGTTCCATGTGTGCTGTGTTTGGGTCCAGTGTGAGTTCACAGGTATCTGCATAAAGGAGCAGACATCAGGAAAAAATATAACACAACAAAACTTTTATTTTAGCGAACATGTTAGCCATTAATACATAACTAAATATGTGTATATTAGTGCTTAATAAGGTCTGTCATTACACATTTATTATGAATTAATTATGAATTATGAATTGTTCTTGATAAATCCTGAATAAGCAACTAGTTGGTCTTACTCTACAGTTACCAGTAGTATGGATCAAAATAGAAACTGATTAGCCTTCTGAAACATTGTCTTAATATGTTGTTATTATTCCATCATTATAATGACACAGTGAATTAGGATCCATTATATACCATTTATATTTACATTTATTCGTTTTTAAGGTCTGTCTGAATGGTGTATATGCAGACTCACACTTTCGTATTCCTGGAATAATCCTGAACACTTCATCATGGTCCACACTGCATACAAATATTCAGTATTCAGATTCAGACAGACATGCATGAGTGGACAGTACACTAAACACAGAGACTGTTTAAAATATCCATCTCACTGTATTTTTTTTATCTCTATGACAGGCATCTCAGATACAGCTACTGAACTGGTTTAATTCACTCTATTGGACAACTGTGCACTACATACTTAAGTCTCTTCAGTTTGCAATGTGGATCCTGCAGTCTAGCAGAGAGTAGCTTCACTCCTTTGTCTCCTGGGTGATTGTAGCTCAGATCAAGCTCTATTAGGTGTGAGGGGTTTGAACTCAGAGCTGAAGCCAGGTATGAACAGCCATCCTCTGTGACTAAACAGCCAGACAATCTAAAGGGATAGTTACCATGTGATGTTAAAATTTATATTACACCTGCAGTACATATCAAAACACTGCTCAGTCAGACATTTCTGCACAACATCAATGCAGGAAGATAATGACAGACAGATGACGTTTCATTGTCAGATTCAGCTGTTATTTCTTAGCTATGTGCAGTTTAAAACATTGTGTATACCAACAGACTGTGGAATGGATTGGTCCGCACACTGGGTAGGCTCCAAAAATACACTTTATTTACTATAAAAAGGCAACGTTTCGATCCGCAGTGGGATCTTCTTCAGGCAATGAGAACAATGGTCTGAGATGTCATTTATCACATGTTTATCACATTGATGTGATAAATGACATCTCAGACCATTGTTCTCATTGCCTGAAGAAGATCCCACTGCGGATCGAAACGTTGCCTTTTTATAGTAAATAAAGTGTATTTTTGGAGCCTACCCAGTGTGCGGACCAATCCATTCCATTATCTATACTTTTGTCCGGCACCTGGATTATTTCTGTGGATGTGCGCACCCCAACCAAACGCCTATAGCCTACCAACAGACTGCACAGGAATGAATGTGCATTCTGCCTCCCACAGGACCGAGCTGCACTTGTCTTATTAATGCATTCAGGCAAAATGGGAGTTTTGCATAAATAAATGAGAGAAGAAGAAGTGCTAATAGTGATTAGGTTTCCTGGCATCTGCATGAAAACATGTCTGTTTTGAAGTAAAAAAAAGAAATCCAGATAGCAGTTGAAGTGTCAATAGGAAATAGGCCTACATTTAAGAAATAACAACATTGCGTTCTAACATTGATAGACAAACTGTGAGCTACAACGCTCAATCAGTCTATCTTATTGTCTCATATATCTCACCTCACAAATATAAATTTGTCTTTATACTGTACCTCAGTAGTTCCAGTTTACAATGTGGGCTCTTCAGTCCAACAGAGATCAGATTCACTCCTGAATCCTGCAGGTCGTTGTTACTCAGGTCCAGCTCTCTCAAGGGCAAGGATTCAGATTGGAGACTTAAGGCAAAAACCTTACAGGACCCATGAGTGAGATTACACATGGCCAGCCTGCATTTAACAGCGACACAAACAGAATAACCAGCAAGAATACAACACATTATGTCAGGAAACATTTCACCACATCAAAGAGGATTCTCTGATACACTGACCTCATTATCTCCAGTTTACAGTTAGGGTTATTCATCAGCCCAGCAACAAGCAGATTCACCCCTGAATCCTGCAGATCATTATTACTTAGATCCAGTTCTCTCAAAGGAAGGGTCTCTGATTGTAGAACTGAGGCCATAGCTTCACAAGACTGATCAGAGAGTTTACAGCATGCCAATCTAGATATAACAAAGTAACATGATGTTGTTAATTTATTATCAAATCATAATCAAAAACATATTTTCTCCACCGAATCGATTTCCATTGTATTGATGAAACTGCTACCATACATGAAGTTTACGATCTACGCAGTTGCTTAAGGTCAGTGCTTTCTTGTAAGCTTTCTACAGTCCATAATTGGCTACTTTTGACTCAGTTGTCAGTACTATAGCTACCATAGCAGTCACAGCTGACAGTCTCTGAGTGACAAAAGAATAACTTTGAACAGAATATATGGCACACACCCCAAGACCTCCAGTTTACACTCTGGGCTCTTCAATCCAGTCAAGAACAGCTTCATTCCTGAATCCTGCAGCTCATTGCTACCGAGGTCCAGCTCTCTCAAGGGTGAGTTTGCAGCTTGTAGAGCTGCGGCCAGAATTTTGCAGGACTGCTCAGTGAGATAACCATTCGCAAATCTGTGAGAGGGCACAATATATAGACAGAATACTGAACAAGATGAGGTGATTTTGGTCTACCATATCACGCTTCTTCCCCCTACTCCCCAAATTTTCCATAAAAGTCAATACTTACAACGCTTTTCTGCAGTTCATCACAACTGGTACCAATCTTCGAGCACCTTCTTCTGATGTATTGAATTTCTTAAGGTCAAACTCATGCAACACCTCCCCTGACATCTGAAGAATGTATGCCATTGCTGAACAGTGTGCAGCAGAGAGTATATCGTCTGAGCGTTCATCTGATTTTAGAAGTTCCTCAATTTCTCTGTGAAGAGACTGGTCTCTCATTTCCAGCAGGCAGAGGAAAAGGTTGATGTGTCTCTCAGATGAGACATGACGTGTAGCAAATAGACAAGGGTAGACATTTTCGTTTCTCACATCTTTGACACTGTCTGTAATGTACTTAATGGTATTCTCAATGCTCCCAGAGCTCTTCTGTGTATGGGTCAGTAGACCTTCAAGGAGACTCTGATTGGAGTCCAGTGAAATTCCAAGAAAAAACCTCAGAAAAAGATCCAGATGTCCATTCTTATTCTGTAAGGCTTTGTCAACCGTTGCTTTTTGTAGTTTATACAATGCATCTTTCTCAGATCCATCTTCTTCACTTGTCTTGTTCAACTCCTCGTCATCTGCCAGGAAGAAATCAACTGCCTGCATGTTATTGCTGGTAAAACAAAGAAATGCATAGAGAGCAGCAAAAAACTCCTGAAAGCTCAGATGTATGAAGCTGTAGACCTTCTTCTGATTAAGCACAGACTCCTCCTTAAAGATCTCGGTACATAACCCACAGTACACTGAAGCCTCAGTGATATCTATGCCACACTCTCTCAGGTCCTCGTCATAGAACATGATATTGCCCTTCATCAGTTGTTTGAAGGCCAGCTCAGTAAGTTTCAGAATCACTTCTCTGTTTGACTGTAGGAGCTTCTTTGGATCTCTCTCACCTCCCTTATCAAACTTATCGTGCTTTACATTTGTCTGAATGAGCAGGAAATGTATGTACATTTCAGTCAGAGTTTTGGGGATTTCTGGCCTGTCATCTTCTTCCAGAATCTTTTGAAGCACAGTGGCTGTGATCCAGCAAAATACTGGTATGTGGCACATGATGTATAGGCTCCTTGTTGTTGTAATGTGTGAAATGATTTTGTTGGATTGATGTTCATCAGGGACTCTTTTCCTGAAGTATTCCTCCTTCTGAGGGTTATTGAAGCCCTCAACTTCTGTCACACGGTTGATGTATTGAGGGGGGATCTGATTGGTTGCTGCTGGTCTTGAGGTTATCCAGATGAGAGCAGATGGAAGCAGCTCTCCTTTGATGAGGTTTGTCATCAACACATCCACTGACGATACCACAGTAACCTCAGATACCTTCTCACAGTCTGAAAAATGTAGTGGAATTCTGCTTTCATCCAGGCCATCAAAGATGAACACAACTTTACACTTGTCATATATCTTTGAGTCTACACCTTGAAGTTCTGGATAGAAGTCAACTAGAAGACTATAGAGGCTGTACTGGTCATTTCTAATCAAATTCAGCTCACGGAAAGGAAGCATGAACATGAAATCTACATCCTTATTGGCATTTCCCTCAGTCCAGTCCAGAATGAACTTGTGCACAGAGACGGTTTTCCCAATTCCAGCAATTCCTTTAGTAAGTGCTGCTTTTATTTTTTCACTTTCTTCAGGTGTATTTACAAAAATGTCATTGCAGTCGATTGGCTTGTCTTTTAAGTGTTTCCAGGATATTTTCTCTATCTGTAACACTTCATGTTCTTCATTCACCCCTTCACTCTCTCCTTCAATGATGTAGAGTTGAGTGTAAAACTCTGTCAGGAGAGTTTTATTCTCTTGTACTTTGAGTCCCTCAAATAGGCTCTCGTACTTGGTCTTCATATTGCATTTGTGTCTCTCTTTAATAAGGTGCAGGACATCATCGTCTGGCTGGTAAGAATTCTGCTGCTGAACTGGATCAGGGACCTGCTCACATACACCACTCTTGGACTGATCAAGGATCAGACCTTCCCTCTCCTCACTCCACAGACACATCAAGAGAAATAGAGAACAGTCACAAATGTTAGAGATTGGAGAAAGTACACAGGGTAAACGTTATACAGTCTCCACTATTATTATGATGTTTTAATTATGTTATGTTTTAAAATAAATTAGCAAAAATGATATAGTTGATTTTACACCCTGTTTCTAACCTTGGAGGCTTTTCAAAACTCAAGTCAGGGGGTATCTTCATGGAGATATCACTCTTCATGGAGACACAGCTGGGCACTTCAGATGCTGCTCTTTGGGTCATCTCTCTGCAAACATTACATTAAAGAAAAGAGTAGTTTCCTGTTTGTTGTCTCATAAGCAATGGATTTTGAATTGGTATCTGTGTGTGTAGCTATATGTCAGAGAAACTCTTCATTGAAAATATACATCTTTGATAGCATTTACACCCAATGTCTTACCTTGTATTAAAAGAGGGGTTCTCATTACTTAAGTCAGGGGGTATCTTCATGGAGATATCACTCTTCATTGACACACAGCTTGGCACTGGAGATGATGGTCTCTGGGTCTTCTTTCTGCAAACATTACATTTTTAAAAATAATGAGTTATTGTTTGTTGTCTCATAGCAACTGATTAAGTTTATTGCTGTGTGCAATAAGATAGCCATAGTAGACTAGATATTGTTACAGATCCATAGCTGTAGTCATTGCCTTTGCCAACTTATTTGGCATTATTTTTGCCTATTAACCAAGGTTTATACATTGATTTTGCTAAATTTCTTCAGCTATGAGGTTAATACACATCACGGGCTACATATAGAAATGCATTTCTTTTCTTCATTCTTCTTTATGATTAAAGCACGATCTGATTCTGAATCAATGAGCTATTGGGCACTGTAGTAGGTGTGGTTAATAGATGGGGGGTTTATTTGCATAAAAAAAACTGTCCTGCGGTTAATGTGGCTAAGCTGGAAATTACTGTAATGAACACAAATGACATGTGATATAAACCGAATTTCTTACCTTGGATTAAAAGAAGGCTTCTCATCACTGAAGTCAGGGGGTATCGTCATGGAGATGTCACTCTTCATGGACACACAGCTGGGCACCGGAGATGATGCTCTCTGGGTCTTCTCTCTGAAAACATTACAATTAAAAAAAGAATGCATTTCTGTATTTTATCTCAATGGAATTCTCAAGGAATTCATTTGTGGAGCTCTATGTTTAAAGAAGAGTACAGGGTACACACATCCAAAAAAAATTGCAGGGGCTAGATCAAAACTCAAACCGAAGGTAAAACATCTAAAGATCTGTACACTGTAGCTAGCTCCCATACGCTGTTGAAACGTTGCATATTCAACGTTTCTGAGGGCTTCTAATAGTGTGCAGATGCTTCTTTTGATATCCCTATATGTTTCACAGACACATTTTATTAAATAATTACATCTTTGATTAGTAGCATTTAAACCCAAATTCTTACCTTGGATTAAAAGATGGTTTGTCATCACTCAAGTCAGGGGGTATCTTCATGGAGATATCACTCTTCATGGACACACAGCTGGGCACTGGAGATGGTGCTCTCTGGGTCTTCTCTCTGCAAACATTACATTCAGGTGTGGGTGTGATGGAGTAATGGAAATGTTGCTAACTGACATGTCTGCCCAGGTTTGATTCCCGAACTCACTGTTGCAAGTTGTTTTGGATCGTCAATGTTAGCTAAATACCTCTATCTTTATTTATTTGGTTTTATCCAAAGCAACTTACATGTGCCAATTATCTGCATAGCCAGACTACCTGGATCAACTCAAGGTTAAGTGCCTTGGCTCAAGGTCACAATGGTGGGAGCTGGGAATCGAACAGACAACTTATCTACCTGTCTCTTTATCACATTTTAGATGACAACATGCAACAGCGAGGAGCCCATTGGAGTAACCATATCAACTCTATGGAATTGGTCTACAGTAATAAATGCTGTGACTCACTCTGGGTTGGAAGGAGATTCTCCACTGGAACACGATGGATCCACCATGGAGTAGTGATCACTCTTCATGGACACATAACTGGGCATCGAAGATGCTGCTCTCTCAGTCTGGTAGGGAGCAACACACTCCTCTGCAGCAGCATGATTTGATTTAGAGGAATTGCCTTCCTCTGTGTCTGCAGAGAGACTCATTTCAAAAGTCCCACTTCTCTCTCTCCAGACTGGTGTCAGGCCTTTATGAGGACACACATTGCACATTATTGATACATGTTATTGACACTATGATATAAGGTACAATACAGCCCCAGAAGCAGTGTGTAAGCTAGCTTTAAGGTTTATTAAGAAATAAATACATCATAGGTGAATTTGCCTCAATGTACATTACCCAATTTGTAAAAAGGTGTATTTTGGGTAACTGATTACTCCATTTACATGTAAATGATTATTTGCCACTCCTAAAAGTGCTTTCACATTTACAATTGATCCATCAAGCATCCCTTCAGTGTACTTCTGCCATCCTAGGATGCCCTGAACACTAACGTTTCATTCATCTCTTGGGTCTGTGGCACAGGGGTCAGAGGTCAAATTATGAGAGTCCCTATCATGGTGTATACTCTCTGATGCCTTCACAGCAAGCCATTGCACTTCTTCAACACATGTTTATTAAAGGGAGAGTGTAGTAACCCCTCCTACTCTATAACCTAGCTCTACAGTGTGCCATGTATGCAGACTGGCTGCAACACCGATGAGCCAGGCTCATTATTATGGCCGTCTGAATGCTTATTCAGCCATTATGGCAACACTTCATTATAGTAGCCATCTCTGAAAATATGTTAAAAACACTTGAGGGGGAGCAAAGCCTTTTTTGGCCACCTATTTGTCTGTAATATCTCACATACCCTAACACTCCATTGACTTTAATGCAATACTATTACTACACATTCATAATTCCCATAGGGTTAGGACATTCGGATAGTCCCAATGTCCACTGCAGAGGACATCTGATAAAACAGCAATTAAGATTTTTTTTTGCTGCAACATGTTTCTTTAGACCAAAATACTTAAATCATCTAAAAAAATATCTCAAAATTAAAACTTTTTTCCCCCCGGGTCTCAGGAGGTTATATACTGTAGGCCTAAATGCATTTTCAAGGAAAAGTTCAATTTGAATGCTGTGCATGTGAACAACACAACCGACATAACTAATACACATCACTTTGACTTTGACACTTTTGATTACACCATATTATTAAAGTAGAGTATTGGGTTGTATTCTCAGGTATAGTTAACAATTGGCTCAAATCATACCAAAGGAACTTCTTTCAACACCAATGTTACTGACCTGTGGTGTCCCAGAGGGGTCGATATTCGGGCCACTGTTATTCAACCTTTATGCTCCCTCTAAGACAAATCATGAAGTACAATTTGATTTCCTATCATAGCTATGCTGATGACACACACATTTACTTAGCCCTGTTGCCTAATGGCCCCATTGAGTCTAGTCAATCTATCAACCAAATGAACAGCTGGATGTCTCAAAAAGGGACAAAACTGAAGTAATTATATTTGTTAAAAGGAGGAAAGGATTGCCACTCTTCTTGACACAAAGGAGCTTAAAGCAAAGGACGTTGTTAACAATCTTGGTGTCTTCATTTCCATCTCACTTTCAACAGCCATGAAAGCAATAGGCTATATCAGCTTTTTATCACCCCATTGCCAAACTAAAGCACTCTGCATACTGTAGGTGCTAACATAAGTGAACTGATCATTTGTGTCATGTGCCATGCATATCAGTGACTTAAAAGCACTGATACTGGTTTATAAATCAACAAATGGGATGAGTCTGAATTATCTCAGACATGTTTCAGCTATATACACCTTTCAGACTTCTCAGATCTCAGAGAAATATTTGTTGGGAAACTGTCAGATTTGTCTGTGCGGTGCAGCTCTGAAATCAACTTTCAGATGGCATGAAAAATGCTCCAACTGTTGCCAGTTTCTGAAGACCAAACTGTTCTCAGATGCATTTTGCTAACTGATCAAATGCACTTATACCTTTAATTAAATGCACCCTATATTTTGTATTTTAATTATTCTATTTCATGTATACTGCTATTTTTAAAACTATACAGTTATTCTCCTTTCATGATTTTATAAACTGTTCTTTGCTTTTGCTTTTGTAAAGCAAATTGACTTTGTTTCACTTCATGAAATGAAAATGAGTGGCGATACTACATGGGTGGGGCCAGGATGTGTTTTATGTTTACAAGGTACTTTTACATTCGTTTTTTCTTGCACATGCAGTTATCCAGATGCTAAAAATATGCTTAGCCTCCATACAGGTATCAAACATAATCATACACATTGAGGTACAGTACATGGGCATAATCTAAGGCATGATTATTTATTGTCCTTCATTTTACTCTAAAATGGCATCTTAGTGAGTAACAAAAGGCATTCCTAAGTGTTTCTCCCTAGATACGAGAAAAGAGGAGAAGCTATATTTTATCAGGCATGAAAACTAGCTAAGCCTGGCATGAAAACTAGCTAAGCCTGTTCTGGCATGAAAACTAGCTGGCATGAAAACTGGCATGAAAACTAGCTAAGCCTGTTCCGACCTCCTGCACAGAGCATTATGGTCACAAGCTGCCTTCTTTGTGGTGATGTTGTGGTGATGTTATTTTCCTGCTTTGGTTTGTTTGTTAGTTCATGTTGTACCATCACATTGTGAATTACTTTTAGGCCTATCCTGCGTCATGTTTACTAAATAAGCTTGGCAGCCACAGAAATGCCCTACACTAACACATGTCCTGTGTAACCTATACAAAATTTGGCCATATAAACATATACAGCATCCATAAATATATTTTCAGGTATGCTATCAGGAAAGGAGGAGAGTGGAAAATAGTTAGAAATATGATAGGCTACAACAATTTTAAAAAAAGGAGGGGGGGGGGGGGGGGGGGATTAGCCTCAGTCACAGCCATCTCACATCTAGCACGCAAAATGGCAAACAGCAGCACTCCATAAAATATTTCAACTTTGCATACTAATTTGTAGAATTGAGTCAATATTACAACTACAGAATACAAAAGCCACCTTCAGCCCGATGCTGCTTATGTTCTATTCAAGTCTATTCAATTTCATAGGTTAACTTACCGTCGTGGACTGCATGTCCTCTGAAATGGCACAACAGCAATTCGACACCTTTATCCCTTAGATAAGAGGAAAGAGGAGAAGTTATATTTTATCAACATACTATCTGGCATGAAAACTAGCTCCTCCTGTTCCATCCCTCTCCTCCGCACCCTCCTCCCACACGTAGCCTATAGGCTGACAAGCTGACGTCGGCTGCACCAGATGCACATAAATTCCAACCTTCCCTCCTAAACGGGCAATATATTGGAGTCTATCAGCTTGGCTTACTTCAATTTTAACAGGTGGCACACAATACAGCAGAATCTGGGTTGCCTGTTGCAAATAGTTTCAGCATGACACTAACATTTAAACCTCCGAGTCCGCTGTGTTAAAACTAGAAAATTATTTCAGCTCCCACATCCACACTTGGTAGGCCTACTGGAAGTAAATGGCACTGCAAGCGAGAGAAATTCATTACACAATGCAAACACAATCTGAGAGAACAATGATAGTTTCCTCTAACCACTGTTGAAATAAAATATTACCTGTTAAAAAGTTATTTCTAGAAGCCATTTGTTATGCTACTGTATACAGAAATGTACCAACTTCAAGAAACACAAAGTGTACAGTATTCATTTCTCTATTAAAAAAGGGGTCATGTCAAAGAGCTCTTCACTTTTTATTTATATGTCAAATGGTGACATATCCTGATAGTCCAGGATGTCAAGGATGTCTAGGATGATACAAATTGTCCCGTCTATACTTGTTGTAGCCTGAATCATTCATGTGATTTTAATACAAAGGATGTGATGCTATGAACACCCAGTAGGGGGTCCTTTGCAATCAGCTAATAAAAAGTGTAAAGTGATAGGAACTGAGTCAGTTGGATGTTGGGGTTTCCAAGGCAATATGTTGATTAGTCCACCTCCAGTGGAGTTTATTTCATCAGTCAACAGGTGTGTCGGCCTTCTAAACACAATACGCTCTCTGCTGAGGCAGGCCCATTGCAGGATGATCAGTCCAGGGTGAGTGTTCTGATGCTCTTAGGGGCGAGCCGGGGTCTTTCCTCTTCAATCAGGTATCCCGTAGTGAGTTGTCTTAAGTGCAGTGCACTTGTCACAGCACTTCTCATCAACTCACACATTTCAATACAGTGCCTCTTGATGTGTAAAGACTTAAAACTAAAACGATATTTACATGAAGAGTGTAAATTGAGTGTCATAAGAGTAGTTGAAGGGAAACATAACATTTGTGCTTCAGGATGTTGTGTGTGAAAGCGCAGGAGTCACTACAGGTTAAGGTGAACTAGCGAACTGGTAATGTCCAATGGGGCTGCCACTGGCTGGGCCATACCAGCAGGCTCTGTGGGCCTTTCTGGGCGTCTGGATCTCACAACTAAAAATGGCAAGAGACAGAGAAGGGAGCAAGAAAGAGAGAGAGAGAGAGAGAGAGAGAGAGAGAGAGAGAAAGTGAGTGAGCGAGGGAGAGAGAGAGCCAAATTGGTTTAGTATGGTAATGAAATGTATTCTTCTTACAGTTAAGTGACATTAGGGAAAAATAAAAGTGTACTGGCCAACATATTATCTGCTATTGTTAGGCTATTACACCTGCCTTATTCTCTCAGTCAACAAAAACCCAACAGATCCTCCCTGATTCATACTGTAGGTTCACACACAAATGTGTGTATGTAGCAGAATACAGTCCCAGAGAGAGGCCTACAGCAGCCTGAAGAGCATTCCAAACATGTGTGGTACAAACCTCTGCGTGTGCCTTTGTTGGCCAGGAGAGGGCGATGTCTGCAGTGTGTCCTCTTCCTCTTCCTCCTCCGTGTTGCAGTCCGTGCTGCTCTCACCATAGATTAGAGACTGGCAATGTCTCAATGGGCTTACTGCCACTCCAGTGCCACTAAAGGAACACAAAAGCTGTCAGGGTCCAAGTCCATTTGACCAGGGTACTGTGCCACTCTTTAAATCCACTAAATCCTCTAGGGTTGTTTACACAATAGCCACATGCACACACAAGGGATATCCTTTTGTGCACCAAACAAGTCACAATCACAATCAAGTTAAAATGAATATAAGACTATCGCTAAATCATATAATGGGTTGTGAAAGAGTTGTGAAGACTTTCAAGAAAAGACAAGAAGAACCATCCGTAGGCCTTACACTGCATTCTTCAGTAAGCAGATTTTGAGGTCTCTTTCTTCTATGAGTTTTTTAAGAGACTCAATCTGTCTGTGCTTGTCAACCAGCTCCCTCTGTAAGCGGTGGTTGGTCTCCTCCAGTGTCTCACAGAACACCTTCCATTACAACAACAACATGCAGAGAATGTCACGGTTAATGTCTGGCTCAATCTGAATTGAAGCCCATCACTTACCACCATACACTTTTCTGCTTCATATTGCAAACAATCTGATGACAACATCTCATACATTTAGGTGATGGAAACAAAAACTTCAACAACCTCAACTGAAATACTGAAATAAGCCAAATAACTTACCCGGCTCTCCTCTAGACTGTCAAATGGACCTGGTGGATCATCCAGGCACAGGAATGCTCTAACTGCCTCACTGCGAGACAATATCAGTAGTCAGTCAGGTAAGAGGTTTTTTCCAATCTCTCTCTGCCTTTACCCAAGTATCTGTGAGCTACATTAATCAGCCTATAAATAAACTTGATGATTGTACCTCACCTGCAAGTTTATCATATTGTAATCCATAATGCAGCACAACAAACATTCAAATAGCAATTTAGCACACAATCATGTTTTAAACAAATTAATGCTATGTTTACCAGGCTTGTGTATTTTGTTTTTGCCATTTACAGCTGTTGTAAATGACAAAACCATTAGTGCTAAAACCATTAGCTTGCAATACTCCTGAGCAAAGAATTATAACCCGTAACAGTTTTGTAATCAGCTGTTACACAAGCGGTTCTGTAATATCTTTACTAAACTACATTTGAGTGCCATGTCTTGTGTCAGCATCATTTAAAATAAGACTTTGGGTGACACTTATATTTCACACAAGCAAGCGGCACTCAGGTGACTCCTGTCGTTACTAGTGAGAAGGAGCATCAATGGTGCACACATAGCTGAACATGTAGGGGACACAGAGCTGCAATTGCAATGCTGCTAGGACTAGGCCTGTCACCCATACAGAGTATACTGTATTCGTGCAAACATCTTGGAATGCTTACAGTATTTGTTGATGTTCATGGGGAAATCATTTTAATCATCATCAATATCATAAAACAATACCATTTGTGTAGCCTACATTTCGGTCATTATCCAAGATATGAATACAGTAAATTCAAGGAGGCTGTAGGGCAATCCCTGATCCTAAATATCAATCAAAGATATGTGATTACTAACCCACTAACTAGCCTCGCTTCAACCCTCTCTGTGTCAACCATACTTTAATCTGAGAATCTGTGAAATCACAACCTACAGAGTATAGACACATTCAGGTACCTGTTAGCGATGTCTTTGAAAGCAACCAGGTTCTGTAGAAAGGTCTGTAAGCCCAGTTGACGCTCCTCCAAGAAGGTCATATCATAGTTATCTCTGAACCAGCGCTTGGGTGGCAGGGAGAGCTTGAATCTTGGAAGCATTTCTTTCAGCTGTGCCAAAATAATGTATGGAATATCACAAAGTACAGTTTTGAACAACTGAAGACAGAAACAGGAAGAGAAGAAAAATAGAACAAAACAAGAAGCAGAGGGAACAAATGGCAAAGACAAAATAGGACAAGTTCTGTCTTCACAATGTATGACCATTCATCTTCTCCCAACCTTGTCATTGAGCCTGGAGAAGTCGGTGTATCGTCTAAAAACAACCCAACTTTCATCTGGAGTCTTCCTCACCAATATCTTATAGACCTGAGAAAGGAAATAAACACAGATACTGTATTAACAGACAGACCATCATTAACATGACAAGATATCACAAAGCTTTAAATAGCTGTAGATAAGAAAATGTACTGGTGGAGTTCTTCAATTCCAGTTTTTACAGTGCATAACATGGTTTGGCTAACAAGTGACTGATACTCATATGAAGAACTATGCATCATCATTTCCTGTATGTCTGTATCAGTTACAAACACCATACAGTAGGCTACTGACTGTACATCTCATGCGTTTAGTGATCACTGTTCTTTTCCAGGAAGTTACTTCCTCCCCCATCAGCAGATGGTTAAAACTTATATCAGCACTCTGGGAAAATATTCACAAGGATGCCTTGATTGCTTATGTACAGTAAGCTTACTACTGAATGCAAATACCATAATGCAGTTCCTCTGGTCTCCTACCGTGAACTTTGACCTCTCTTCCATGACCTCATAACCCAACAAGGTAGGGGTGGGTGGTCTGTCCTCCCAGTCATCCTGTAAAGAGCTACTCTCCACATTGGAAAAGACACCACTGGACCGCTCAAATCCCCTCCGCGACCCCAGCGGCGGGCAGGGACTACTGGGAGGACCGCTGATGGGACCTCCGCTTGACCACGGATCGTGACCTCTGGGAGACCCCGGACTGCTGGATAGACTTCCGACAGATCTGCTACTCCCAGGTCTAGACAGAGTCCACTTCACCGGTACTGCGACAGGTACAAAGGAGCTCGCCATATCACTTGGTTAAATCACTGAATCCTGCAATGGAGGCTTCACTCACTGTGTCGATCGAGCTCTGCACAAAGGAAGGCAAGAAATAAATGGCTGGAGCAGGTTCAAATCTTTCATCAAACAAATTCCGTACATTGTGGACACTCCCACTCCCATTGTATGAGCCAGCTCCCAGAAAAGAATCATGGTCTGTGCAATCCTGACCACAACTGGGGAAAGGTGCTTCTTGTTCTTGTGGAATAAGAACTTTATAGGCCTATGACAGCAGTTCAACTCACAGCCATGTGATGATGAGTAAGAGATAAAAGGGGACACATACCCCACACAGAGCTAGCAATTGAACTATTGTAAAGATATTTGTTAATTCGGTTTATCTTCTGTTGATTATGTTTAAACAAAAAAACAATAATAATTGACAGTAGCCTAATAATAAACAAGAAGACTGTAGGCCTAATGACAGCATAAACCGACTGAGTCATTACAAAATCACTCAGAAACATTTGATCTAGACTAGGCTAGTCTAAAAGGTAAATCACAGAAATGGGTCAAATTAACACTAAACCTCACTTGTTTTGCCTACCTGATTCTCCTACTGTCCGTCCGTTTAGTCATGACAAGGAGTAGCCTAAACAAAATCATGATTGTCGCACCGGCTTCGACATTGAGCCTATACCGATCATAAACCGCGCTGGCTATTAGTCTGTGCTATAACTAATTTACCAATTATCGAAATAATCTGATCTCAACTTTTTCCGTTTCGTTCAAGAGGCTTGGTTTCATTAAGGCTGCTGTTAAAGTCGATTATGTTTCACAGCAAACTTCTGGATTTAGCCTACTGAAAAAGGTGGGCATCGCATCCTTTCACTAATGCGAGCTCGTGCAAAGTTTTTAAGAAACGTAACTCAGCGACATTAGGCCGGGAGCCAGGTCCACCCCTCAGGATGTTTTTTGCTACCTTTTTTTTACTATTATTTCCTATTATCTTATACCTTGAGCCATCACAAGATGGTAATGACCACCCCCAACTCGGCCCCGTTTGGTTTCAGGAGCCAAAAAACACCCTTTTTGGGAAAAGCTTTTGGCGGAATGACATAATTGTGAATATTAAGGTACTGGAGCTACATAAATGGTCATATAACCCTATAATTTAGCATGGTGCATCCTGACACATAGGGGTAACTACCAAAAAAAGATTTTGGGGATTGCTGCCTTTTTGGTGTCAAATATCACCCTCAACATACCCCAAAAGACAAAAATATGTCTGTCCGCCTGACAAATTGTCATCAAAAGTGATCATTTTCAAGCATTTTATTATACATATCACTGCCTCAAATGTACACAAAAAACTTCCCAAGTTTATAAGCTTCAATTTAAATCCAAGTTGACCTTTCTATCTAGAGGATTACAGCTGGTATGACCAAAGTTCTCCACTATGCATAAAATCGGAGAAAACAGAACTTTCAAGCATTACCATTCCAAATGGGATTAAGCATATATTAAACATATTTTTAAAAGAGTCAACAAATGTGAGTTCTACTCTAGTACATATGAGCACTGGTCAGAGCATGTGTGTGTGTGTGTGTGTGTGTGTGTGTGTGTGTGTGTGTGTGTGTGTGTCCAGTGTAGTTATGCTCTGGGCATGCAGTCCGGCTGTATCTCTGATGACCAGTTTACAGCCACGTCCATTTTCACTGATGGCTGCTTGCTCACCTCTGACCTCTTTGGATCACCAGAAATGACAACACTGTATAGTAGCTACCATGGAAGTCAGAAAGAGAGAGTATTCAATACGCTAGTCAGCCGTGTGATCAGTTAATGATGATGGTTGTTCAGTGACGCTTGATTAAGACAGTTGAGAATCCTCTTACGAGCTTTAGAACCTGATGTGGTGGTTGTCTGGCTATGGGCTAACATGCAGCAGCAAGTAGCCTGGGTGCCAGCCGAACTTAGCCCCGGCCACAACATTTAAGGTTTGGAAGTTCGGTCTGGCATTGCTCCATTGTGGCGCAACTATGCTTGAACCAGAGCTGTGCAGACCAATCAAATTGTCAGGGTGGGCTTTATATGACGATGGAGAAATGATTAACAGTAACATACTCAACCACTTCACCAAAGAGCGCTTTGGTTGACTTAGCTTACAACAAAGATGCTGCTCTGATTGGTTGTAGGTCTATCCAATTGAGTGAAGAGGCATTTTTTTCCTGGTTCAGTTGAAACACACCCCATAATTACAGCCCAATAGCCTAGAAATCTAGATGCCCCTAGCAGCAGCAAATGTAATTTGGCTGGCGGGGCAGTCTAGGCACGATCCATAGAGCCAGGGAGCTGAGAACCCGAAGCACCAGCGGGCCAATCACAGCGTGTATAGAGTCGGTGGGTGGGCTTAACATAATGGTGACTGACAAGCAACCAGAAGTTGCGATGGTAACGCATCCTGTTATTTGAAAACAAGAAGATGATTCGTTTAGCGTTATCCTATTGCGTGGAGAGGGAAGGTTACGCATCCTGCTACTTGAAAACAAGAAGATGATTCATTTAACGTTATCCTATTACGGGGAGGGAATTTGAAAGACAACTGTTTATCCCACCCCTCCGATTGAGCCCTGTCTACGGTGAGTGTCCAGACCCTACATCTTGATGTGGGTCTGGCTCGTCAGGCTAACAGCCCAGTGGAGCAGTATCAGACTCAAATTCTGACTAGAATTTTGAGTATGACAACGTCAGGCTAAGCAGCAAGACAAGTTGTGGGTTAAAATCAGGCCTGCCACCATTGTGCCCTTGAGCAGGGCACTTAACCTATTAGTTGCTCTGGGGAGATTATCCCTTGTAATAATATGTACAGTAAAAGTGTAAAAATTAGTATATAAGTATGAATGAGTAAGTTTCCCCATGCATAAAGGCTTATTAATGAACGTTTCAGTAAATTTTCTTTCCTTGTAGAATCCTTATACTGTACTCCTTGCAGAATCCTGTGGTGGTCTTAAAAGTTAAAGGGTCGTTTAGCTGAAAGTCACAAACAAGCACAGTCAGGGCAAGTAAGCAAAATTCAGGGATTCTATAAAGCAGTCTCTTAGAGTTTCTGAGTAGAAATGAAACCAAAATAACTTTTTAGATCCAAGTGCTTGTAGCGGGCAGTCCTAAGCTACATAAGAAGCCAACAGTGATGGAGCTCAACAACTACAGACCGTTGGCACTCACTTCAGTCATCATGAAGTGCTTGGAGCGGAGAGTCCTAAGCTAGTCCTAATCAGACGCCGGCTCCCCACCACCCTCCCTACCAGTGTGCCTATTGCAAGAACAGGTCCATGGGTGATGCAATTTCATCTGCCCTCCACTTTGCCCCTAAACACCTGGAACAATGCAACCAGTGCCGTCACTCCCACCACGCGCATCATGCACTGTGCTTTAGGCACCAAAGGACAGAGGGGCCACCCAAATATAGCCAATGAATAGTAGCCTAGCTTTACTGCAAACTGTGCTTCTCTCCTCCTCGATAACATTTACAATGTCAAAATACACCAACACCATGGTACATTCAAGGATGATACTGTACTTTTGGGGTTCTCTCAATCTCCACCACATATAGCAGATCTAACTTTACTTACTTCACTTAAATGCAGGAGAGAGGCAACGAGAGTGGCAGACTCCAGCTGAATTATCATTGTGTATCTCCTTTTAAATAAGGAAATCAAGTCAACAAAGAGAGATTGTTGTTTGTGAGGTTATCTGGGTCCTATACTGTAGGTCCTACTGATAGGCCTACTGATCATTTTTAAACTCAGATCGGTGAAAGGGCTCTTTAACATAGGCTGCAATCAATGTGATTTGGGACATGGACAAGAATATAAAAACTAGTCTACTACTTTTCCTTTGTAGAATGGAATTGATGAGTTTCGCACATCCATTCAAATAGCTAGGTGGCTACCAGGCTTCACTTTTAATTTGAAACACAAAGCAACTCACATAGGCACCAAAATGGCCAGCAGCGGCACTGAATGCAACACCCATGTGAGGATGCTGTTCATTGACTTTGGCTCTGCGCTTAACCCTCCTGTTGTGTTCGTTTCATGTTTGCTAGTTTTATGCATCCGTCATAAATGGCTGCTGCATTATAACTTGTTATAAATCCATAGTGATACATATATTATCATCTAATGTTGTGATAGCTCTTTGTATCAACTTATATTCTGTTGAATATTACCTGTTTTGAACTTGACCTGAGCTCATGCAAGTCAGAAAGCAGAACATTATATTGGGGAAAGGTTCCAGTGGGGGCTGGCAGAGAAGCAAATAGGGGGAGTGATGGTGTGTTTGTGTGTGTGTTTTAATGTACAGAAGCACACAAACAGTCCATCTGATCAATAGGTATGCGCCTGGATTCAATTTTATACACTGACCATTTTCTCACTCATTCATTTCTAATGGTCGGTCATTTTTGACCGGGAATACACATGGGTGTTCTAAAGTTAAATTAAA
Organism: Sardina pilchardus; assembly: GCF_963854185.1. Classification (NCBI taxonomy): domain Eukaryota; kingdom Metazoa; phylum Chordata; class Actinopteri; order Clupeiformes; family Clupeidae; genus Sardina; species Sardina pilchardus. The sequence goes on along the minus strand of NC_084995.1, from coordinate 40,825,612 downwards.
CACGCAAATTGTAATGCAAATGATCAAAATTTGTTTTATGTGTTCAGATGCCCTGCAAGTCATGGAGCCTCATGGGAGTCAGAATAAGTTATCAATATTTTTTAAAGAAAATAATTGTCAATCAGTCACATGCGAACACAACAGGAGGGTTAACACAATCATCCCGATGAAGCTGATTGGGCAGCTTGGCTTGCTGGGTCTCAACACCTCCATTTGCAACTGCATCCTGGATGTCCTGATGGAGAGGCCCCAGACAGTTCAGTTCAGATTGTCAGCACCAGCTCCAGAACCATCACACTGAACCCTGGTGCGTGCTCAGTCCTCTACTCTTTACTCTCCTGACACACAACTTCCAGCTCTCTCTCAAACCACATCATCAAGTTTGCAGACGATACCACAGTAGTGGGTAACAACGTAACAGCAACCATGATGATATACGGCTGGGCAACAATCTCTTTCTCAACGTCCAAAAGACCAAAGAGGTGCTCGTTGACTACTGGAAACAGGAACAGGTGAAGGCCACCAAGTTCCTTGGTGTCCACACTGAAGACAATCTATCCTGGTCCACCAACAACTACCTGGCCAAAAAAAGCCCAGCAGCGTCTGTACTTTCTCCGACGGCTGAAGAAGGTCCATCTCCCAACACCATTCTCTTTTTCTTTTATAGGGGAACTATAGAGAGTGTCCTGACCACATGCATCAGTGTGTGGTGCCTTTGATTGCACGCTGCTCCAAAGAGCCACTGTAAGAGACTCCATGGCCTCTTCACTAGGGCTCAACCGATATGTTTTTTTCAGGGTCGATACCGATATCAATTATTACCACAAAAAGAGTCCAGTAACTGATATGAACAACTGATATGTCAGTTGTCAAAAAAGGGAGGTAGATAGTAAAGGTGATATGCAGCACACATTTTCTTTTTTGCATTTAATTATGCAAACATTTCTCTCTTCTTTTGTTACACAATTGTCTATCAACTTGCATCACAAGTGTAAATCATGTGTATCATGTTAATCCAAAAGCTGAGTGAGCTGTGGCCCGCAATTATTTTCATAGATTACACAATGGGCTGTGTTGTTGTTGTCACAAAGTGAATGCTTTGCCATTGTGCATGTGAGTGCATGAGAGAGGGAGAGGAAGGTGCATGCGTGATGACTATAGGCAAGTATAAAGGTTGAATAGTTTAACAAAACAGTTTTAAAATGGTTGTTACACTATTTAAGCATACAAGTTGTGTTGATATGTAGCTATAAACTACACTTTAGTGCACCTACTGTAATACCTAGCTCAGGACGACATTTAGTCCAGGTCAGATTTATTATGGCCGGCCCTGGGTGCCTGTAGTGTTTTCTGCCAGTCCGTTTCAAAACGGAGCAATTAGACTTCTTGACTTATGCTATAATGGAGAACTTTGGTTATACCAGCTGTAATCCTCTAGTTAGAAAGGTTGTTTATTGTTTATATGCAAAAAAATATGCTTAATCCCATTTGGAATGGTAATGCTTGAAAGTTCTGTTTTCTGCGATTTGATGTATAGTGGAGAACTTTGATCATACCAGCTGAACTCCTCTAGATAGAAAGGTCATCTTGGACTTAAATTGAAGCTTATAAACTTGGGAAGTGTTTCATATACATTTGAGGCAGTGATATGTATAATAAAATGCTTGAAAATGATCACTTTTGATGACAATTGTCAGGCGGACAGATATTTTTTTTGTCTTTTGGGGTATGTTGAGGGTGATATTTGACAGCAAAAAGGCAGCAATCCCCAAAATCTTTTTTTGGTAGTTTCCCCTATGTGTCAGGATATACCATGCTAAATTATAGGGTTATATGACCATTTATGTAGCTCCAGTACCTTAATATTCACAATTATGTCATTCCGCCAAAAGCTTTTCCCAAAAAGGGTGTTTTTTGGCTCCTGAGACCAAACGGGGCCGAGTTGGGGGTGGTCATTACCATCTTGTGATGGCTCAAGGTATAAGATAATAGGAAATAATAGTGAAAAAAAGGTAGCAAAAAACATCCTGAGGGGTGGACCTGGCTCCCGGCCTACATCTGATGGTGAGATCACAAAATAAAGCTCTGTATCCACCAGATCAAATAAATGTCAAAATGTTAGCCTAAGATGCTTCGCTGAAATGGTTTTGTCTGGTGTTGAGGTTGGACAAAAAATCATGCACATACTTTATTGACACGTAGGCTACAGTAGGCTACAGTAGTTCCCCTTTTTTCTATTTAAAAAAAAAAAAAAATTTCCTTTTTATCTTATATTGGTTGCAGATGGATGTTCTGAAGTTTATGTGTCCACACACATTGTCTAGTGAAATGTATCCTTTGGAACTTTCATGTTAAACAAGCTTTGTTTCAGTGGGCAACAGCAGATCCCTCAATCACAACAAATGCCTCTCATATTGATCAGTGGAAATTCTCAGATGCAGCGAGGAAATCCAGTTCATTTTTGCAGCAGGCATGCACACTGGACTGCTCGCACTGCAAGCTGAATATGGACCGTAGGCTACATATTTTGCTCTATCACCGTCCAGAAGACTACCCCTGTGACTAGGTCACCTTGATCCAATTGCTGCTGGAAGAAAGGAAGGAGTGTGTTTTGCATTGCCCCAGCTTCCAGCTTCAAAGGGTCACACTAATGTTCTTCTGTTAGCCTATCTGATCTGTCATTCTGTCCCCACCACAACCTTGCTGAACAGAAATTGTATTTTTCTTTGTAATATTAAAAGTTGCAGCAAATTACATGTTATTGATATCAGAGCAACACTGACATGAAATGACAACAATCTCAAAAAAGTTTGAAGTTTTCAACAGTCCCTTATTAGCAGAGGAGGAAATTTACCAGAAGCACGTTTTTGCGCTTGTAGGCTACAATTTTTATGACGTGACGTTTGTTGGGCATGTAACTTTACTAACATGTCAGCATTGTAGGCCTATGCGTAGGCTAATGCTCAGTAGGCCTAGCCTAGGCTTTAACTTCACTCTGAAAACGGCTACTAAAGTGGGATGTAGTGCACTGCTTCTCCAATTTCCCTTGTTTAATATGTGGATAACTTTCAATGGACTAAACAAATAAAAGGTATGTTTTTGTTTATCATAAGCTAGCTGGTTTGTTGCATGGCAAAGCATACAGACAAGTTACTTGCAGCAGTGAACTCAGACGGTTGTTAATGTTTTCAGTTACGAGCCTTCATTTAAGCTAGCCTAGAATCTTTGGTTGCTATGGAAGTAGGCTATAATAGAAAAGGCCTGCTCGACTGTGATGTCACAATTAAATAAATTATCCAAAGTTCTCCTCAGCAATCTTTCATTCAGTTGATCGCACATTGATTACAGGGAAGCCCATTTCTGAAAATGCTCTGGTCAGATTGAGGTAGCCTATACCTGATCTATAAAGAATACTATTCTTTATAGATCAGTGAGATGAGGTAGGTAAATCTCAGCTAGCCATATCCATTATTGGGAATTATTTATTATAGATGATAATAATAATAATGGAAATAACAACATGTCATTTAGAAAGTGCCTTTCAGTAATAAAACAGCTTGCTATTTAATATCTAGAAAATGGTGAATTCCAGTGAAAGACTGGTTGCTGAGGAGCAAAGTGCCACAAATGATGGCGGTAAGGCTTTATACCCCCTTCATTCTTTTTTTGTAACACGAAATGTAGCCTACGTGTTGCGATATCAAAATGAATTTGTAACCTGGAACCTAAATCTGTATTGTTCTGTCTGTATAGTAGCTCCGCTAACACCTCCCTCACCTTCTGCGGATCAAAAGATGGTGAAAGTCCACACCGTGAGGCTGCCTGAGGGTTTGTCTGTATACAGGACATGGAGAAAGAGTATGTGTCTCATTTTGTCCTACCTGAAATAGTATTTTATAATTTAATCTGCAAAAACACTCAAATGACATATATTGTACCTCTTCTGTAGGCAATGGACAGCTATTTGTCAAGGAACCACTGGCCCTGTGAGTGACTAATCTTTTTCAAATATGTTACCAAAAATAATTTTACATACCTAGAAAAATGATTACAAGGAATTACCAGTGAAATGAAAACGCATAAAATGCTATGTAAATATGTCAAACATGTGTTGCTAGGGTAGACATAGTGGTTGCTAAGCTAAATAAAGTGGTTGCTATGAAGGTTGCCAGGGTAATTATGTTAGTTGCTAGGACAGTTGCTAGGTTGACATGACAGTGGTTGTTTGGTTGTTGCTAGGGTGATTGATATGGTTGCTAGGGTGTTGCTAAGGTAGACATGGTGGTTGCTATGCTGGGTGCTATTTTGGTTGCTATGTTTACAGTATGGTAGTGGTTGCTAAGGTAATTAAGATTGTTGCTAGGGTGTTGATAGGGCTATCACAGTGTTTACTATGCTATTTAAAGTGATTGCCTTTGTGGTTGCTATGTTGACATTATGATAATGGCTGCTAGGTTGACATTATAATGGTGGTTGTCAGGTTGTTGCTTGGGTAAATGAGACGGTTGACAGGGTGTTGCTAGAGTGATCAGTAATTTCAATACAATATAACAAATATTACAAAAATGACAAAAGAATAGCAGCCATGTCCTTTAGAAGACCTATTTTACAAAATTTTTATGAAGTTTGTACATAAAGTGTTGTGAACAGTGGTGCTAATCTGAGTGTGGTTGTCATTGTCATTGTTCTCAATACAATATTTCAATACAATATTTTTCAATATTTTCATGCACTGTAATTAGTTTCAGAGGTCAACAGGTCATGCAGAACAACCTGATTTATTGTCCTTGTTCAAAATAGGTTACAAGGGTCGCGGTCCTCAGAGTATGCAAAAGCATAGTAAAGGTGGTGTCCTTGAGTGCCCTCAAGGTTGTTATGCCAGCTGTTGTGAGACTGGCAATACAAGACCCAGAGACTCCACTGGCGTCAGGTGCAGTGGACAAACCTGAAGAGCCTAGCAGTGAGACACCAGTCAGATGTGCGTCATCATCATCATCGTCGATCATGTACATCGAGGATGAAAAAGATGTGATGATTCTTAAGCATGGTAACCTGGTGGATATTGTTCCAAAGAATGACACTAGCAGGCTGCCTTCATGGTGTGTAATTGCCCTCAAAGAGACACCTGTTGTTGAGTTGTCACCAAAGAGGTAGGTTTATGAAAGAATGTAATAATGGCCGCGTTTCCCAAACACGTTAAGAAGCTCTTAACGCTAAGATCTTCTTTGGAGCGCTCTTAAGAACGCTGTGAAAGAAGAACGTGTTTCCCAGAGTCGCTCTTAGCGTAAGAAGATCTTTCACTAAGAAGGAAACGTAAGATCGAGCTGACCCACTCTTTACAGCCTTCTTAGCGATCAAATGCACAGTGATCATAGCCTGCCGCTAGGGGCACCTAGATTTCTAGGCTTTAATGAGCAAGCTGCTTTTAAACAATAAAACAATTTTCAATGTTGCAGTGCACTCGTGGCTGTGGACCACTGGCGCAAGAAACATAGACTTAAAAAAATAATATTGAATTACACGTTTAAGTTTTCAACACATCTGCATATGAGTTTATAATACTTCACATACAAAAAACATCAACAACCCTGTGGCATTTCACAGATATCAAGGAAACAGATGTAATTGAATTAAGCTGAACCTAATCCAATGATGCTTCACCTGCTACAGTACTCTAAGCGTTGCCAAAGTCCGCGATGTAAAAGTCCGGTTTACATTAATGCATACGTGCACCCCACTCGCAGGCCACATGGGCTGGAGGGTTACATCTTCTCGGATATATTAAAGTAGACTAGCCTACATCACATGCCTACTACCACACTATCTATAAGAGAGATGGGATGCGTCTTGCATGAGCTAATATATGAATGGCCTGAGCTAATAAAAAATAGGCCTAGGCTATATTGATAATCACCCTGTTTTATCAGTTAGTTTGAGTTTTTTGGCAGACGTAAGGGGCCGCGACCGCACAGCCCAGGCTGCAGAAGTGCCGCAAGGGCGCAACAAATTATCTTCAGAAACAATATATTTAAGCTCACGATATTCACACCGGCCCAAAACGTTAACGGCCCACTGGGAATCCTCCCGAATCTCCCGATTAGTCACCCGGGCCTGCACACACACACACGCACACATGATACATATAGCCTAATTGCACCTGTAGGGGGAACACGGGGCGCGGTGTGTGACTTGTGCGCTTATAAAGGGGTGGGTGATCGAATTGCCTGGCATCGATTGATTCAGTTTCAGCACCACTGCGGTGAACAGCTCTCGTTAAAAGCTTCTTAAGAAGCTTCTTTGGCTTGATCTTAAGGTTCTCCTAAGAAGGCAGTTAAGAACGCATTTGGGAAACACCCGTATCTTAGCGGTCTTTCTTAGAGATTCCTTCTTAGGAGTCTTCTTAAGTCCTTAAGAAAGATCGCATTTGGGAAACGCGGCCATTGTCAGTATATATGATACAAAATATGATACTATGACTTTAATATAGTGTATACAGTGTGATAAAGTGTTTTCCTCTGTCTGGAAGGTCTTGCTCATCTGTTGGAGCTGCTTCATTCAGTGGACTCCTGAAAGCTAATTATGGGATATCCGTGGCGAGCATCCGGGAACTCTGTTCAGAAGAATCTGAGCAAATTAGATGGAGTCGGCCCTGCAGCCAACTCAAACCACTTGAACCATGCCATCGTGAGAGAGGTTGTTGACATGGTCAATTTCAACATTGCCAAGGCCTGCAAGATGCCGAATGGCGCCAAGGAGACCAAGAGCCATGAGTTGGTTCACATTGTGACTTCTCTGATTGATGCTCATGCCATTTCTGAGACAGGCACCATTTTGGCTGTGGAGGAAAATTAAGAGCTGGACACAGCCTTAGAGTGCACTACTGGAGAAGCTATGACTGCTGTTATCAGTGCCGCAGAAACATGTTTTGATGGAAACAAGAAGGCAAAGTCACTGCTGGCATCGATGAAAATGGCTCTTAGAATCTTGACTGACAAAAGCACTTCTGTTGAAGATACTCAGCTATGTCTAATAGAGGAAAAGCCTTCAGTAAGCGATAAAGAGATTGCCAGCCAAAAGGCTAACCAGGCTCACAGAGAGATAGTGCAGAAACTTAGCTGTGAAGACTTCCATAGCCAGGCAACAAAGGCCGTCAGCGACGTTCTCAGTGCTGAGATCCGGCCACAAAGCAGTGCGGTACCAAGAAACAATGGTCTGCCTTCTCCCACACCATCTGTCCAAAGCACTGCCTCTCTGATTGTTGATGCTTTTGTGGCTGACATCATGTCAGCAGTTAGGGCCACTCAAAGCTCGCCCATGTGTGAGAAAGAGGGGGGATCGGCTGCTCAGGGCGGAGACCGTCCACACTTCCTAAAGAACCAGAGAGTCGTAGTCACCGGAGGGCTTTATCACAAAGTGCGCGCCATGCTTTGCCACTTTTTCAAGAAGCTGAGTGGAACCTCTTCTGTTCACCAGAGTGAGAAAGTGATGGAGAAGAAGTCGGGAGTGATGGAGGATGCTCACAGCTCCCATGACTCTGTGAAAACAGTGCCCTCCGTTGTTAGTGAGTCCGAGCTGAGGCTCCTTGCTCAAAGTGACCAAGCCCTTGCCGCTGTGAGGGTGTGCCATATGACCCAGAACGAGCTGGACTCTTGCACCATAGATGTTTTGAATAATGTGGCTTTTTCATACCTGCCCAAGTATTCACGAGAACGGGTTTTGAATACACCTGTTCAAGAATTTGTTGACGGCATCCTATCCGAAATCGACAACTGGTCATCATCCGGCTCATCACCAACTGACGACACCAAATGTGATGAGCAATTGTCTGGCAGGCCAGCACGCACATCTCTTCCGTGCCTCTCAAACCTAGGCAGTGAAAAGTGTAAGAGAAGAGCTCTCAAGGCAGCGAGTGATGTGATGCTCACGGCAGTTAGTGGCTGCATTTCTTTGCGTCCATGCTCGCCTGATGGCCCAATGCTCAACAAAGATTTGTCAGAAAATCTGCCAGTGGGCTCCAGATGCCAGCTGGAATATGAACAGACTACTCCAGATGTGAATTCTGCAGCCAAACGCATCGTTGATCAGTTCGTAAATGGCATGAGGACTTGTCTTGAGACCCTGCAGTGTGACAATGGGACTCCAAAAGGAGGTTATTTCACAGGTGTTTCAACAATTTTCCAAAGTGTGGAAGACACCGTGAGAGACTTTTTTGCCCATGTATCGTGCAAGGGCAAAGGCCAAGTTGAACAGCTTGAGGCCCAATCCCTGTGTTCCGAGGTCTCTGCGCACTGTAAGCGTCAAAGTGAGGGCTGCAATGGCTGTGCAAAAGCAGTGACGCGAAAGATGTTGATGTTCTTCAAGGCAAAGTCAGTTCCAGCTGACTCTTCCAGCTCTGCTGTAGCGTCCGTCGCAGATAGCATTATCCTTGAGCTAGAAACCCAACTGGCCTGTTCTGGCACACGTGATTCTGGTGAGTCCAGCCTTGTGAAATCTGAAATGGCAGACAAACTCTCCAGCGATGAGTTCCACGCTACTGTGACTAGGGAAGTGAGCCAGGTGCTGCTTAAATTAGCGCAAAGTTTTACTGGACCCGTGATGTTGGACAACCCTCTAGGCTTCTCTCCTGCCTCTGATTCCGCTTCCGTCGCATCCAGCGTCGTGGGAACCGTTCTAGATGGAGTCCGATGCCTGATGAACTCCCCAGTCCAAGATGCTCTGACTCAAGATTTGAAAGTGTGGTCCGCCACACGTGATATGTACGGTCGCTTGCAGTTGAATCTCAGAGATTTCTTTACGAAGCTGTCAAGGCGCCAAAGGAAGGCTGTGCATTCTGCTTCAGCTAAGGAAGCTATCGGCCAAGTCTTGCTTTGCATTCAGGAGGAGCTTGCAAACTCAAGCAAGTTCCAAAGTTCTGACGACAACGTCAAGGAGATAAAGGTCGTCATTGATTCACTGATTGAAGATGTTGGGATGGTGGACCGTCTCGCTGACCAGGATAGGCCCCTCTCCTCCATATCTGGTACCTCAGAAGGAAGCTGGTCAAACTGGAGTGAGGAGAGCCTTCCTGAAGAGTCTGTGGTCATACCAGAGGTCTCCACTGCAGCCCCCATGGCAGCAGACACTTTGGTGGTTGTGAACATTTACCTGAGCGATTTGCCTCAAGATGAGGCTTCTGCGTGTGTACCGCACGAAACCGTAGTGAGCGCTGTGAACAGCATCACCTCGACGCTCGGCTTGCAAAATGAGGAGAGCTCCAGCAGGCCGCCCTCTCAGGGTCATCTGACCTCAGTGTGGAAGAGATTAGAAAAGGCTCTCTCCCAGGGACATATTCAGTCCTCTCAGGACCTGATTGAGGACGTTTACCAGATTCTCCTGAAGGGTAGACAAACTGTTGCTGCTGCAAAGTCTGCCTCCGACTCTGCTCTTGTTGCCATCAAACAGGCCCAGGATGTACCTCAAGGAGCCATGGTTAGCCAGATCATAGGCATGTTCGCACAGGAATGTGTGAGGGATTTATTTCTGCCTTGCTTCAAATTGCCCTCGTCATGGAAGTCAGGTGCAAGGGCCCCCCTGAGGTCGGCCGCTGACTCAGTGTCCTGTCCAGGTGGCCTAAGCTCCATGGCCAGAAACGGAGAGGACCGCGCCGTGGAATCACCGTCTCAGATTCTGGCAGAGGTACTGCAGGTTGCCATGAATGCGATGGTCGCTGACGTCATGAATATACTCTCCCTGGCAACGCGTTCGCCCATGGATATGGAAGCTTTTCTGAAGGAGTCTGGATTACCCGGTTACGATGTTGCCTTCAACACACCAGATTTAGGACTCCTGGACGACAAGAGATGTGCAGACAGTCAGGCAGGTTCTACGGACTACTCCAGCCTTGTGTCTGTGCTCATGATCCGCCTGCTGTCAAAGCTACAAAATGAGGATTCACTCTCTGACGATATGCTGGATCAATGCAGAGAACTTATCAACAAGGTGCTCTCTGAGCTCACAGCAGCACTTGGTGTCTCCAAAACTGACTTTTGCCCTGCTGGTGTGAACAATTGCAAAGTATTCAAAGTTATCTACAATAACCTCCTGAGTGAATATGGATCAAAGAACAGTGTCCTGTTGGCCTTGGAGATAAAGGACCCCTCAGTAGAGAAGATTGTTGTGAGATCTTTGATCAGCGAGATTACGACTGATGTGACAAATGATAATGACGCTACACCTAAGAAAGACAAGAGAGGGAGTGGATGCTTTCAGTTCCTTCCAAATATGAAGAAGATTAAGTCTTGCCTGAAGGTAAAATTGACCTTTTTGCATTATGTTAAAACACTGTTATGATATGCCACACGCTCAAGATTTGTATAAATAATGATTGACTGCTCTGTCTCTCCGATGGTCAGAGAAACAAGTCAGGCAGCCAAAGAAAGGCCAACGCAGATGGAGCCACAGCAATCAGCATCACTGACATTATTGCCGGTAAGTGTACGTTACACACACAGGCTTGTGTCCAAGTGGGAGCACCACATGTCCAAAATGTGAATCTATTCTAATTCATAAATTATTATTTTGCATTGTATGATCAAAGTAATAATCTTTTTTTTAAATCATAAATTCATAAATTCATCAAGTCACCTTTTCCAACCTGCCTCTTGTTCAGTTTCCCCAGAGTCCTTTGCCTGTTCGGTCTCATTGGATGAGGAGCCATGCATCCCCATTGGCTCACCTGAGAAGAGATGCTCTCTCTTCACCCGCATCAGATCTTTCTTTAAGAGGAGGTCCTCTGCGGTCTCGCCAGTGCAGCTCAAGTAACATCTTGAATGGCCTCAGCTGTGGCGCAACTGGCTGGGGCACCTGCACTGTACGCCGGCGACCTGAGTTTGATTCCCGCCCCGTGGTCCTTTCCGGATATCACCCCTGCTCTCTCTCCCATTCACTTCCTGTCACTCTTCACTTCAAAAGACCCCCAAAAAAATTGTTAACAAAAAAAAGTAACAACTTGAACCAACCAAACGGAAAAACTTTAATCTAAATTTAACTTTTTGAACCTCTGTTATTTTTTGCTCCTGTGCGGCCCCATTGGCTCACCTGAGAAGAGATGCTCTCTCTTCACCCGCATCAGATCTTTCTTTAAGAGGAGGTCCTCTGCGGTCTCGCCAGTGCAGCACAAGTAACAACTTGAACCAACCAAATGGAAAAACTTGAATTTAATGTATTCTTTTACTTTTTGAACCTCTGCTATTTTTTGCTCCTGTGCGGCCCCATTGGATGAGGAGCCATGCTCCGCCTCTGGCTCTCCTGAGAGGAGATGCTCTCTCTTCACCCGCATCTTTAAGATCTCGCCAGTGCAGCTCAAGTAGCAAATTGAACCAACCAAACGGAAAAACTTGAATTTAAATGTATTTTTTCACTTACATAGTAGATTTTGACAGGAAGTGAATGGAAGGGAGAGCAGGGGTAGAAATCAGAAAGGAACACGGGCCGGGAATTGAACTCGGGTCACCGGCGTGCAGTGCAGGTGCCCCAGCCAGTTGCGCCACAGCTGGGGCTCTGCATCTGATCTTTCTTTAAAACGAGTTCCCATGTGGTCTTGCCAGTGCAGCTCAACTAGACAAAAAAAAAACTTGAATTTAAATGTATTCTTTTACTTTTTGAACCTTCTCAAGAGGACAAATAAGTCAATAAAACTCAATAAACTATTCATGCATTCAACTGTGTCTCGTTGTCTTTTTTTTCTTAAGTTCAAGTAGAAGTTTAAGCAAGTCAAGTCAAGTTTATTTCTATAGCGCATTTCATACACAGAGGTCATTCAATGTGCTTTACATAAACAAAAACCAAACAGTAATAGCAGATGTGCAGTGTCATGTTAAGTAAGTAAGTAAGTAATGTAATGTAATATTTATTCATAAAGCACATTTACAACAGTTCACACTGACCAAAGTGCTGTACATAGTATAATAAAAAAGGTAAAGAAATAAAATGAAATAATATACAATAAAATGAAATAAAATAATAAGTAAAGTAAATAAATAACAATACTGAATAAAATTACACATAAAACACAAAAACTTCAAATTAAGGGGGAGAGAAAGCAAGGATGTAAAGGTGGGTTTTGAGCCTTGATTTAAAAGTGGAAATGAAGGGGGCATCATCACGTATTTGTGGTGGCCGCAACAGCAAAGGCCCAGACAGCTTTTTGTTATAATCGGGAGTGGTGGATATGTAGAAGACCCTAAGGGAACAGGAACACTGATACTGAAAAAACAATTCAACACAAAGAAAATTCATCATTTGAGATTATACTGAACATTAATAGATTTGCATAACTATTTCAATTGTTTGTGAACGTTTACCTGCTGTGAGCATCCATTTAGAAATAAATGTAGAATTCTAGAAATCCTGGATCTTATCATTAAGCAGTGAGCTGTTTGCTCGGGGAGCAGTAAGGAGTTAAGTGCCTTGCTCAAAGCCACTTCAGCAATGGATGTGGATGTGGGAGAGCAGATCAACCACTGCCCCGCTCACCCCCCCCCCCCCCCCGCTGTGTTGTCTGTCTTGTGAGTTTTGATTCATTGTATGCAGTGCAAGAGTCCAAGGCAAAATTCCCTTTGGGACAATGAAGTATCATCATCATCATCACCATCAGCATTAAATGAAAGCTCATTGGAAAGAATATCAAAGGATAATGTTTCTTGACTAATGCCACACCTGCTTTCCCCACTGTGTGAAGAGCCCTGAATTCAGAGTGTCCCCCTTTTCCTTTACAGACACAATCATTTTGCTGGATGGCTTTGCTTCAGTGTTTTGATACAGGTCCCGAGTTTGAGGAATTAAAGCAATGATAACACAATTATTTTGTTGACTAAAATCCGGATAGTTCAGGGAAACTCCAAAAATGGCAATGAGTGAGCAGGGTGCAATATCTAGGACTTCGGACATCATCTTGCAAAAGTTTTTCCAAAATCATGTTAGTTTTGACCATGACCAAGGTATCTGCTAGGTGAGATTGGACATCTATCACAAGCCTCACTAGTGCCAGGAAAGTATTTTGCTAATTTAGGTTTGTTTGAGAGGTGTACAGGATGAGGATCATTACTTGTCATTGGCTTTGTCCCGCCAGGGATCCTGAAACTAGTCTTTCTCAGTGAGGTGGTTAAATGCACAAACTCAGTGTCCAAAATAATTCCAAAACACACTACAAAACAAAACCCCTTAATTTCACCCCTCATGCCTTCCTTTGACCTTAAACCCTTTCTAGAAATGTGCATATAATTAAGGTTGATTACTTTTTCGATTTCCCCCCTTAATCAAGGTATCCTTGAACTACACCTTAAAATGAAATTAAGATTACTTAATTAAAAACCTCTATACCCCCTTAATCATAACGAATAAAAGGAACCCGATATCTTAAATGTAGCCTAGATTAAGGGGTCACACCTTAAAATGACATTTAAGGTCAAATGAGGGCCTGTTTTACAAGTTAAGGACCACTTAATATTAAATGTAGTGGTTTTGGTATTTTCAGGGGTGGGTAGATTTGAGTAGGCCTATGCTTCGTAGTGACAAGCAGAGATTCAATCTTGCTCCGGTCTACAATTTTGGTGACATTGGTCGATGCCAGTAGTATTTTTTAAATAATTATATCAATGCCATTTTTTTCTACGGCAGTCTTTTTAAAAGTTTATTTCTTAAAGACGTAGTCTTCAGCCCAATACCAGGGGCTCCATACCAATGTCAGTAAGTCTAAAAAGGAAGTGGCAAACAATGGCACTGTGTTTGAGAGTTTAAAACAGTGACAACCGACTGTAGCTGTAAGCCATAACATATGCCCGGTTTAGAGTTCACTGTAGACTGTAGGCCTGCTATAGCCTATCTATAGGCCTAGACATGCTTTTCGTAACCCATTATTTAGGCTACTGCTGCTTTGTCCACACTTATGTCCTTGTCTGTCCTGTGGAGTTAAATGGAAAGTCTGAGCCTTTTGGGAATAGAGGCACTAAAAGGCACTGCGTTCTGTAGGCTAGGATTCAAAACTCTCAGCCTCCTGGAAAATTTACAGATTCCAATAAGGATTTGGAAATTCCTTCTGGGGAATTCCCACAATTATAACTGCACGGGTTTGAAACGACTTCGGCTACAGTTCAATAAACTGTCTCTCCATAACATCGCACTCACTTTCTCTCTAGAAGCCCAAACATATTAATAACCAATGTGTTAACCTTCTTTCTTGTGTACCCAAGAATAAATCATTACGCGTGATGGTTCCTGCTGCTCTTGAACGTGCCAGGAACAACCCCGGAAATGACAGCTACAAATATTATGATTTTCAGTCGTGAAATTATTAGCTATTCTTTTCATGGTTCCGCCTTGCGATTCTGTGGACTTACAAAACTGGCTCTGTTTCCAGGGTCATGTGGGTTTTTCAAGGGGTGGTATTAGAGAGCTCAGGGACGTGCGACTACCATTCACAAATCGATATTCGTATTTTCAGGATTTGTAAGGTTAACGTGACAGTTACCGCATGGGTCACGGGAATTTTGTTGTAGTGACGTCGTCGGTTGGGCTGAGCCAAACTAGTCTTTGCTCAAATTATTCAGGCCCCTGGTATTATCTGCTTTGCTGACATTTGACACATGTGTTGGCTATATCTGCAGACCATTTAGTTAGGTGGATAGTAACTTGCATTTATTTCTGACGCACTTTTCTATCTGTGGTCAGACAGCTAGCATACCTGCAAGCGGTGCGCTTCATTTTTATTGATGGGCAGGACTCACATGTGAAATGTTTTGAGGGACCGTACACACGAGAAAAGGAAAATGTAAAGACAGCTTTACAGTTGATTCGAGCTGAGGAGAACGTCTACGTCGGGGACGGGGGATTTCTCGATCTTTGCTGGCAAAGCTGGCAACGTCAGTTTCGATTCCTGTTTTTAGTAATTGACAGTAGCCTAAACGTGCGTTTGCGGAGAGCTACCTAGCTAGCTCGTTAGCTACACCAGTCAGGCCCTTTCTCTCCTCGTATTCGTGGCTATGGAGCATGCAGGCTGTGTTAACATTTGCAGTCTAACCAGTACATTACCCGTCATACCTTATCAGAAATTGACGGACTTGCACTACCTGAGTAAAGGAGGTTTCGGGACCGTATTTAGGGCTCAACATTGCGATTGGCGCACTACCGTTGCTATAAAGTGTCTGAAATTGGATTCCCCTGTCGGCGAAAGGTATGTTCAAGAATGCCGGTATGAACTTAAACAAATTTGTAAAGCTGTTCCCAAAGTAAAATATCTTTATTGCAGCGATGTCACGCTGGTATATTGTTCTTATCGCCTCGGAGTGTATAGCATCACTGCCTAGTTTAGGTTTCTCTTGGTATATTGTAACATCATGTGTGGTTTAGCTGATCTCACAGATTTGCATCCAATTTATTCCCACTTGTTTAGTCAGTAGTGGCTTTATCGCATACCAGTCCAACACAGATTGTTGTATATAGTGTAACACCCCCTGGAACTCCCTGACAGCTGTGATGTGTTACATCTTTTACTGTTAGGAAGCTTCACCTAGCCTACATTTCCATGAAGATGGTTCCACAGGCTAGATTGTCTTTCTTTGGGAATTGAGAGATGATTTTTTTTTAATTATTATTTTCTTTTGTGCACAGTTGTCTATGAGCCGCAGTGATAGCTTGCCTGTCATACTGTTTGTAAGCCCATTTGTAATGATTTGAATTTCTTACAGGGAGAGAAACTGTCTGCTGAAAGAAGCTGAGGTCCTTCACAAGGCCAGGTTTAACTACATAATCCAGATTTTTGGTGTATGCAATGAGCCAGAGTTCTTTTGCATAGTCACAGAATATATGAGCAATGGCTCCCTTGATGAACTGCTTCACGAGGTACATGAGAAAAACAAGTTCTGCATTTCTGTAATGAGGCTTTGAATATGTACTGTATGTTATGTGAAAAGTCATGATCCATCGTGCATGATTATGTCTCTCTGTCTCACCCACAACAGAAAGCCATGTACCCAGTGTTGGCGTGGCCACTGCGACTGCGTGCTCTGTATGAGATAGCCCTTGGTGTGAATTTCCTCCATAACATGACCCCACCATTGCTGCACCATGACCTGAAAACTCAGAATATCCTTCTGGATGGAGAATTTCATGTCAAGGTACAGACTAAAATGTCTGAGTCATAATTATTTTCAGGCATGCTGTTATGGTTTCGATTTCAGATTTGATTGTTTGGTGTCGGGGAGGGGGGGACATGGTTGCTGTGAATAAGTGGTTTCTTTGGTTTAGTAATTTCTATGACATCAAACCACATACTTGGCAACACCTCAAGTTGGTTCTAAACAAGTGTTTCCAATTAATTCAGATATTTGCAAACAAAAAACAGACGTATCAGACTTTGACTTTTGAGCACAATTGTATATTTTTGTATACTTTTTATTATTATTTTTATTTTTTTAAGATCAGACTAAGGATGTTGTCTAAAGCCTTAGGAGTTTAGAACCTCTTAGTGGACTAGCCTCTCTTAAACCAGGAGTAGATGGACTACTGTTATATTGATAGCAGCAGAGACACTTGCCTTGAGTGGCTTGATTATTGTAACCTTTCGTATCTCAAATTATGAACCCTTATGTGGACATTAAACAGTGGACAGGAACCTTCATTGTATTCAGAATCATGTTTTTATTTTTCAGTTGTAAATATCAGAAAGCATACAGTTTATCCACGGCTGATTAATACTATAAATAGGTTTTGAAGATAAAAATCACTGACCCACTAAGGTTTTATCTCCTGGTTTTATATTACAAACACATCTGTTTGTAGACGTTTACATACATCTATTGTGGGGACTTTTTAATCATTAATCCCACAATAAGGTTGAATGAAAGCCGCAAAAGGTAACAAAGCTGTCTTTGTGTTCTCATACCACTCTTCAGTCCTTTTTCCATGAAAAACAGCATGGGATGTGTATAAAAATGGCTGCTTAATGAGGTCAGTTTGGTGTAAACTGCTCGTCACAACTCCATTCAGAACACGGTTATGCAAAGAGTACTATCAAAAGCAATATGCATTTATCTTGCCAAGCAATGAGTCATTATATTGTTTATATTTTGATAATGTGATGTATAGTCATATTATGCATTCATAGGAACTCTGAAATACATTGTAATTAAATGTTCATACAGAATTAATTTAGGTATTTTTTCCCCCCCCCGGTACATTCATAGATTGCTGACTTTGGCCTGTCAAAATGGCGCCAGTTATCCATCAGTAAAGGCTCCAGCTCTAAGCCTACAGAGATGGGGGGCACGGTCATCTACATGCCCCCTGAGGAGTATGAGCCTTCAAAGACACGCCGCGCAGATGTCAAGCATGACATGTACAGGTAAGATGTGCAGGCCTTAACCATGCTATTTACCAAGTGCAATGTAAGAGCTCTATACTATTCAAAATGTAAACAAGAGGAGGCAGTCTGGGGAAAGGATGTTGATGTCTGAATTCAGTGGCCAATCACATTGGCTTCGAAAGCAACATGTTGATTGGCTGGAATTGTTTATTACTTAGCCCAAGCCACTGTGTTTACTTTTTATAGTGCTGGGACTGTGTACAAGTGCCAGAGGTTTTTTTGAACGGACACACCAATCAATGAGCTAGTGGACAATGAAGAGCAGTTCACTCAATTTGACAAGAGGTTTATCACGTTAGAATTACAGACTTAGCCTTTAAGATTGATTCTTGGGTCATCCCGAAATAATAGTTGGTAATGTGCTACTTTTATCATTTTCATCATCATTTTTATCATTTGTGTGGTTGTTTGCTGAAATGGAATTAGTTTAAACTTAATTCATTTAAGCGATTTAATGTAGTTTGTAATGTAGCCTTGTCTTTCATGGGCTTTATATGTACAGTATATTTCCATACAAGAGTGAAACTCATTTACAGAGAGATGTTGACATACTGTGCTCAGTGAAAATGCAAGCCATATTGAAACCAAAACTAGTGATTTTCCGTTCCTGAGCGTTCCTAAGGCATTTCTGGAGGCACAGAAAAAATTTCCATTGCAAAGTATGCTGCATAACCATACCTATATGGAGAGTATATCTACTCATATATGTATATGAAGGCAATGATTGGATGGTGTTCAATAGAGTAATGAGTGTTTACACATGAGAGGAGAGAGAGTGAAGCACTGGTGAATAAGTGTGGCATTTTGATTTGATTTGTTTGAAAAAAAAAGTTACTTCCTGTTAGATTAGTTAGAGTTGTTGTATTTGTGTGTTAAGTAGAAAATTGTGTGTGGTGTTTTGCAAATTGTGTTTTAGGAAATTGAAAATTGTGTCAGACACTTGAGAATTAGTGTACGGTTTTGCAAATTTGGTGTGGGGTTATACTAGTGTTTGAAAGACATGTTGTGTGACAAAGATTTAGTGTGTAAACAGTTGAAAAAAGTCTCCTGAATACAAGAAATGGAAAGACAATCATTTTAGATTGGTTTTAGTGTGTTGCTGAACAAATATGGAATACAGCGCCCAGTGGTTTGGGAGATTTTTTGGGTAGAGATGACGTTCTCTGGTCAGTAGGATTACCTGGGCTTGAGCACAAATGGATGAAATCCTCCAGGCCAGTGTGCTGCCTACAAATTCAAATCTCCCCCTGACCTCTGAGATTTTCACACGCTTCTTGGGATTATACTCGCTCAGTCACGCAAACCCAGAATCTCTCTGTGAAAAGCTTTGGTAGTCGTACTGAAAACATTCCACCGGTCTTTCCCAGTATCAGTCCTGAGATGGGGGGGGGGGGGGGGGGTTGGGTTGACATGGGCGTTCAGAGTGTGGTGCTTCTGGCGAGGTATTCATATGATGATGTCATCCAGACGTTCTCGGGCCAGCCGGGAGATTGTGTTCTTCCTTGGCCGTGCTCATTGCCGTGTCAGAACCTGATTGGCTAGTCGAAAATGAGTCACATCTAAGTGTAACTGGTGTTTTATTGAAAGTGTAACCCAAAAACACATTCCTCTTTTTAGAAATGAAAAAATGTACATGTTTCAGTACATTATTAAGCACATCACTTATTTTTAAGCACCTGCATGACCACACCTTGATGGTTGTTTCAATCAGTAAGTTACATAATGAGTTGTACTTGTTGTGGCAGAATCATCTTCAAACAGAAACCTTCAAGAGCTCTGACTCCTGCTTGTGGGGTTGCCAGGGGGATTGCCGGAATCTGATGTAACAGTGTAGCCATTCATGTCCCCACCATTCTCTCTTCCTCTTTCAGTTATGCCATCATCATGTGGGAGGTGCTTGCTCGAAGGATACCTTTTGAAGGTAATTTACTGCTTTGGGATTTTGTGTGGACTTTTTTTTACAATTCTACAAATTTTGTTCCTTACAGTAAATAAAGTCATATTATGCATATTGTACTATTCTAACAGGGTCTGTTACACATTAGCAGTTTTGCTCACATCGGTAAATCATGAGTTGCGGGTGCCTCTTAGTCCAAGTCCAGTTAGCACACTTCTTTAACGTGTTTCATTGGGGTGTTCGTAATGATGTCCTGGGAGTGTAGTTGGCCCTGGCCCACTTTCTGACTTGTTTAACTGCTCTGTGACATTTGGGTTAGAGGCGACCAACCCCATGCAGATTATGTTCAGCGTTCTGAGGGGCACTCGACCGGACACCAGCCTGGACAGCCTTCCAGCGGACATCCCCAGCAGAGAGACCCTACTCCAACTCATGACCAGTGGCTGGACGGCAAACCCAGACGAGCGGCCCTCTTTCATCAGTGAGTGCAGGACACACACACACACACACACACACACACACACACACACACACACACACACACTAACCCACAATTGCTTGCTTTACTCTCACTAGCCTTCTGTGGAATGACTCCCTCACACATGAGTTTAGGGTTAGTGTACTGAATGAGTGTGCTGTAGTGATTTCTGCCGGGGTTTTTTTCTCATCATAGCATACTCTAATGACGTTGTTGACGTTGTTGACGTTGTTGACGTTGATGCTTGATTCAAATATGAATGGACTTGACATCATCCAGCATCTCAGTCCGTACCTTTAAATGTTTTAATCTGTTATCCACTGTGTTATAATCCAAATAAAGTGTGTGTGTGTGTGTGTGTGTGTGTGTGTGTGTCTGCAGGCTGTCTGATAGAGCTGGAACCCATGCTCAGAGCGTTTGATGAGATTGATGTTTTGGAAGCGGTTCTAGAGGTGAAAAGGTCAAAGGTGAGTTTGGGTCAGATTTTGGCTGTTCTGAACACAAGAAAATACTTTCACTCTACTGAAAGGCGTGGTTTTGCTGGCATTCCACCGCTTATCAACTGTGGTTTTGTGTCCGCTAAAATTAAAGCTACAAAATGGAATAGCAAACGTATCCCAAAAGCACAGGAGATAAAAGACAGCTAGTACACGTACACATGTAAGCATAAAGCAGACTGTACAGTAGTTGGCTGTTTTCCTTTGATCTGAACTCCAACCTTTCCCTCATGCTATTGTGTTGTATCAGTACTCCCTGTCCTTTTCCTCCTGTGTCTTTTCAGTTAATAATCAGACCACCGGCTGTGATTACTGATTAGCCAAAAGGCTGCTTATGAGATACGCCATTGAAATGTGTTTTCAAAGGCTGTTTTAGTAGACAGCTAAGGTATAATTGTGGCACCTTCCACAAATGTTGTCAGGGGCTTTTGATGCTATTGTGAAACAGGGCGCTTTTAGTCTCAACCACATGCAGACAGTAGCAACACTGTGTCGACCACAACATCTCAGCTTTTTGAAAAGTAACTATGGTATGAGAAAGAACTGAATGTGTATTATGTTTATCTTTCATGACTCATAGTTGAAGTCTATTAGCTACAGAAAAGTGTAATTCCTTTTGCCCAGCTCACCCAGTGGAAATATTTCTGTCGTTATTTTTTTCTCTCATACATAAGCAATCTTTGTCTTCCTTCTCCCACTCTCTTTCTTATTTCTCACACACACACACACACACACACATATTGGCATGCTGTAGCTCATGAGGAGAACAGGATGCTGCCCCTCGTCTGTGGTGGTGTGTGAGAAGAAGACGAATACATGTGATAAAGAGATGAACATTGCCTGGCCTGTACGTTTACAACCTCCTCACTTCTTTAGCGCTAGCTCGTCTCATACTGTAATGACTCGGCATTGACGCTGGTCCAGTCACTGAAATGTAGTGGTCATTTGCTGTAGACTAAACATTGGTCGCTTGATGTCCTTCTTGGAATTCTGCGTTTTTGTCAGATAATGTGATAAGACTGGTCTTAAATATACACAAAACAAAAGATCAAAGGAACACTGCCATTTCTTCGGAGATCCTACATTTCGACCATTGAGCTGAGACCATAAACATGCAAATGACAAATGAATATACCGACACACGCGCACACATACTGTACATACAGTGTTACCAAACAAACAGACAGATAGATTTATTACCAAACAGACAGATATACAGTATAAACAAACAAACAGACAGACATATAACCAAACAACAGAGCCCATAAAAGATTGCAAACTTCTAATGTGTGTGTGTGTGTGTGTGTGTGTGTGTGTGTGTGTGTGTGTGTGAGCAGGACAGCTCCACATCAGGATCTGGCTCCTGCTCCTCCCAGGAGGCGGACATCTCCCAGCCGGCCTTCCTCACCATGAACAACAGGCCCCCCTCTTGCGGCCCCAAAGGCAAGTCAAACAGACAGATCAACAAACAATAGAACCCATAAAAGAGTGCAACCTTGAAACCCGTCAGTCCATAATTATATCTGATAAATGATAATTTCCCTCCATCTAAACTCCATCTTGTGTGTGTGTGTGTGTGTGTGTGTGTGTGTGTGCACAAAGGCATGCACTTCACACAGTGGCTCACTCTTGTGGCTTTGAGTCACCATGCTAGTTGCATGGGAGCCAGCAGAGCTTAGTGTGGACAGATGCTGAGCTTCCATCCTTAGCCTGCGTGTGTGTGGCTGTAAGAAGAAGTTGAAAATATCTGGAAATCTGGAGATATGTGTTTAAAAAAACCTGTCTCTCCTGCCATTTCCCATGGTATCCTTACATTAAGGGTCTAGTTGTGTGTACTGTAGCTGTATGGTTTTTCTATTTAATCTATTTCACTGTCATGTATCTTGGGTATTGTCTTGATTCAGACATGTAGTTCGATTGAAGCGTTTAATCCACCGAATTACTGTTCTGTAATCTTCCAGGTCCTGCTTCCTCTCCATTCATTTCTCACACCACACTAGACCCTCCCAAGCCCCTCATAGACGGGAACAACCTGGATGAATGTCCCACGATGCCCCAACCCCAGACGGACTACAACATCCCCATGAAGCCTGGGCCAGCGCCGAGTGCCTGCGACCTCCCCATCAGCGGACTCACCCTCCAGTACCAGCCAGGTGGGTCACATCAAAGATCCTTCATTACTGACAAGATAGAGCAACATAATGCATCTCTATGGAAGCAAAATTCGAAACAGTTCCTGTCTGCTTAAAGAGGCGTATCGCAAAGTCGTCATAGTGGGATATCGATCTCTGTCAAGCAGTTCAGTTCGAATGTGACGTCATTTTCTAGGTCTGCTTAAAGGGGGATTTCGCCCCCCCCCCCCCTCCCCTTTGCGAAAACAGAACGCGGAAATGTTTGAACGTTTGCGCCTCTCGCTCCGCTTCAACCCTCTCTGGTCACATGGCTCCTCTAAGACATGGCCAGCATGAACCTGCACAGCATTGGGGCCCTGCTGTGCTTGGGAAGGTCATAGAGCTGATTATCTTGGTGTTAGTGTAGTGTGTAGGATGGAGATGGATAAGAGTGGTGTATGTTTAGCTTTCAGTACACACTTACTCACCCAGAGTTGCCTGTAGTACGTGGGAAAAGTATGTCGTATTTACAAGCTTTCTGTGAATCCTGAACACATGTGTTGTCATTGGGAAAAATCAGTTGAGAGGTCAAAGGTGGCTTTAACAGTCTTTGTGAGTCAGTAGACAAATGGGGGCTGTGTGACTCTGTGTGACCCTCTTTGGTGGTGTTTACATCAAAGACAGTCTATCACTCGGATATTTATGGCCATAAGTGTGGCTTGTATTCAATAAAGCTGTCAGGCGAGCCAGCTCTGATTACTTTTTAGTCAATAATCCAGGTCACATGGTCAGGCCAGGTTACATCAGAGGTGCATAAAAAATTGCAAACATAGGCAAACATTTGCAAATAAAAGTTCTCTGTGAATGTTTGTGGACAATGTTTGTTTGAGGAAGTAATGTTTACACCAAATGGTTTGAATTTAACTGTTAAGTGAAAACATGTTCACCACAAACGTTTGCCGAATTTGAACGCACCTCAGTTTTACAACTCCTGTTCATGTCTGCATGCAGGGTACAGGATATGGTGTGGTTAAAAAAAAAAAAAAAAATCATTTTCAGATTGGTCCCTAAGCACTGATCTTTCACCCTGACCCCCGCAGCACTCTGCTCCCCGCCGAACTCGCTGGGCCCGGCGGGCCGCTGGATTGCGGCGAAGCGCGAGGAGGTGGTGCGTCAGATGACGGAGGCGTGCCTGAACCAGAGCCTGGACGCGCTGCTGGCCCGCGAGCTGCTGATGCGCGAGGACTACGAGCTGGTGGTCAACAAGCCCACGCGCACCGCCAAGGTGCGGCAGCTGCTGGACACCTGCGACCGCCACAGCGAGGACTTCTGCCGCGTGGTGGTGCAGAAGCTCCAGGACAACAAGCAGCTGGGCCTGCAGCCCTACCCCCCCGAGCTCGGCTCCCCGACGTCGCTGCCGCACCCCCCTCCCCCCCTCCCCAGCGCCCCCCTGCTCTCCAGCTCCTCGTCCTCCTCCTCGTCCTCCTGGAACGCCCGCAACTTCTAAGCTTCATTCGGCGTGGAAGAGACTGAGAGAGAGGGGGGAAGAGCGAGAGAAAGCATGACCAGGGCTGCTGATGGATAAATGATCCAGTCCTGGGTGTGGAGTTTGTTGTTTTTGGTACGTGTCTGTTCTGGTTGTGTGTGTGTGTGTGTGTGTGTGTGTGTGTGTGTGTGTGTGTCAGCGCTGTTGACTGAACTCGCTGTGTGATTTAAGTGTCCATTCCCCGGCTTCTGAGATGGAGAGCTATTCCAGTCCCTTATTTTCACCTGATGGAAAAGCCATTGTTATTTGTTCAGAGGATTTATCTGATTCATTTGTGAAGTTCTAGAGGCACCAACTGCAACTCTCTCTCTCTCTCTCTCTCTCTCTCTCTATCTATCTATATATATATATATATATACACACACACACACACACACACACACACACACACACACACACACACACACACACACACACACACACACACACACACACACACACACACACACACACACACACACACACAAAATCCAATACAACAAAAGCCCAATGTGGTGTCTTAAAAAAAGAAAGAAAAGAAAATGCAATTCTTCCTGGTGTTCAGTGTCCTAATCCTCGCTGATGATGACTGACCGCAGTGGTGAAGTCATCCTTTTCATTGTTTGTCTCTCACTGTTTCCCATCAAATCTCTCCCCTTTCTTAAGTCTTACTCTTGTGTGTTGCTATTTGAGAAATTGCACGTCTGAAAAATGGACCAAACAGCGCTCTGGACATTCTTTGTGCCATTCACTTTGAGTGAATAAGGGACGTTTTAGCACTCATCCGTGTGTGTGTGTGATGCCAAGTCAAACAAAGACTAGTTATTCAGAAACGTGTAGTAGTATCAGCTTAACAGTCCTCTCTGGGCAAAATAGATTGACTTGTCATTGGAGCCATTTGGCCAGGTATGGTGGCGGTGGGATTATATGACACCACCCACAACCACACTAGAGTTACACTAGAGCGTGGCGCAACCAGGTTTAAGAACCTCGACCTGTCTGCAGCTGCACTCACAAAGCAGAGCTTCATCTGAGCTGCTTGGCAATACATGCACCTTGGCAATAATTATAAAACCTCAAAAAACTACGGACCCGTGACACGTGAGACTGTCTGCTGGAAGGCGCCTGTGGCTCTAAGGCATGCTGTAGTAATATTCAGTGTCAACATGGACATGACTGGAAACCAGTTGTGTAGCTTCACACAGACAGCCCCTCTCAACTTCTCCTTGTAGTCCGACTGTCTTTGCTCTGACGATGTTCTCTGTTGCCCTGCTGTTGTATCGACTTTGTAAATCAGCTCATGTACTCTTGACCTTTTCTCCAGAGGCCAGCACAGCAGTTTGGAAATCAACAACACAGCAGAAGTGCGTTCAGCCCATGTAGTCAGACTACAAGTGCAAGAGCCAAGCGCGCTTTGTTTATGGTTTCCTCATAGGGGCTCCTCGTCCGTTGCCTTGTTTTTGCTTCCTCTCCCAGATCTGGTTTCACTTCCTCCGCCAATGCCTGTGCTGCACGCCTAAAGCGGCGTATAACTCGCTCCTCCTGGTTGCTTTAAGGCCTTAAATGTCATGATCTGTCCGATCTTAGCTGGTCAAGGTTTTTCGGGGGGGAAAAAAAACATGAGTGAGGTTCATAGTTGATGCAGAGGTCCTACGTAGAGGTCATGGCCAGTTTGGCTGGAAAGATGGCTTAAAGTAACTCTATTTCAACATGTGACAAATGGGGTCTTTTGTAATCATGGTTGAGAGTTGAAACTGAATCATAGGCTACACCTAACATAGCTCCTCACCACTAGATAACCATTAGGATTATTCATGACTCATGACTGGACGAATTCATAGCTAACAAGTGGAGAAAAAATAGAGGATCATGATCTCAAACTTTCTGGACCTCCTGGGGAAGAATTGAGGACCAGTAGACTACAGGCATTAGCTGCTGTGTGTTGTTGTGTGTGTATGTGTGTGTGTGTGTGTGTGTGTGTGTGTGTGTGTGTGTTTTATTGACAGAGAAGACTTTTTTTTGAGAGCAGAATGTTACTCTAATTTACCAGGAGGATGAGTTTTTATGTTTTTTTTATGTTATTATTTATTCACTTAAATGTCAATATATTATGTGCCACTGATGTGATGCCATGTAGCATAGTTGCCAGAGCTCACATCTGTTACTGTTTTACTGCCTTTGTATGATCTGATGAGTTCAGCATTTGCACTGAAAAGGTACTGTACATATTCCATATTTTTCACAGCATCTGTATCTAGAGTATAATCTTAACAAAAGCACACCGGGAAAGATCAGTATAGACCTGTTTCTTTTTTTTTGGTATAAAAATCTTAACAAATATCATCCATTTAAGTAGATCAGTAGGTTAAGCAGAAACGTTTCTTCTCCTCATCAGGTTCATCCTTTAAAACAACATTTTTGAATCCAGTAAGATAGATTATTATTCGGCTGTTGAAATCTGTTGCCTTATTTGTGAGTCATTCTGTATTTTCAGATGAAAAAAATGCACATGACATGACTATAAAATCTACATGACAATAATGCTGAAGTAACAGCGGTAGCAGAAATAGAGGCTGTCTGTACTGTTCATGTAGATGATGAAGATCATTTTAACATCATTTCTATCAAGATGAGCTTTGCCACTGTCATTAAAATGGGTATTGTTTCAGCTGTTGGTGTCCATCTTGTTTTTTTTTCTGTTCACTATTCTTGCCAAGTCTATTCCGTACAAGCTTTGCACTCAGAAATTGGTTCTAGGGATTTCAGAATTTTCTTCACATTTTACAGATGTTTAGCTGACAGGTTTCCCTCCTTGTACAGCTCAATATAGAGGTGAAACTGAATGCTGAGTAGCTGTAATCATGCCGAATTTTGCGGTTGTATGACCATGTAGAAATTACCCTCATTCTTTTACAGACCTTTTCCCAAAAGTGAAGGGTTTGGACCGATATTGTTGGGGAAATATTGATGTTATTTATAAGTGGCCTCCAGGATGGTGAAACGATCATGCTCCACATCATATTCCTGAGAAATACGTGTGTGCTTACTAGAAGCAGGGCACTGAGTACACGGAGTCCTCCCTCATGGCTGTTTTGATATTGTGCTGCCCTGACTCCCAGTATGAAGGATCAACGTGTGGGGGAAGGTTTGGCGAGCCACCCTTGAGTGGCACCCTCTAGAAATAGACAAGGGGGCAACACGAGAGGCCGACGGCAAAGCACAAACAGCCCAGAGAGAAGCAGGAGCCAGGATTGCGAAACCCAGCCAGTCTGGGGTTAACCTCTGTCTCTCTCAGCATAGGAGCAGTCTGAACGGATATTGCTGATACATCCCTCCACGTTTGGACTGCTTGGATGTTACTCTCATACAGGGATATTGCATCACTCACTTTCTCAACTCTTCTGTGACAAACTGTGCAACACTGTGACAAAGGTATGTCATTTTACCACAAATTTGGACAACGGCCTGCTTTTGTACTTTGTTTGCCCTTCTGTTTATGCCTCAAGTGTACTTGAAAAGTGTTTATCTGTAAATGGTTATAATAATTGGTTATAATTAAATGCTGATCATTTAGAAGCAGGGTGTTCACTCTAAAAAATAATGTGAACACCTTGGCCGGACATTCAATTTAATTCAATATTTGTAGTTTTTGCCCGTCTTAGTCACTCTCGAACAAGGTCAGTGTGGCCACGAGACAGTAGTGTGCCACGGAGAGGGCATGCCAGTGTGTCCACGAGACAATAGTGTGCCACGGGAGAGGGCATGCCAAAGAGGATGGCATGCGATGCCAAAATAGCCCCTTTGAGAAGGCAGTCACACACACAAGCACTCACACTCAGCTGCTTCACCACTCCTCAGATCCAGCAGACCTCCAACATGAAGCAGAAGCTGCTGGCTATGACCCATACGTTGTGCCCACCCTCCCGGGCCGACTCTGAACCGGACCTGAAGGCCCAGGCTGGTACGGGCGAGGGTGAGAAGATGCGAATGAAGCGGGAGATCTCGTTGGGCAACGGGATCTGCCTGATCGTGGGGAACATGATTGGCTCGGGGATCTTTGTGTCGCCCAAGGGCGTCCTGATGCACAGCGCCTCCTTTGGGCTGTCGCTGGTCATCTGGGCGCTGGGCGGCATCTTTTCGGTATTCGGCGCGCTGTGTTACGCCGAGCTGGGCACCACCATCACCAAGTCCGGCGCTAGCTACGCCTACATTCTGGAGGCCTTTGGCGGCTTCCTGGCCTTCATTCGCCTCTGGACCTCCATCCTGCTGGTGGAGCCGGCCAGCCAAGCCATCATCTCACTGACCTTCGCCAACTACCTGGTGGAGGCGCTATACCCCACCTGCCACCCACCGTACGACTCGGTCCGGCTCATCGCTGCAGCGTGTCTGTGTGAGTACCTCAGAGTGCCAGCTGACTGGGAATAGATTACATACAAACCACCATTATCTTTTAAAATAATGTGTCATACATAACCATTGCTTTGCACTTCTTAAAGCGATAGAGACAATGTACATCAAATACAATACTGTACTGTATTGTATTTGACTGTACTGTACTGTACTGTACTGTACTGTACAATACTGGATTGGCCAATGCACTGGAAATGGCAAGTGTTTTAAGATTAGACTGGTTTAAAATCAGACAGGCTGCGGTTCTCTTCATCTCTCCTGAGGCTGTAGGCCCTGATTTAAAAAGTGGGTGAAGTCCAAAGTCCGTCATCAAGTAAAGTTCTCACGCTTGAACTATAGCTATTGTGTTGCATGTGGGAACATTGAATGTTTGTGATTGAGGTGTTACCCATGATGTCAAATTAGCAAACAGATTTTGCCTAGTTATTTAACTAAACTTAGTGCAACTGCACTTTGTCCATCATTCAAGTTAGAGACCCCACCCTTGCGTTACCAGTGTCATAGCCTGCTGTGATTCATCTGGGACGTCAGCAGTGCAGCTTAAGAGAAGTTTTCTGCAAGCTCATTCCCTTACAGCTGATTCAGCATCACTCTCGGTGCCACTGCCCCATTTCGTCTGTGAGAGGAAGTATGTGGGTGAAGTTACTGAGAAGTGTAAATATATATTAGGTCACTCCTGCGCTCCAATCTGTATTTGACTCCTGTTTCATTTAGTTGTGTAGTTGTTCCCTTTGTGAAATAAGAACGAATGATAGCTGAGATGATATTGAAAAGATACTCTTGCTTCTACGATACATTCAATCTTTCCTCTCTCTCCCTCTGTCTCTCGGTCTGCCTTTCTCCCTCTCATCACTTTCTCCAAGTCTGCTTGAGCTCTCTGTATCTCTCTTGAACATGTACACATGCACGTAGCCAGAGAGTGAGAAGGGAGGGCTCGTGTTAAGAAACGTGACTACTTCCTTAATTGATCTATGAGCTCTACTAACCCACCATAAAGAGGGTGCACCACCTGAAGGCACATTCTGCTGTTTATCCAGATAGCTGCCATGGGCAACCCTCCTTTTCTAGCCTGTTTGTACAGTCAATCAGAATAAGCTGTTGTGCCAGTGGTAGGCCTACAGTGTGTGGGTGCCAAATACCAGTCTATAATAGTCACAATTGCCTGCTGGAGTAACAATAGACGGCTGCCACTTTAAGAGAAAAAAAAATAAAGATACATTAAGCTTTTACAGTAATTTCCCGCATATAAGCCGCATTGTGTATAAGCCGCAGGACAGTGTTTTATGCAAGTCAAAAGAAACAAAACCATTTTAACACCATATTAACTGGCCCCCTGTAGTATCCTCATAGCGGGAGAAATTTTGCAAAATCAATGTATAAGCCGCGGCTAATAGTCGGGAAATTACGGTAATGTGACGTAACTGACTGCATCACCACATACGTCACCTCTTTATATTACATGAACAACTTGTGAAAGTGTAAAGTTTGTGCAGACACACCACCAGGAGCACTCTCAGCAGGTTGCCAATGCTGCTTTCTGTCATAATCTGTCCCTAGTAAGAAGTGGCAGTGTATCAGTCCTCGCCCCTCATTCCTGCATGTCAGATATTTACCTATTCAAAAGGTGAGACATAAAAGACTATTCATTACTTGACATTAATTTCTTTTCAGTAGCATGCTAAATGTTCTGTGCTAGCGGCTAGGACTTAAAAATGGTGCACTAACAACCCAGTGTGATTTAGGTTAATGGTTTAGGAACAAACACACTTTCTTCATGACCGTTGACTTACGTCGGCATGCTTTCCCTCAGGTATACTGATCTTCATCAACTGTGCGTATGTGAAGTGGGGAACGCTGGTCCAGGATCTCTTCACCTACGCCAAGTTAGCCTCGCTCATTCTCATCATCACTATTGGCATCATTAAGATTGTCTCAGGTGAGGCTCCAGGTTGACTGTGGGGGTGTCCTGAGATCTCCATGGTAATGTGCAAATGTGTGGTTATAGTACACTCATTGGGTGCCTCTCAACATCCCTCCTCGATCCTCGATGCTCGGTCCTCCAGGCTCGTTCCCACTGATCTATAACTAACACTGGATAGACTATCCTATTGTTGACGCCCCATCATTCTTTATCTAGATCAGTGAGGACAAGGCCCGAAGAAGGAAGGGAGGATGTATAAAAGACAAAGGAGAGGCACCCATTGACTCTGACATTCAAACAGGAAGTAACTTTCCCAGAGGAAGTTTGATATTAGGACAATGGGATTTTACTTCTGCTTATTATAGGATTTTTAAGTGTGTAATGCTTTCGGCAATCCTTATGATGACCACCACAGGGGCTTTCCCCTCAGTGTCCCTCTGCCCAGGCTTGCAACACATTCATGTCACTTTCGGTTGATCTTTGAATTGAATTGATCCTTTGAATATATCTCAGTTTCTGAACCCTGTTAATGATTTAATCACGGAGAGATTCCACTTTCCTCTGCATTTCCTCTTTCCTCTATCGCCATGACAATTCTGCACGTAACACAGTACTGGTTTCTAAACAGGAGAAACTCGGAACTTCGACGACCCTTTTGAAGGTTCCTCTACGGACCCTGGCAGCATCTCTCTTGCCCTTTACTCTGCGCTGTTCTCCTACTCCGGATGGGACACCCTGAATTTTGTCACTGAGGAGATCAAGAACCCTGAGAGGTATAGTCCACTCAAACCATACATGCCCCACCCTAACAGCAGTCACATGCATCAGCAACAGCGTTCCTAGTTACAGTAGGTGTTGTCCTGATTAGAAGCACTGGTGGGTTTCTTTTTAATGTTAAGCACAATTTTAAAAGTTATGCTGGCTTGGTGGTCGATGGCCGAAGTCAATCCGAATGATGTCAAAATACTGTAGAAACACATTGGTTGATGACATTTGAAGCATGACACAGCAAAGATGCTCATCGAGTTGGTCCCGTATAGTTGATGCATGTTGTGCTCACAGGAATCTGCCCCTGGCCATAGCCGTCTCCATGCCCATCGTGACAATAATCTACCTGCTGACCAACGTGGCCTACTATGTGGTGCTGGACATCCCATCTCTGCTGGCTAGTGATGCGGTTGCCGTGGTGAGTCTCCAGACACGCGTGTATACTGTATCTCTTACACAGTAACCAAGAGCACATTCTGATTTAAATGTCATAGCAAATGATGAGTGATGACATAGACTTGCAATATATCTGGCATGTATCACCATCATACTGGGGACAAAATGGTTGAAAATAGGTCAACAAGCCCTTCATCCTTATGAGCTGAATGCAAATGGATGTTCCTGTTTACAGACTTTTGGGAATAAAGTCCTGGGCCCTTTCAACTGGATCATTCCCATCTCTGTAGCAATGTCCTGCTATGGCGGCCTCAATGCCTCTATCATAGCAGCCTCCAGGTAACATGCTTCCCACCACTGACTCATTCTCTGTTCCGATCATTAGTCATTAGATGTTGCACGTTTCCAGGCACATGATTTTTAACCACATGACTGTTCAGGCTTCCTGTTCTGATGAGCGTGTTTCCTGGCTGACTGTTTCCTCATACTGCACATGTCCCATCTGACAGGTTGTTTTTCGTGGGGGCGAGAGAGGGACACCTTCCAAACAGTCTGAGCCTAATCCATGCCAACCGTTACACACCTGTCCCTGCTCTGCTGTTCAATGTAAGATGGCTAATCAGACAGCCCTGGTAGTATTCTACCGTACATCTTTCACGTGTGGATAGCCATTTGGAAAGTTATTCACATGCTATATGAGTATTTATTGCATGATCACATTTGGTTAGACACATTTGAAGCTGATACACAAGACACATTCGCGATTCTTTTGTGAACGACAACTACTGCATCATGGCAAAAACAACAAGAAGTCCATTAGCTTCCTGTGTGGGGAACTTGAAATCTGGACACTGTTGGCCCACGGCTACACTGGTTCTGTGGCAATAACATCTGTGTGTTGTGTGGTGTTGCAGGGGGTGATGGGACTGATCTTCCTGTGCGTGGAGGACGTGTTCCAGCTGATCAACTACTTCAGCTTCAGCTACTGGCTCTATGTGGGCCTGTCCGTGGTGGGGCTCATATACCTGCGCATCACACAGCCCGACAGACACCGGCCAGTGAAGGTGAGAGACATGTGAGAGGACTGTGTCGTTAGGAGCTGATGGAGTTCTCACTCCCACTACTCCCACTGTGACAGTGATTTTCTCCTCCCACATTTAGATAGCTGGTGATGCATGTGTTTGTGTTCATGTTGAGATTTGAAACAAATATTTTGAAGCCCTTATTGATTCAGACAGAGGAAATTAAATTTTAAGCACACAGGTTTCATCAGCTGACACTGAAGTAACGTGCATGACACGTCCCTCAACACCACCTAGTGTTTAGAATGTCAGTGAAACAATACACAGAAGCTGCTGGGAAAGTTGACCCCGTGGTCAGTGCTGATAGGAAATGGATGACCTGCCTGCTACGGAACGAGACCTGTGTCCTCACCAGCCCCTGTGCTCTGTCTGTCTGTCTGTCTGTCTGTCTGCCCTCACAGCTCACTCTGCTGTTCCCCTTCATCTACTGTGTGTGCAGTCTTTTCCTGGTCATCGTCCCTCTCTACGGGGACACCATCAACTCCCTCATAGGTATAGGCATTGCCTTGTCTGGCGTGCCTGTTTACTACCTGTGCATTTACCTGCCTGAGGAGAGGAGACCAAAATTCCTTGGCCGCTTGAATGGTAAGGAGCTGATATTACTCTTGATTGGATCATTTCAATGCAGGAGTAGCTCAGTGTAGGGTTATTGGTAGTGTTAGGTTTTGTTTGATGAAGATAGGGTATACAGGCACTAAAGCAGACACATGGGCATAAACATTTAGAATATGAGAGCAGAGGGGGAGAAGGAGGGACATATGGAGACAGAAGGAGAAGAAAGTGGGGGTTTTGATCATGTTTGTCATTTCAGAAGGTCAGTTAGAATGCGTGATAGATAGTCTAGCTGGGGCCACAATATTAGTATTGTTCCCATGGAGATCCATAGGGAGGCACCATGGTGATGTGTTGGAATCCAGCACTAAAGCTGAATAATTGAAGTCAGAGTGGGGTCATGCCTGACGTATACTGCAAGGGTCTCATCAGAAGGCTCCCTCCATTCATTCCGAAGCTCACGTCGGTCATTTGACTTAGATGACAGCTTCAAGTCAGGGTGGCCTTCAGTGGTTGATTATGTTAGGAGAAAAGTGCTACGTGATAGATTGGACCACATGCAGTGCCCTTACCTCACACCGTATTATAACACTCTGTTCCAGGAAGTCAGGAACGATCTCTGATGTACTGTATCACGTTTAACCACTGGCTTATTTACTTTCATTCTGACTTCATCTGCTTTCATTCTGACCCATGGTCTAACCACGCAGCCTTGTCCTTCTTCTCACCCCCCTCTCTCTCTTTCACCTGTCCTCTCTTTCTCTTCATTTTTCACTTCCACCCATCCCCTCTCTCCCTCCATCTGTCTTTTTCTCCTGCACTCTGGTGCTTGTGGTCTTTTTGTTCTTCTGGTTTTCCGTGCGGCCAGCTGCCGTCACCAAATACTCTCAGATCCTGTGCTACTGCTGTCTTGCGGACTTGGACGTGGAGCCCGAGAATGAGCCAAGCGGGAAGAGTCAGTGAGGCCCGCTGGAGGACCCCACCGCCCACCCCCTCACCCCCCCCTGTCTACGGAGAGCCCATGCCTGGAGCATGGCCTGCTTGCCCTGTCCTGCCCCGAATGGACAGTGCCGGTCAGCCAGGCCAGAGAACACTGTGGATGTGTACAGAAGTGTTACTGACGGTGCCTGACATACAGATGATAACAGTGTTACAGGCAGTGACCGACACACGGATGATAATGTGTTGATCATATCGCTAGTGGCTTCATTGGACCTCATATTGATGTGATGAAAATGGATGCACTAAGAACTAGTTCCAACGAGTAAATGAATTATTTACATAAATCCCCACCTGCAACTTAAAAGTTATAATTTGTTATTGTTTTAAGTAACTTTATGTCAAAACTTTTCAGGAGAACATGCTAATGAGACCCTGAATGGTTAAGAATGGTTGTTATAATTTGGTGTATGTAGTTTTATTTTATTATAAATGGTAGCTGAAGATTTATTTGAAGTATAAATAGATAGGTTTAGTGTCAGTGATTCAGATTTGACTTAATTCAAATAACATACCAAAGTGAAAGACAGGACTGACTAAACCAAAAGAATGTTTCTCACAAGAAATGAGTTGCATACATTGTACTACCTCCTCAGGGTATATGACAGCATCTAAAAGTATGCACAAATGCCACTTACACATACACTTCCTCTGTACATGAAGAAAGGATTTTTGGGGACATTTCCCAGAGCAAACTTCTAGGAGTGAACTTGTCTCCCATTCAGACCCAGTTTCACAACCCCACCCTGTTGGTTTCCCTAACAGGGAATGCACCTAGGTGTACCTGGTTTGAATGGTTTCACTTTTGTACAAGGTGTTTTTTACTGTTGTACTTGATCTAATCGCTTAATGAATGTTTTTTATCTTTATGGATGGATCATTTGTGCTAATTCATGTGATAAATAAAAAATGTACATATTGTACGGCATTCTTCTCCCCAAATGAGGATTTGAATGATGTTATTGTTAAATAATTATTTCAAATATCTAGAAAAATCATAAAGAATAATATGACATTGTATAAATATTTCATAATGCTATTTCAATACATATGTTAACCAAATCATATACCCCACCACCAGCTTGGCTGAATGAAGGTTGAAGTTCATGGTTCATACAGGGTAAATGCATTCGGCGAAGGCCTTGGATACTTTGCCAGATGCTCCACACTCAAAATAGCAGTCTGGACTGTCTCTGGTATCGGAAGTCTGGGAGGCAATTGTCTCTGTCGGGTCTGAACATGCACCAGCCATGTGCTTCAACACATGCACTCCACCATGTGTGGAAATGTACCAGGCCCTCCCTCACCCTGTCGCTCCAGATTGAGCTCTCAAAATGGATACATCCTTTTTTTCCACACTCTCCTTTAATGGAACATTTTTTGGATGGCAAATATGGAAGACAGATCCACAGACAGATCGCCACATAACTCTTTCCAAAGTCTCTTTGCTATATTCTAGTTACATATTTTCAACTTTCTCAACCTTTCTCTTCAGACAATTGTCTAAACAACTACAACTATTCAATACGGATAGATGTGTGACCTTCACCCATTTTATCTCATGGGGTGCCTCTCATTATGCCTCCTCGATCCTCGATGCTCGATCCTCGAGGGGCGTTCTCACTGATCTATAACTAACACTGGATAGACTATCCCATTGTTTCCCCCCATCATGTAGATCAGTGAGGATCGAGGCATCGAGGAGCGAGGGAGGACGTATAAACGCTGCATGAAACGCACCCATGGTATGCTTCACACATTTCCTGTGCAGGATCAGATGAGTGACCTTAACAGTCTGTGCATTTGTCTGTTATAATCACGTGACACTTAAAGTTGACCATTTCATCCTCCGTTTTGTTAGAAGTGATAGATAGATAGATAGATAGATACTTTATTGATCCCCAAGGGGAAATTCAAGATGATGTGTGTGTCCACTCTCAGAAATGAATTGACAAGGCCCATCTCATAAGTGAGGAATAAAAATTGCAATGTCATAATGACTATATCCCTACAGTACCTACAGAATTTTAGAGCAGATACACTACATACATATTTTGCATACATATTAGACTGATGTCTAAATATAACACAGCTCTGTACTATGTATCATCCAGCTTTAAATAGGACTAGTATCAATAAAGAGACACGCTTGATTTAAAAGTGTATGGACTTGCTGACTCAGTGACCCAATTCCTTAAACGGGAGACTGCTTCCCAGAGTGATTCAGCACAGGTCTGGTTTTGGGAGTCTTGAGTGTGTCCTTAATGTACCCTTATACACATTATAGAAGCCTCTTTTTCTAACTGTAAGATATTAATATGATGGTTGAATTGCATAAAAAACCTGAAAGTACATCAAAATAACAGTGGCAGCCAATATGGACTCTGATTTAGCAACAGTCAGCAGCTCTTCCTTGAAAAAGTCACAAACAAAAATTAGTAGGCCTATTAACTGTTTCTTTAGAATGGACATCAACTTGAACTTGTGCATAACTTATAATACTTCCCTGGTGCTTGACAGTATATTTTTTATATTTTGTAAGAATCCAGTCATTTATATTGATTCCCATCCATAAATAATAATTAATTGAATAATTCACTGTTTCTGATGTGATGTACAGTAATCCTGACTACTGGCCGTTCAGCCCTTCCCTTTATAAAGCTCTGGCTTCCTTAATCAATGCCATGCCATGCTGATCCTAACCCACATGACAGCTCAGAGACACAGACATGCATGTTAGCGGCCTGACCCCCAACCCTTTAAAACCACTGTTTTTGAGATGGAGCAGATTCAGATTTCAGAGCGGACTAGCGATACAAGACGCTTGTAAAAATGCAGACGAAGACCTGGTTGGGGGCATCTGTTGCGTTCCTGGGAATCATGATGGTGGTGATGGACCCGATGCAGGCTCAGTGTAAAGTCATATGGTAGGAACCTTGTCTTTTAATAAACAACCCTCTGATGGTGCATGTACATGATTCCTTTCCGGGACATTCTGACTTGATGTGTGACCTGAGATTTGTCTTCAACGGAGAATTTAGTAGAAATGCCTCTTTAAACGCTTGTTAGCCAGATTTGCTTGTCCTCAAAATCAAGAATTTCGTAAAATCGATGTAGCTTATGTTCATTTTAATATGTGTACACATTAAGTTAACAGATACGGTCCCTTTAATATACAATATAATATTCCTTGTATGAAGGGCATTTTTGCATGACAGTTTATGCAAATTCTGTTGGCCTATACCAGTACCACAAACTTATCAGGCCGCTGTTGTGCAGATTCCTATGTTTTTACAGAACTGTTCCTTTTACAGACCTTTCTGTTGTGTAAGTTTAGTGTGAAATATTAAGTCTAACAAATTTTGGTCTAATAATCAAATAATGTATCCTTTAAAATCTGAATAAAACGTTGAGCTCAGTTCATCCAGTCATTATGGAAATAATCATGTTGTTGTCTGTTATAACTTTTTTAGCCCACAACTTGGTTATCCTACTCTGTCTGGCAGCAAAACAGGTCCAAAGGTCACAGCTAGTCCCACGTTATCAGTCTGGATTTTTCATACACATAACACACATATTTGAACAAATTATTTATGGCCTCGTGACTTTCCGGTGAATCAACACAATTATTGACCGATCATCACAAGACTCCCATGGGCCAATGCCCTCTGGATAAATCTTCTGTGCTCCAGGAGAGCTGAGGAAAGCTATTATAATGTAGTCAACATGGTGAACATGCAGCACAATACTGATATTTAACTGGCAACCATTTTACCTTTAGCAAACCAATTGTCATGACTGATGTTTTGCTTTTGGATGAACAATGTTTGGTGTGAAACAGACACTTAATGAGGTATTTGACTGCCTCCAGGCTGTTTGGGACACCCTGCCGAGAGGTATCTTTGACCCTAGTGAGCCAGATTAAAGCCTGGAAGTCTAAGGACAATTGTGAGACTGGTGGTGAGAGGTGCCTGTATGAGGTAAGAATGATGATTTAGTTTTCACACCTATTTTACCCTGTCGTGAAGACACATGTTTAAGGACACAAGAACATGTCTTATTCTGGAGTAAAAACACTTATTTGTAACATTAAATAGCTTTGTAAAATTAAAATCCAGTTTATAACGGTACCTAATCTCTGTTTAGCGTCATGCAATTGGCAGAAATGTTGGCTGCAATGTGGAGTCTTTTTTGGGGGGGGTTTAACCTCCAAAATGTACCCATACCAAAATGTTAATAAATAACAGTTCTGACATAATGTAAATGCCTATGCACTGTGTTGTCCAGAAATTCTCTTAAAATCCACCAATCAGCGTGCAAACCAGTTTGCGCAGGCCCGGCTCTTTTGTAATACCATGTTGTACCACATGAGGCCACTGTTTTACATACAATGGAAGTCAATGGAAGAGTGTTGTGTGGCTGTGTTCAAGATAGCTCAAACCCTACAGTTCAGGGAGATTTCTTTGTGTGAAGTGATCAGACATTTTTGAAGACGTCACAAATAGGTTAATTGTCTTTTCAAAGTTACATTTTTAAAGACAGTGTCATTTTCAAAACAGCATTATTAACGGTTCTTCTATAATGTTCTTCTAACCGGTAACCATTTAGAGAGGAGGCGTTGTAACATTGGAACTGGATATATAACGCTCCTACTCAGAATGAAGCAAAAAGAAAAGCACTCCATTTTTAATCCCTGTCCACATTTGTTACTTAGCTGCAGTTCACTTCTGGATTCTTCATCAAAGCTTTGCACACCTCCCGTCTAAGCCAAAACGTGGAAGAGCTGAGCTTCACCCTTTACCCTTCAGAGACCTCCAGTGCATGCAGAGTTGTGGTAAGAGAAAACAGACAAAGGATGCTCAGATTCATATCAGCCGGGCCCTACATGTTACATACAATACTGTACTTTTGATTTTGGTGTTGAAACATTTTTCATTAAAAAAAGTATTCTGTAAATGTTTACTGAAGTCTCACTTTCGGAGTCATATATTGTCATTTTAAGAGGTGCAAAAGGACTTTCCATTGAGTAAATCAACAGTAGTTTTGAGAAGTGTTAATATCATTATTTAAGCGAATAAACTCAGAAAGTAAACCCATTCAAATTCCATTTATTTGGTGTGTGTGTGTGTTACTGTAATAATTCTCGTGCTAATTGTGTGTGTGCTCTTGTGTAATCATCTTTTGGACTCTCTTTGGACAATCTTTTGGATCTCTTTTTATAACAGGGTGTATCAGTCTCTGAGAACTGGTCCATGCTTGATGATAATGGAACCAACTACTGCACTCTTCACAACCTGATTGATGGTGAGAACACGGTTGTAACATGTTGTCATCCTTTATGATGGTGTTTGCACGCTGTGCTCCATGATTGTTTTGTTTGCCATGTCTATGGAAAACATTGAAAAACAATTGGATCTGTTTCTTCTCTTCACAGGAAGTGGACTGACCCAGGTTGAAGGTTTTAAAGAGTACACTAACGAGTGGATCTGTCTGGAACATTCCACTGCAAACTGCAGCATCTACTAATTAGACATATTCAATAAACATATTGCATGTAAACTAACACATCATACAACTGTATAAACCTTGGTACTATACTTCAATGATCGCAGGTTCTGTTGTGTTATTAATTACTTTTTTGAGTTTATATTTTAGGTTAGCTAACCTAAAGTTCAGGATTCATCCTGACAGAATCATCACACTTTACATAATTTCAGTGTATATTCCAATATAAAATTGTCATAAATAAAAAGAAAGTATTTTTTTAATGATCATGTGAATACAAATTAAACAATCTCCTTTAAGATTTAGATGGCACAATACCGTATAGTTTCTTATGCCTGTCTGAAGAATCAAGGGGAGCAGGTGGTTTGTTCACGCCTTATGGTTTTTAATCAATCCCTTATCTGAGATTCATCTGTAGAGTCTGCATTTTTTATTGACAAAAATGCCCTGCTGGTTGTTTTCCTTTTCATGATGTTCTATGTGGTTTGTATTTTGATATCAAAATTTGCCAACGTCATTTTGTTCAACTTTGCTCATAATGCTCCAGTTCTGTTGGCGGTCAAATGTGTCAAATGAACAATTTCCCTCAAAAATGTTGTCAATTTATTCTGACTCATGATGCTCCATGACTTTGTTAACACAGGGCCTCTGAATTTGGGAGAACACTGGCATATGATATTTCACTCACTAAAGACACAAATGTTCGTTGGATAACAACAGCAACATATTCTCCAGAAAAAAAACAAATGCTGTGAAAGACTGAAACAAAGGAATGGACATAAGCACATGGTCAATCTCCTGAATTACAGCAGCTTAATGACAGTCGCCTAACCACATTACAGATACGTCTAAATTTAATAAATGCCAGTCTTCACCTTGAAACAACACCAAAATAACTTGTGTTGACAATAGGGAAATCTTTATTATTATCAATATTCCAACAACTAGACAGTAAGTAACTCAACAAAATATTTAAAATCAATCAGCAACGCACTCTCTCTCACTCTCAATGGTGATAGAGCAACCTTCAGGATGCAAAGGGTATGAAAACAATGTGTCACCCTTGCATGGCATAAACATGTCTTGTTTCAAGCAACAGCCCATCCCCAGAGGAATATTCATATAACGTCATCTATCTTTCATTGTGCATAGTGTAGTAGGATGTGGAGAACTAGACACGCTTAATGCTCCTCACTGATATTTGGACATCTGTGCCCAGGAGGGCTCCGATCTGAAAATTAAAAAAAAAAAATTGCCATCTTTGTGAATAGCGTCTTTTTTTACTGTCTGGGGCCTATGCTTTTTCTTAGGATTTAGAACTTTATGAGTCTAACGTAATAGTTGTCTACTGAAGCCTAGCTGCAAATCTTAACATGACCTTACCTTGCCCAAAGAGGTTTGCACAGTTGTTGCATTCATAGCTTCATGTGACTGGATAACAACTCTCAGTGCCACGACTACTGGGAGACCTGATGTGGATAGTAGAGGTGATATTTAGCCAACTCCACACTCACACTGCATTCACATTAGATTTAAAAAAAACAAAAAACCCTCTATTGGCTATACAAATATCGCCCAATCAGTGAATAACAGATTGGTAACACAAGTTCACGCCATTATATTCATTATATTGAGTCATCAAGCATAACTGTATGTATGTATGTTTGTATGTACTGTATATGTTGAATGTTGTGTTTGTATTGCTGCTGAAACACTGTAATTTCCCATTGGGGATGAATAAAGTGTCTATCTATCTATCAATATCATAACAGCACTATCAACGAATGGACTTGAATTAAATGAATCAGTCTTTTACCTGTCTCAGGTGTAGGAGACTCATTTGTCAAAGCGGCAGCAGTGATAGGCCAAGTTGTTGAAGCTGTGACAATTTATATTTATGTTAAGTTCATACAGTACCTTGAGACATATAATCATGATATTCTAAGTCATTATAAAGAGTCATTATATCATAATGGCACGATCAACGTAATGGAATTGAATTCAATCAGTCTTTTACCTGTCTCAGGTGTAGGAGACTCAGTTGTCAAAGGAACAGCATCCCAAGTTGCTGGAGCTGTGACAATTTTCACTGAAGTTAAGTTCATACATCATTACAATATTTCAATAAGCCTAGATGGTCACATTATTTTGCTCCTCACCTTGAGTGGACTGCCCAGCAGAGTAACCAAAGAGCCCCACCAAAAGCAGTACACGGATCATTTTTCCTTGAAGCATAACTTCGACGCTAGACTCTGACACAAGAATGTAATTATGCTCCTCTCGGTGATGTATAAGGAAGTGCACCTTTTTATGTCCAAAGGCAACGTCAGCGTAACCCTACACCCTGCATTTAAAGCCATGCTAATAATAAGACAACAAATCTGGTCTCTCCGGTCTTGCCAACAATGACCATGACGGAAACCAGTGTTTCACTTTAACACTTTTTATCAGTCATGCACAGAGCACACTTTTTATCAGTCATGCACAGAGCCCTGTTATTGCAAGATATTTGTATATAGAGAGAATGTGCACTCATTTTAGTAAAATTGTGAGCTCATTTTACTAGATTATGTGCACAATTTAGTATACCGTGTGCTCATTTTACTAAATTGTGCTCTCAATTTAGTGAATCATGCACACATTTGACTATATTGT
Organism: Sardina pilchardus; assembly: GCF_963854185.1. Lineage (NCBI taxonomy): Eukaryota > Metazoa > Chordata > Actinopteri > Clupeiformes > Clupeidae > Sardina > Sardina pilchardus. Next base: position 40,783,418 of record NC_084995.1, on the reverse strand, counting down.
GCACACAATTTATTACATTGTGCGCTCATTTTACAAAATAAAATGAGAACACAAGCTACTAAAATGAGTGCACTATTTAGTAAAATGAGCACGTGTTCTGGATATTCACCTACAAACATCTTGTAATGACCCCCCCAGGGTTCCATGGTCATGGGTGTTTTGGGCATTATTTCTTTTCAACCAATGAGAATGTCATTCTCTTTTAAGAGCTAGCAGCAGGGTAGCATCCAACAACCCGTTAGTATTTTGACAGTCAGAGTATCTGAAGGAATCTGCTTGCACAATTCCCAGTGGGCCTACTTGCTTTCCTAAAACCTACAGTATGTGTGACTAGCAGAAAACAGAAGTTATTTACTTTCACTATTGACTGACAAGGGGAAAACATAGCCCGAAAAAAAGGAAAACTTACCCAAATAGCCTAATGTTTGCATGACCATAAAAAATCCTACAGATAACTTATTCATCCTGAAAATGAGTGGTTGCCTGCCTCATTGTTGGGCTGCTCATGACCGTGTCTTCACCATATGCTATAGACCATGTTTTTCTTGGTCAGTGGCCTAATGATTTTTAGTAAGATAGCGAATTCTAGATTTGTTTTGTTCGTTCGTTGACACATATGTGAGCGCAATGTTTGATGGAAGTGGACCACATAGCGAAAAATTCATCACTGACTGGGGGCTCATGTGCAAGACCACACCTTATGTTGCTAATTACCATGCCCCTGGGCACAGGGTTATAATAAAAGTAAAACAAATCTGCCACTAACTGGGTGTAAAATAAAAATATTAAGCTTTGCGTTGCTCTTTGTGCGACCCTGCGTCGGGTGCATGATAGGGCCCTCAATCCCTTTTATTTTCACTGATTTCTTCATGGATATACTGTAGAAGACAGTCAAAACAACATAGCTTCACCGACATAAGAACAATGTATTTATTCAAGTAATTTCATTCAAATAATCTTAAACAATCGGCTTTATTTGGTTCTATATAAAACATACACTCCTTGTATAGGCTGAATTCATGTGGTGAATTTTATGAATAATGTATGAATAATGAATAATGTTTGTAAAAGGCAGTGTTACATGGGCTGAAGGTTTGCCTATCTAAGGGCTCTTGCGCTGTGCAGTCCTGACACTGCCGCTGCTGCCGCTGCTGGATGGTCGGGAACTCTGTGGGGACGTTGTGCACAGACCCAGGCCCAGCTCCAGGGTCTTGACTGGGGGAGACTGCAGAGCTGAGCCCCGGGGGCTACTGCTGGCGGAGGAGCCTGAGGACCTGAGGAGCAGAGGGGTGGAGAACATTAACCCAAAACAAACTCTTTAAAATAAATATGGCTTCTGCTGCTGCATTTGCCAGGGGGAAGCATACTTTAGGCAGCACATCCAATTAGTGTAGAAGATGACAGACATAGGAGACCATGTCTAAGGCCTTGCACTCTGTACTAATACTGTAATATATGCTAGCATCACACCTATTGTATGCTGTTTCACACATGTATTATGAATTATGTACATTTTGGGCATAAAAGTGCTGTTTGCTTTAATTGGTCTTAGATGTACTGCTTATGCTGCTCTACTTCTGACAGAGAGAGACAAGGTTGGTGAGTGTGTTTGGCACGGTAAGGGGATTTGCAAGCCTTTGATTCTGAGGAAGGGAAGGAGGGAGCGAAGGCCAGAGATGTTACCTGAGGGAGGCAGAGCTGCGAGCGGAGCTGGCCTTGGAGCCCTGTCGGCTGCCTGGAGCAGATCCAGGGGACGGCAGGAGCAGATCGGCCTGCAAATTAAGACATGCCATTCAAGATCAGCCTTAGACGGTCTGCACCCAGACTGTACAAATAAGGTCTCCACTAAACACTAATACTGCAGCCGGCACATGCACTACCAGACAACTGGCTACAACAAGGAGGAGTTGGAACCCAAACCCCTTATTAAAGCGTAAGTTTGGCGGAAAATGAAAATAAAGCTATTTTCTGAATGAAAATACATCAACTAAGCCGTGGAGGAAGTAATTTTCGCTCATCACGCAGTACAGAGCTAGCACTGGCAGGAGCTACAGCCCAAAATCGCAAACAGTGGGTTAGCATGGGGCTTTCAGCCATGCGCTTTCAAAATCGCATTTTTAAACCACTAACATTGCTCAAAACAGCGGCAAACCTCGTCAGCAGCTTGCTCTAGGTGTCTACACATAAAACGACGCACCAATCAGTCTGTAAACTTTGGAATAGTCTGTATACACGTAGAATCAGTTCGAGACCGCAACCCAATCTGAAGCACAGAAATGTCACGCGAGATCTCACACGCGTCTTCTTTTATAAACGTCGGGTTCGTGAGCCAAGTTGTTGGTGGTTCGTTTTATGTGTAGACACCTAGAGCAAGCTTCTGACGAGGTTTGCCGCTGTTTTGAGCAATGTTAGTGGTTTAAAAATGCGATTTTGGAATAGCTCCCGTGCTTCCGTGTGAATAACTCCCGTGCTTCCGTGTGAATCTCGGGTGGCATTTCTGTGGTTCAGATTGGGTTGCGGTCTCGAACTGATTCTACGTGTATACAGACTATTCCCAAGTTTACAGACTGATTGGTGCTTCGTTTTATGTGTCGACACCTAGAGCAAGCTGCTGACGAGGTTTGCCGCTGTTTTGAGCAATGTTAGTGGTTTAAAAATGCGATTTTGAAAGCGCATGGCTGAAAGCCCCATGCTAACCCACTGTTTGCGATTTTGGGCTGTAGCTCCTGCCAGTGCTAGCTCTGTACTGCGTGATGAGCGAAAATTACTTCCTCCACGGCTTAGTTGATGTATTTTCATTCAGAAAATAGCTTTATTTTCATTTTCCGCCAAACTTACGCTTTAAGGCCTATCTGGGTTTTTGGTTTTTGAAATATGGCAGATCTTGTTGAGGTGAGCACCTTGTATTTATATACACTGAAACTCTGCATGAGGTCTTATGGAGCTAAGTTTGAGGAAACTTACTTTAATAAAAACTCAACAAATGACTGAATATCTGTTTGTGATTCATACTCTGTATCCTGATATGACAGAGCCGCATGCCATCACAAGATACCTGAGTGAAGTACATCACTAGAGCTGATTCCAGATCAGGACTGCCATCCATGGCCTCCAGGAGCATGTGGTTGACCTTCTTGTTCAGGTCCTTAAGCTCTCGGAGCTGGACGTCCCGTTCTTCAAACGTCTTCTCCGTGGTCTGCTTGGTCGAGCGGATCTCTTTTCTGAGCTTTGTACACTATTGCAGGCAAAAAGGTTTTGGTGTTTATTCACCATGACTCTCTAAAGAACCTATGCCTCCATTGCCTGTGCCTGTTGAGGTGTCCACGACCATGGCAACCTTGACAGGGACAACACGGAGGCGGACATTGTGCAGACTTTTGCCCATCAACATCCCCGTCTACACTTTGCGTATCACATTGCACTTTTCTGCTTTTTTTGCACTTCTGGTTAGACACAAGCTGCATTTTGTTGTCTTTGTACTTGTACTCTGAACAATGACAAAGTTTAATCTAATCTAAACCTGCAAACAACGCAGACTGCTGATAGCATTCTAAATAAAAATACAGTTTTGAACTGAAATTATGTGACCAGAAGGAAGATGAAATACTATACTTAGGAGTCTGTATTGGGCATTGTATTACTAACCCGCTTTTGAATTCAGCACATTGTATCTAGTCAGACCCCTCATTCTGAACGTTGACGCCCCGTGTGATGAGTCCTACCTGTTTGTTGACCCGATCCAGTTTCTCTTTCTGAGAGGTCAGTTCCTTGTTCAGAGACAGGATGCGGGACTGAGTCTCCTCTGTCTTCCCACTCTGCTCCGTCTCCTCTTGCAGAAGAATCTCAAGGGTATTGTTCATGCTCTGTTGAGTACATGGATAACATCACAGGTTTAATGCTGCCATGAATTGACAGTTGAATATTTTCAGGTTTGGTTCTTACAGTAAGGAACGGCAGAAATGAGGCAAGCCAGATTTATTTAATTTTTTGTAATTCAACGTTTTTTACAAACAAGTAGATACAAGACGATCAAAAATATATTATCAAACAGCAGAAAAATAAGAGATTGGATAGAACATTAAAAAGGAAGCTAGACATAAGCAAACTACCTGAATGTCCTCCTGGAGTTCTTTAATTTGGCATCTCTTTAATCTGTACTTGTCCTCAGCTGCTCTTTTTTCTCCTTCTAGCTTCAGTTTCTCTTGGTACTCCTCACCTGCTTGCGCGCACACGCACACACACACACACACACACACACACACACACACACACACACACACACACACACAATAAAACATATGTGTTTGCTTAAATGACTTATCTGAATCTGTTTCAAATTAATGATCAATCACCCACATAAGCATTCAATGTGTCCCAGATGTTTTCTATCCCCCTGCTTTTCATCTCTTACTGTATGCTAACTAGGGACTTGTGTTCATTCCTTCAAAGGTATGTCTCTTGTGTTTCTAGCTCAGCATTAACATGTGATCCAAACCCAAACAAACAGCTGCCCCAATACAGCCGAGGCCTGCAGCAGCCCTCATACGTACTGGACTCGGTGACCCTGTTGAAGGACTTGCGGTACGTGTGATTGCGGCTGTTCACCACATGGAGGGTGTTCTCCAGAGCGAGGATCTCTTTCTCAGCTTTGCGAATTTTGGCATCGAGGGTGTCACCTTGGCGCTGAAGCTCCTCTTTTTCTTGGGCTGCCTATATGCGTGTAAACACAGCGGCACAATGTACTACAGGAATTTTCATTCCAAAATAAAATAATACCAGTTCCTCCATTTAAAGGGACACTTCACCGATTAGCATTAAGCTTTATATCTTTAGAAAACCAGTCATGTTTTTGAATGATCGTGCATCATTCCCTCAGTTTGCCTTGAGATGGGAGAAATACGAATTTCAATGTTGGACTTCCTGCTTTCAATGATGTAAAAATCATCATTTTAAAAATCATAATTTCTTTCATTCATCATCAGCACTTTCTTTGTACCTGCTTTGACCCATTTCAATGGCATTCAAATGTTGTGCATTTTTGCATTTTCTTTTCCCGTTTTACCAGTACACGGAATAGTTGCCAGTTCATCAGTTTAAGGCATACATGGGCAACACCCTGACCGGCCCGCGTAAGGTCCGTGAAAACTTTAAGGAAATGGAAAGTCCCTCGCACCTTTATGACGTAGAAGGCCTGAGACTTCTCCTCTTCCTCCTCCGGGCCTTGCATGGTTAAGATCTCATATCTTTTCCTCATCTTGTCAATTTTGGACATCCTCTCGTGCACTTCAGCACTAACACAGGGACACACACACATACGGTGCACATTGAGACCCCACTAAAAGGCTCGGCTCTAAAATAGCCAAGGAACCATCTCATAAAATAGATCTATCTATCAACTAAATGGCCATGCACGGTCCCACAACATCAAAAAAGTTTCTAAAACACACATTTGCATATGTCAATTAATTCATATACTTCTTTAGACCTTCTGTTATGAATGTGATCCAAGATATAATCAAGAACTAATCCTCCACAGCTCCAAAATGAGCTGTGCTTTTCCGCCCCTGAGTACCTCAGAGCCTGGCGCTCCTGGTCCGTGATCCTGAACTGCTTGGTGAGCATCTCGCCGTGGACCCTGATCTCCTCCTCGCGCTCGCTCATGGCCGTCTGCAGCTGGAGCCGGCGCTTCTCCAGGGACAGCACCCCGTCGGCCTTGTCGTACAGCAGGTCCCTCAGCCGCTTGATCTCCAGCTTCAGGATGTTGTCCTCCACCATGGTGTCCTGGGAGAGAACGGCAGAGCAGACAGAGACAGATAACAGGGTGGAGAAAGTCAGGTTTAGGGTACTTGGGTTCCCGCAAACTCGATTGTACGATTATGCCGATTTTACGTCGGGAAATTACTCAAATTTTCATTTAAATTTTACATATGTTGATTTATGTAAGCTGCATTTATGTGAGTGATAGATGCATGGGTCTTTTTAATCCATTTAATCTATGCTTTCATTGTACGTGTAATGCAATGACAATTCAGTGATCTATCTTTCTAAAAAAAAGAGGAATAGAAAATAGATCCTTTTTTGCTTTGTTCAGTCCAGTCCTGACTCCTGCACAATGTCTCTATTATGGTACAGTAAGTTCCTCTGTCTTTTCAGAAGATGTAAATGCCATAATGTGTCTTTTTTCTTCTTTTTACACTAATATGCTGCTAGCAATGTAATCAGACAAATGTAGTCTGCTGTAGTGATGACCGATTATATAATAATAAGATGCTGAAGTGTCGACAACTTTATGATCCCCTCCCTTTCAGACTTGCTGCTAAAACTGTTGGAGGTTCAGGCATACCTGCTTCTTGAGTCGGAGTTTCTTGAGCTCTTTGTCTGAAGTGTCGTTGAACAGATTGAGCTCCTCGATCTTGGTGGTCAGGTTTCGCTTCTCCGCACCCGTCTTCTCCATTTCCTTCCTCACACAGCGGATGTCGTCCTGTACAAATGCACAGACACATTAACATGCCATAGTACCATCTCTGCCTCTGACCTACCTGTCCCTCAAAGTAGCACATTCCACCTGCCACTTATTTTAGTAGTGTCTGGAAAGGTGAGCAGTGCTTCATGAGTAAGTTGATAAAATGATTACCCTAATACTCATTGTCCTCTGAATGCAAAAACAAATGTGGCATGCACGTATGCAGACACACACACACACACACACACACACACACACACTCTTTCTTTCTCTCTCTCGCGGTCAGACCTGGAGCTTCTTGAGCTGTGTGGTGAGCATGGTGGTGGTCTTCCTCCTCTCCTCCAGCGTGGCGCTCAGTTCCTCCACCCTCTTCTCCAGGTCCTGTTTCTCCTCCGTGTTCACCTCCCCCTGTAGACGGGACATCTTCCTCTCCAGCAGCTGGATCTGGAAGTCCTGTGGAGGAGGCAGGGACGGCAACAGCGAAAGCGGTCAGCACTGCCCACTCAAAGCCATACATTGGTGGTCGCGCAGAATCATTTCAGTCATCACCACACACCATTGCCATGGTAAGATGTTCAGGACTTGTTGACAGAGAAATCGAAATATTTTCTCATTTTCATTGGATTATTTACAGAGATTACATCAATAACCTCGAAATTTAAGTATCCTTCTGCATTCCCAAAGGGGTGCGTTGCCCCAGGGCTTGGTGTGGGCTTACCTGGCTGTATATGATCTCTTGCTGCTTGAGAGTGTTCTGGTCCACCTTGCGAATCCTGCTGTCCAAGTTAGAGATGGCGGCTTTGCTGCCAGACACCTCGCTGACAGAGTCCTTCTCCTTCAGGCGCAGGGCCTGGAGCTCCTGGTTTTTGCGGAACACCGCCTCCCTCTGGCGATGCAGCAGCAAGTCCACCTCCTGCACAAGAGTAGAACCACGGCAATTCACCACCAGAACTATGCGAGCAAGGGCAGGCAAGGGCACACATATTGATGTGTACAAACAGACCCAAACAAACACCAAACCCAATGAAACACTGCTATGTTTGCACTGTGCTATTCACTAGGTGACAATTCCATTGGTCAACAAAGCTGTCTCCCCCTGATGGTAAGGTGGCTTAGTGCAATGATGATCCTCGGCACCAACCTTGATGTTCTGCTCCTCCTCCTTCAGAAGTTGCTCCATCTGGGCAGCCCGTTCCTCCACACTCATGGTGGCCTCATTCACAGAGGCCAGCTTCTCCTCCAGGGCTGCGTTATGGAGCTTGGCATCCTTCACTCTAGAGCAAAGGCACTTTCAAGTGTTAAACTAGATCATTTCAACCATCATTACATTTCGGAGATGGGTTTTCCTTGGATATTCAATAAATCATTAAAAAAAAACAATTATATGAAATTATAGCCATACAACTGAACAATTACTCACAATTACATTATGAAATACTGTATACTGATAGAGTAGTACTGTTGTTGTACCATTGTCTAATGGCAGAATTTGATGACTACAATCCACTGATACTAAAGAGATGTGAGACTCTGTTGCTTACTTGGTGGATTTGTCCTGGATGTCCTTTTTCATGCTGGCTATTTGAGCTCTAACATTCTCCACATCTGACGCAGCTCGGTCAACAATACCCTTCAGACTCTCCAACTGTTGATAAGACAAACTGATAAAGATCACACTACAAATACACAGTGAATTGTGGAATGTCATGGTGGAATACCTATGGCTCTAGCTGATGATAGTAAATGGAAACGTACATTTACTTATAAGGAGTATACCTGTATCTGAGTGTGTATGTGGCTGTATCTTTGTGGAACTGTGTGTCTAATGTATGCATTTTCGTATGAGATACGTGTACAGTATGTGTGCATCATGTAACCACTGGTAAAGCCACACCTCGTCACGCAGCCGTGTGTGGTTCTCCTCCTGCTCCTGAAAATGCTGCCTGAGTTTGGCCGCCTGCCTCTCAGCCGCGCCGATCTTCTTCTCATACTCCTTATTGTTCTCCACCTCGCTCTCCAGAAAGGCTGTCTTCTCTTTGATCAAAGAGTGCCTCTCTCGGATTTCCTGGTTAACTTTGGTGATCATCTGTCAAGACGGCAGGTATCGCTCAACTCCAGAACTCAACACGTGACTAATGGCAATGACAGAGACCAGTCATGTTGAAGTACTAAACTAATCACTAAACTAATCACTAAAACTTGACCCTTTATGCTTTAAAATGTTAACCTAACTGGTTAGATATCTAAATATTTCAGTAATCCTTCCTTAATCTTTAGAATTTTTGCTAAAGGCCTTCAAAGTTCCAGGAAAGACTGGAAATTGCGGCTCACTACTCCTATGAACTAGCCTGGCAAGCCAAACTACACAGAAATGTATAGTCTGGGGTCGGACCATTCACAGAGTTGAAGCCTGTGGGTGGGATGAACAGTTGTCTTTCAAACTGCCTCTGCACGTAATAGGCCAGCATTTGTGACCAATCGTAGCCGGTCGGGAAAACGGCAACAGGGCTGCCAAGTTTCAGAAAATTGCAAGCGACAGTGAGATGCGTTCGTCGAAATTTTTTTTGACTGTCTATCACACTCAAAGCGTGACACTTGGCAGCTCCGATTAGAGTCGCTTTTTCAAGAGTGAACTTGCCAAGACAGAGGCAAATAGATGTTACACAGCTCTGCAACAATGATAGACGTAGCAGCCTAAATGTTAACTTGGAAACTCAAAGAGAAACAGCGAATTAACAGTGAAGAAAATCTAGCAAGCAGGAGAACGTTTTAAATCTAATTATCGGAGTCGGCGCTGTTGTGTGTGAAAGATAAGTTAGATGCCAAGACCCGCCTTACGTTGCTTCTGATTTGTTTATTGCGTGATGCCTTCGGGCTCAAGGACTCCGTACACAGATAGAGCGTTCTGATTGGCTAGGCTGAACTCGAGCCTGGCGCAGGCTTGTCCTCAACGGTGCGACCCTAGACCATCCCGCTAGGCAAAAATATTTTTGGCCGCTAGGGTGCGTCTAGATTTCTAGGCTACCTATGAACACCATTCACACTATGAAATGCTGCAACTGTTGCTGTGTTTGAGTCTACAGTGCCATCTGCTGGTTACCGCTGCGCAGTCCTGCATCTCCTGATCCCTTCTCTTCATTTGTTCGATGGTGCTCTCCCACTGGCAGATCAGCTCCTGCCTCTCAGCATGGATCTGGCGGAAGTTCTCAGCAGTTTTGTCCAGTCCAATCTGTTTCACAACCGCAGATCATCAGTTCTCTCACAAACAACATCTAGCCACCCTTGCAATGGGTATGTACTGACATAGAATGTATGTGACAAGAAATAAAGTGAGAGAGAAAAAAGATCATTTCCTAACTTGTGCTGTTATTGTTTCAGTCAGCTCATTGTCAAGGGCCTTTCTTTTCTGGTTGGCTTGAAGGTTCAACTTTTCAATGTTTAGTGTCAGCTCCTGTTGAAATGGAAAAACAAGGACAGCATTTTTCTTTAGTTACCGCCCCCCACCCCACCAAAAAAAAACAAAACATGTATACCCACCAACTCACATACTTCAGCAGCTTCAGAACAAAGCTCTCATTTCATGCTTGGTGGTGCAGTAGCACACCTGCTCAACTCACTTTAATTCGGCTCTCGTCCTGCTGGGCATATTTAAGAATGGCTATGGTGTCTTCATCCTTTTGAGCGGACTCCTCCAGCCAGGCATCCAGAGACTTCTGGTCCCAGTTCAGGCGGTTGCTCAGCTCCTCCAGTGTTTGAGTGGTCTTGAATATGCTGTTCTAGTGTGTGGAGAGGATGCATGAGAAAGCTGTTTACATTGTGCACTTAAAGGTTATGCAAGAACTATGACAACATAGTGTTGGCTGTAGGATGGCTAAAGACACAATGGACAATGAGGAAAAATATTGAAGCTGATGAAGTTTGGAGTAACCTCTTGAGCCGTGTGCTTCTCCCTTAATGAGCCAAGCTCTTTCTCTAGCTGTGCAATCTCCTGTTGCAGGCGGCCCATCTCTCTCTCTGCCAGGGCTTTAAAATGCTTCTCTGTGTCAGTCTCTTTCTCCCTGGCTTTGCACAGTGCCTGTAAACACAACAGTCATCATCACTGGTGAGAAGAGCCTATCTTGGGGAAAGGGCAGGGTGAGTTAATGGTGGTGAGTGACATAACGTTACCTGAGTGTGTGACAACTCTTGTTTGACATTTTTCAGATGTTCAGTCATGGCGTTAATCCTGTCCTTATATTCGGCCAGTTTATTTTCTAGGACTGTCTTGTCCCTTTGTTTCCTTTGAAGCTGTATGAGCAGAAATATTTGCAAAGGAGCCATAGTTTAGCCACAAATTAACGTTAACAAGACACGTAAAATTAGTAGTTTTGCAGCTAGGTCAAGTAACGTTCACGTTAAGCCCATATCAACAGCGATGTAAGGTCTCTGATATCGATAGGACAGTAGCAATACCACCAGATAACGTTAACAGTTAACTTATTTGATCTAGCTGCCTTTTATCTAAGTAACGTTCGTGTTATGTTGAATAGACCTTAAAACTTGATGTTTACGTTGAAGCGATACTCACCTCATCCTCCAAGGCTTTGTTTTCTGCATTTGCAACGGGAATGGCAAAGCCTTCATCCCAGCCAACCTCGGATAAAAGCGCGTCAGACATTTTTCTACCGAGATTACCTTTTCAGATTTTAAGATATTAGTACAAACACTTGTTGATAGATAAGACTAGTTAAGTGAACTACGATAGAAATGCAAGTTGAAAACCTGAATGTATTCGGCTAATGTTAACTAGCGTGTGGTCTTCGCCGATTTGTTGTCAGCTCCATAGCAACCGTTGTCAGCTGCGCTGTCAAAGATATTCCACTATCCCTTTGCAGGGGTTTCCAACTGATAAATGACCCAATGAAGACACCCGAGCCACCTATATTTAAGCTCCTATCCAGAACAACACTTTTGTTGAGAATATACTGATAACACCACACTGTCAGTCTGGAAGTTTTCTTAAGGGTTACAAATTTAATCAAACACTTTTTTTCTCACACAGTTATGGGCACAACAACTTTGACTGGCCAGTGTAGGCAACAGTTTGCACTGGTCATACCTGATCAAAAGACCACGTAAGCCCACCTCATGCAGATCAATTGGAATTTTAAGGGAATGTCTATATACCAAATTGTAGACTTTCAACACCGTCAAATGTCAGAGGTTTCTCAGCAGATAATTTGCTGAAAGAGAGAAATTATATTTCTTTTCTTCTTCTCTTTTTTTTCCACAAATCAAAATCTACATGAACAATTATGGCATTTCCCAAGTAACAACAGAAATGGTACAATTACTCACAATAAACCTAACCAAAAACAACTGGATGCACTGCATTTGCCAATATAGTAGTCTGCCTCACCTTAATTTAAAAAAAAAAAAAAGAGAGAAAAGAACAATTTTAACTGCCATCTGACAAGTGTTCTATGGTCCAACAAGCAGGAATGCGTGTGCAATAATACAATTACATGTATTATTTACAACTAAATTTAACATTCCCAAAATGGAGCCCCTGGGGTTTCAATTAAGATGTGTTTGCCCTTGTCTGTCAGTGAGCCTCAATTGAGAGCCAAGATGACCATTCAGCTCCAGTAACTCCACACAAGAGTGGCTTATATCATATCATACTTAATTTAAAAAAGGAGATGCCCTAACCACCATGCAATGACTGTTGAGGAGACGTGTTTTCCTTTTCCATATATAGTCTTTGTTGTGTACGTCTCATTCCTGAGGTTGGAAAGGCAATACAGATCTTAGATAAGTCCTCTGTGCTCTACTGGGCCGTCGTAACGGAGTTGGTTTTGTGCAACGCACAGATGCTCTTGACAAAAAAGGCTTTGGAGATCCTCACACAGCTGTGCTCTTGGTCCCAATGTATGGTCGAGCAAATTCCACAAAGTCATCAATAAGAACTGGCCATGCTCCTATCGGAGAGGAAGAAATTATGTTAACAAACAGAAGCTAAGGGAGAAACTGACACAGTTGCAGAGATACAGTTCCCACAAAACACATACTGTACATTCAATATAATTCAAACGTATGCGCAATAATAATGCATCCCATAAGGTTGGTACAGACCCTCCTCGTCGTAATTGGACATGTCATCGGTAATCATTGTGCTGAAGTCTAACAACAGATTCCATGTGTCTTTGGGAATAGATCTTTTATGATGCTCCTGTTGTCAAAAAGTGTGAGAGAAGTACTTGAGTAGTGGAACTGGATTTCAAAGCATTTTATAAAAGTTAACTTAAACATTACTTACAACATTAAAACCTACAAAGAACTCACCAATAAAAATTTGTTCCAGAGATCTAGGAATTTGAATCTTCCAGCCAGAATTAAATTCCAATACGCAATTGCCATTTCTAAATCTGAAAATATATGGATTGAATATATCAGATATTTGCAATGTCTAATAATACCTGGAGCACAATGAAAGTGACAAATACTAATACATACCCAAACCTTTCTGCCCAGGATTCTTTGCAAAGTTGAAGGTAAACTGATAAAAATCCTTGAACCTCCCCTGGTCTTTCAGTTCTTGTTCCATTTTTGGAAGTTGGGCTTTTAGTTTTTCTATACTGTCACATCTGGAGCAAAAGAAAAGACATTTAGACATTTACTGCCATGTGTAAACACAATTCCATATCAAAGTCCTCTGAAAGCACTTGAAAAGGATTTGCGTTCACTGTCCATAAAGACAATGATGCATAATATATACACTTGTTGAATATACCACGAACAATCAATGCTGTATAGTTCGTGAAATATGCCTTACCCTTGCTCTGTCATCCCCTCCATGAACTCCTGCTTGGAGAACTCGCACTGTGTTGCAGCACGAAACTTCCAGGCAATAAGTAGCACACTGACACTGGCAGGGTCAAGTCCCAGATCATCGCAGAATTGTTGAATCCCATCTATCCCAATCTTATTGTCATCATGAGGATCTACAAACACACATCAGAACAAAAAACATTGACGACTTCCTGTTAAGTCAACACTGTGATAGTTGCAATTACTGGCACCAATCCTGTCTCTGAGCAAGACATCTAAAAGCAAGACTTTGATGGGTTATAATAGTCCTTCTAGAAGTGAGCTAACTCATGCTGATAATCTGCTAATTAAAGACCCGAAATGTGATGGGAGTACTCAGTGTTACAGTGTTCTTACCTCTGTACCTGTTGTAGAGTTGCTCTAACCTTTTTCTGTCCAATGTTCCCTTAAGATTCTGCACATAGATTTCTGGATTTTGGAAAAAGTTGTCTGTTGCGACGTCTAATTTCCAGTCATTCTGCTGCAAACAATTTAATGCCGTCTTCTCGTTAGACTGGGTGAAGATCATGAACTGACGAACTTTATCCTTCTGAGAGGACTTCAGCTTGTTCTGCAGAGAAATAAAGCAGTTTAGCTTTGCGTCTGAAAACACAGCAATAGTGCTAACGTTAGCCATCAGTTCAGATGCACAACACTAGTAGCACAACGCACAAGCAGAGGTTTGCAGAGTGTTGTTCATTAATGACCATGTGATTAGAAACACAACACACATAGCACTGGTTATGGACAGTTTCTATATTCTTCGAAGACGACATACCCTCAACAGGCCCACCAATTTGTATTAGATGTAACGTTAACGTTAACTTGGTGTGATAATAACTGATCATCTCTGCGTAATTGCAGGTCAATTTTTAGGCGTTATCTGTGCTCGTCTGATTATTGCAGAGGTTAGGATAGATCACTGCCACTGTCGTTTACAATTAGCAAGATAACGTAGGTGCTTGTTGACCATCGTTTTCCTTGTTAGCACGCTAGCAATTAGCTAGCTAACTAGCTCGCTGGCTTGTCAGCTAACGATAGCCGATGGAGTAAATATCGCTACAGTAGCTAGCTAACTGACAATGAAAGGTAATCACACTAAAATATTTCGGGATTTACAGTTAATATTATCCATACCATGGTGTTAAATGAGAATAACTGTACTCAAACAGTTTCGTTAAATGCATGATTATGACATGTGAAGGGTGCATATATATTTACAGGTATAAACAGATTTTCCCTACCATGTTTGTGACTTCCAGACACCCCTCTTCCGCTCTGTCTCTCTGTATACCTGCTTCCGTTCATGCGTAGTTTGAAGGCACTGTCACGTTAGTGCCAAGATAGAAAGAATTTCTAGATAAACTTTATGCAGACCACACACCAAAGCCATAATTACTTAGTTCACCATTTAACTCGAAAAGTATCTACGAAAAACATATCCCTAAACTCAATAAATCTAAACTTCTGGATTTCAAGTTTGTTATTTCATAAACTTGTTGTCTCTACCAGAGACACTTATTTGTCTCTACACATCACTACTGACCAAATGCTTATACATTATAGCAGTATCAAAATATCCTTATGAGAAATATGTCAATCTGATAACAGTTCTTTCCATGTTTAGAACAAAATTTGGGGAAAAGAATAACAAGAAAATATATGACTTCTCGATTTGATGAGTTTTCCCTGTCCTGAGATTTTATTAAGTTCCTGATTTTCAGAGCTAAGGACTGAAAACAGAGCACTAGTGGGAAGTTACATATGACAATTCTAAATGAGGCCTAATTGCTGTCCCCTTTTGCTGTAAATTACCAGATTAATAACCGGATTAATCATACACAAAGTTAAGGTTTTCTAGAAAAAGTATGACCTAGAAAATAAGGGTCGTTAAGGCCTACTAGGAGGACTGTCCTGGCCCCAAAACCGAAGCACCTACACCAAATTCACGTAATGTTTTAGCATTCCACCATTGCTGCAATATCCTTCCGCCTGTATATGTAGTACACACACATGTTTGGTATTCAAAATGATAACGTAAATGACTGTTTTAAAAATAAAAAAGCACATTTTTAAATGTAATCACCATAATCTGAATAAAACATGTTTTACGTCGAACGTTATTGAATGGTGAAGAATTAACTGAATGATTTGTCTATATCAGTAATATAGTTCCGGTCACATAAAACCGTCTGCGTTCCCATACTGCTCCTTTCTACTTGGATGCCAAAGTCGGGATCAGACCATGTCTAGCAGTTCTGCTGATTACAACAGGTAATTTTGGTCAAAATGTTTGTTTTATGAGGTTGTTATAATGCCAGATTGCACATCGTTTCAGTGCAGCAAGAGATTTATGTCCCGGATGTTTGCAACATTATCTGCAGTATATTTTATAATGCTTTTAAACGGGCCCAATGTAGCTTTGCGCCATCGCATGTTAACTCCATTGCGTTGGTGAAAATTTAGCTCGCTAGCTGCTTCAGCTCAGCTGTACCCTATACATAGGCCAGGTAGGTTTCAATCAAATATATTATTCTGACAAATGACACAAGGAAGTGAACCACCATTCACACTGATCCTGATTTTTTATTAAACATTTCGGTAACGTTAGGCATCCGACCTAATTATGCGTTGCTAACGTTAGCTACACATGCCCAGCGTGTTAGCTAGCTAGAGCTGGGTAACGTTACACCCACCGTGGCCTATGCACATTTGAGTGTCTCTGAGGATGAACTGTGCCATGTGCTCTGTACCACAGATTTTTACTAGTGTGCGTATTTGCACTTTTTCCTTGCTGGGTGGAGTTGTATCAAAATATATGCCTAGCGTTTACATGTATTGTGCCGTGATCATGCTAGCAGCTTTGTGCCAGGCCTAGCGTGTTAACTTGGCAGAAGCGTTAGCGTTGTCGGCATATGGGTTTGGTGGTGTTTTCCATTATCAATTGGTATCGAAGTTAGTCCATGTGAGGTCGTGGGACGAGTGGTGAAATGATGGCATACCATCTTTCGGGACTGACATTAATCATGGAGATGTCTTTCAATGTACTGATCACACGCGTCCCGCCATCCACGTGGCGTTTAAAAGCTAACGTTGAAAGTATTCCCGATAGTTTGGTCGACAAGAACGTCATGACTGAACTGTAGTATTACTCAACACTTTTGAAATGATTACATAAAACATTCGGACGTTTCTTTGAACGTGATTTTCATTCTAGTTCAAGAGACCGAGACCATGGAGGGCCGGAGGGGATGGAGCCTGATGGTGTCATCGAGGTATGAATTTTATAGTTAAGACTAATTTGGTGGGTTAGCACTTATCGTAAATATAATTTGATGTAATATTTTCTGTACAATTGCCCCACAGAGCAACTGGAATGAGATTACAGACAACTTTGATGACATGAACTTGAAAGAGACGCTCTTAAGGGGAATATATGCGTATGGTTTTGAGAAGCCCTCAGCAATTCAACAAAGAGCCATCATTCCTTGCATCAAAGGTATGTTTTCTTGCACTGTCCTTAGTCTTGTTCAAAAGTTGGTGTCATTTAATTGTAGGCATTTTGTCAATGTAATGGTTAATGTAGCATTTCCACTTCTTTGCCTTTTAGGTTATGATGTTATTGCGCAAGCTCAGTCAGGCACAGGCAAGACTGCCACATTTGCCATCTCCATCTTGCAGCAGTTGGATATAGACCAGAAGGAGACCCAGGCTTTAGTTCTGGCACCCACCAGAGAGCTGGCTCAGCAGGTATGCTGTACCTGAGGTCACTTACACTGAAGTGTTTCAGACCAAGGCGGCATATTTGAAAAATATCCAAAGATCAAGGTACTACCCGTAAATCACTTCCTGCTTACATCAGTTACTGACTGTGCCAAGAATATGACACAGTCCATTGTTTCCTTTTTTGTGTGGATAATTGCAGGAAGTAATAGAATACAACAAAATTTCAGTGCTCAAAACTTCTTTGTTCACTGTATGTAGGCAAGGTGACGTGTTCTCATTGAGTGTGAAATGATGGCATACCATCTTTCGGGACTGACTCAAACTTGATGTCAAACTTTTTGTAGCTGATCACACTCGAGAATCTAACAAGACCGATAACACTTTACTCACCTGCATGCTTTAAATGGTAAATGTTAAGCTAATTGGAACCCTAGTTATGAGGCTTCTATCTTAAGTACTCTGGGATTTGCTCTTTATGTGGTATTTTGAATTATTTGCATAAAATGTCTGTCTCTGTTCCTCTTCAGATCCAAAAAGTAATCCTGGCTCTTGGTGACTACATGGGAGCGTCATGTCACGCCTGCATTGGAGGCACGAATGTTCGCAATGAAATGCAGAAGCTCCAGGCTGAAGCTCCGCACATTGTGGTGGGCACCCCTGGTCGTGTGTTCGACATGTTGAACAGACGATATCTGTGTAAGTATTTGTTATTGATTTGTTTGAATGGCTTCTTGTGTGTTGTGTAGGATTTTAAGCAAGTTAACTTCTTGTTTGTAGCTCCTAAGTGGATCAAGATGTTTGTCTTGGATGAAGCTGATGAAATGCTGAGTCGTGGATTTAAGGACCAGATCTATGAGATCTTCCAAAAATTAAGCACAAATATCCAGGTAAACTAGGGGTGAAATTGAGATCATTACAAGGGTTTCTTCCACTTAAAAGAACGGTGCTAAAACTGTAATTCAGGTTTTTTCCTGTTTTATGCAGTAATGGCAGTACTGTGTTTCAGTGGAAGGAGAGCACTTTGCTCTGCACCTGAAATGAAACCTGGCTGGACCTCTTTCTTAATGTCCAGTGGCCATTGTTTCAAGGTCCAGCGCCACATCAGATTCTTTGTTTCGAAGTGATTTGTGACTTATGGATTTGAGTTTTTCCTTAATCGTGGGGTCTGCTTGTGACTGTTTTTGTAGGTGGTGCTCCTCTCTGCTACCATGCCTGCTGATGTGTTGGAGGTGACTACAAAGTTTATGCGGGAACCAGTTCGGATTCTGGTGAAGAAGGAAGAACTTACCCTTGAGGGTATCAAGCAGTTCTACATCAATGTAGAGAGAGAGGTGAGGACCTTTAATATCAAACACTGCAAAATGTGACTAGTTCTTGCCTATATGCTTGAGACAAGTTAAATAAGAGGGGAAAGGTCTAGTCTAAATGAACTGCCCTCAACAAGCAGGTTGGCTTTTTGGGTGCCACTTGCATTTTGTATGTGGTTCATTAACCATGACAAGTGTATGTGATTACTTGCCTATGTGAGAGATTAACTTGAATGTTTCTTAGCTATGTTTGCCATGATCCTTCTTTCCAAAAGCATCCTGCTAAAATCATGGGCGCAGAGCTTTTGTGGCTCAGCGTCTCGTGTTAATGCAAGCAGTGGTATTCTAAAGAAGGGAGAGAAAAAGCACAGTGTCGGAAATGAGGTGGGGAGGGACCTCTTTCTTAATGTCCAATGTCCTCGTCCTCGAGATTCTGTGCCACAAAATATTGACAAGCAATTACTCATGTACGTTAAGATGCATTTGGTGTCCCATGTGGTTTGGTATATAAACCGTGGACCTCTTTGCTCACACAGGAATGGAAACTGGACACACTATGTGACTTGTACGAGACCCTAACCATTACTCAAGCAGTCATTTTCTTGAATACACGAAGGAAAGTAGACTGGCTGACGGAGAAGATGCATGCACGAGACTTCACGGTGTCTGCCTTGGTAAGTGTAACAATTTTTTAAGTATGGATTTTTATGGGTGGCTTTTTGTCCCTTTTAATCAGGATCTGAACATTTGTAATAGTTGACTTATGTGTATTAAGGTGTTCCTAAAATGCAGTGATGTGCAAGTGTATGAATAAATGATGTGTGAATGGTTTTGTTTGTAGCATGGGGACATGGACCAGAAGGAAAGAGATGTCATTATGAGAGAGTTCAGGTCTGGTTCCAGCAGAGTGCTCATCACCACAGACTTGCTGGTGAGTGTACAAGAGTAGTAGCATTGTGCAATAAGGTACTACCATTGGCCGGGTTTCCCAAAATTGTTAAGAAGCTGTTAAGTGCTAAGAACTTCTTAGGAGCGTTGTAAGAATGTTCTAAGAACGCTCCTAAGAAGTTCTTAGGACTTAAGAGCTTCTTAACGATTTTGGGAAACCCGGCCCTTATCTCTTCCGGTCACTGCAGACAAGGTGACAAGTCAGGTGACGTGTTCTCATGGAGTGTGAAATGATGGCATACCATCTTTCGGGACTGACTCAAACTTGATGTCAAACTTACTGTAGCTGATCACACTGAGAATCGGATATGACTAACCTTTTACTCACCTGCTTGCTCGGAGTGATAAATGTAAAACTAATAGGCAACATGAGGCCTCAAATGAGTACTGTGGGGTATGCTATTTTTAATACTAGTTTTACAACATGACACACAATATGGAACTTGCAACTAAAGGGCCATAGCATCTGTTATAATTCTCAAGTCATGCCCTTTACCAGAGTAGCTTATCAATAGATTGCTGTACAAGTCTCTTACTCGATGATCGGCTGTATTTTAGCAGTATGAACAACCTGTTAGACTTCACTGAATGGCATTTTTCCTTGCAGGCTCGTGGAATTGATGTGCAGCAGGTTTCACTTGTGATTAACTATGACCTTCCAACCAATCGAGAGAATTACATTCACAGGTGAGTGGGCAAGAATTGTATAGCCCTTCTCCCAGAATAAACTGCTTTTTGAAAATCCACAAATGAATTCATGCTGGTTGGTGTTTTTCCGCATTTGTTTCAGGATTGGGCGTGGTGGTCGTTTTGGCAGGAAAGGGGTTGCCATCAACTTTGTGACTGAAGAGGACAAAAGAATTCTCCGGGACATAGAGACTTTTTACAATACCACAGTTGAGGAGATGCCAATGAACGTTGCAGATCTGATTTAAACTCTGGTGGTTCTTAAATGCAGGTATAGCTATTGAATAATCACTTGCATTGCGCTTCTTTTATTGAAGGAATACCCCTATTCTTCTCGATGCTGGCTGTGGACAAGACTTCACAAAATTAAAAGTGACGTGACTTATTGTGCAGACGGTTGTAGACTCAAACCATAACAGTTTGACTGCTGGTGCGGTATGCAAAACATGAGGTCTTTAAATGTTTTCTTTATCAGGTATTTTTTTCCTAGTTCATTAAATATGTATGTATTAGATGTTCTTCACCATTTGGTAATTTACTTGTGGACTAAAAGATATAAGTGTTGCATTAAGTCTGCTAATTATGTTATGCTAACATATGTGCAGTTCAGTATGGATCACTCTTTGCTTCCATAATATATACATGCACTTTTTAGTTTAGTTTTTGTGGAATGTATTAATTTAATTGTATATCTGGTTATTTCTTTGTGAAGTCCTCGAGGTGGGCCATTCATGCTGCATTTGAGTACATGCTTGTGTTCTTTTGAAGTATTTGACCCATTTTGAAATAAAGAGGATGATGTTGGCTTTGGTGTCTCATAACTTAAGGTTGTCTACACAAAGTTTGGTATAGAACAGATATGAACACTTCATACAACCGTGTGTGCCCGCTAATGTATTTGTGTCCCAGGTACACAAATGTGGTATTTGTACCACAATATAATGTTGGGGTAACTTTACAAATGTAATGCTCATAACCCTGTGAGTGGTTTACATGGGATGTACTGTACCATTTTCAAGTCTTTACCATCCCAGGAATATCATCTGAGTTAAGTTGCCATGCGTTGTGGTTGCTAGCAGGTTTGGATTTGTCTTAAAAATAGACACCAGGGTAGAAGCACAACTGACGGATTGAATGTTGTGAATCTATATTTAGTAGGGAGCTTTTCAGCTTCACTTGGTGGGTAACTACTGATATCAGTGAGGCATATGACCAAGGGGCTTTGTCTATTCATTTTAAATATGCTTACAATGAAACTGGCTGTAAAGAAATAGGTGAAGTTTGTGGAAATCTTGTGACCATTGTCTTTTTGGTTACATTTATTCTTTGAGCTTTTAGAGAAGTACTTTTTCTGCCTTCTGTCCCCTTTCAAGTATCAAAGATATAGTGCTTGATTATAATGCAATTCATTGATGGTGGCAGAGCAGTGGGTTTCTAGCCTGACTCTCGCCAGACCCTTGTAGTTCTGCCATGCTCCACCAGAGGCGTTTCGCTGAGCTGAAGCAGACAGCGAACTACAGGATCTGGCGAGAGTCAGGTTAGTAGGTTTCCACCTTACAGGATGGCCCAGGTTGGATTCCTAAACCACCAGGGTGAATAACTGGAGTAATGGGTAAGCCTCATAATGCAGGCATCATTGTTATTAAATATAGGCCTGTTCCCTTGGGTGTATTAAGTTTAGATAGGTTGTTGCTTCATGTCTATGAGGTGGTGGTGGGGGCATCTACAACTAGCGGAGAGGATGGAGAGTAAGGTCTTGTAGCTACAGTAAGGCATCACTGGATTGAAGTTTGCCATCAGTGCTGTCTACAGAATTGGAGAAATATAAGAATTGCAGCTAATTTTGAATGTGCAAAAGCCCCCAACTCAATGATCAGATAATATAATTAAACCTTTAAAATATAAAGCCAGGACATGACATGCACATATCACATCATAATAGGCAATCCATGACAGATATTTTGGACATACTTCAGTATGTTGCTTGGATAGTCTATCGATTTTCTTGAGTTTGTTTTATTCACACATATCAATAGCCTGGTATTACCAGACCTATGTCAAGGCTGCCATCTCCCACAACAACAAAATATGACCAACAGGTAATATATAATATGGGGAGGCTTTTTCTCAACAGTAGTAGATAGTAGTTCTATCATCATAAAACATACACTACTGATCCATGGTAGAAAAACATCCATTTTATATTCACCACCTGTTTCAACAGCACAGTCATCAGTAAGAGATTTCGCTCAGTTACACGTGTGTAACATATTTGCATATATTACTTATTCACAGGGAAGGTAAAAAATACATCGATACAAGTCAATACAGCCAGTCAACATTGTTGACTCATGTTAACTTCACAGTTCAGACAATATTTTCTGGAATGTTTGGACCTCCAGTAGGCTACTGCAGATATTCAGCAAAAATTGCAATATTAGCACCGTACATTTCAACATGTACTCATTCACAGTATCAAGTCTTCTATGACAAAGGTTCAAACATCAACCTCAGAAGAAAATGGTTGATGGGTTGCAAGGATACGTGTTTCTGTTGAATGGATTGCAAAGCAGTGCCAACTTTATTATTGAGCAGTATAGTTTGCCTGTGATGCCAGAGTCCACCTTTTGAACCTCAGGGCTAGTTACCTGCCTCCACACTTCCTGGAGGTCTGACTCGTGTCCATGAGATGTCATCATTTGTTTGTAGATGCAAGGATGATAAGGAGACTTTTTCTCACCTGAGAAAAAATGGTGAGCTTTTGGAGCCACCCCTATAACGCTGCCACAGATTCCCATAAAAACGTCATCAATGTGTAGTGTAGCATTAAGTGTAAGTGAAGCTTGGTGTATTCGTGAGGCCACATCTCTGGAGACCACATATCCTGCTCCTCCTGTGTAGGTTGGGTAACGATCCCATGGATACAGATCAGGTGACACATAATATTTGCTGCTCTTTCGGTGAACTGGTCCTGTATTATTGAACACTCTGCCCACCCAAAAGTCCCGAATACCTGCCTGGTGCACTTGCTTAAGGTAAGTGACCAGGTTAGGCATATGAATTAACATGTCGTCATCAGCAGACATTAGGAAGTGAGCATGACTGCAGTAGGTGTGTGCCCAGTTGAACTGAAGAAGTAGTTTAGTGGTGAGGTTGTAGAAGGAATCAATGAAGTTCTGCTGGATTAAGTCATGGTACTTTTGGTCCTCTTGAAATAACTGACTCTGGATCAGCGTCCTGTCTTTGAGATGTGGATGGACACCTAAAGCAAACAGCACCTTCACAGACACACCCAGTTCACTCTCGATATAGCGCTCATTACCCCAGGTCAATCGTATATTTTGACGACGGGCAAAGTTCTGAGGGAAACTCTTGACAAAAAGGAGGAGCAACACATTACTGGACTCACATGTCTTCGTGTGGGTGATCAGATAGGGGTGGTCACTGAATTTACAACCCTCCGCCCTGCTGACAGTGAAGCTACTGTTCCTGAAACTTGGGCCAAAGTGGAAAGGATTTATACTTGCAAAATCAAAAGAGAAACTGTCCAGTTTGTCCCAACAAAGCATGATCCCTGACAAAATAAGACAAATGAAGAGCACCTGCACAAAGTGCCATCTCCGAGGCCGTTGACATTTCACAAACATCTTAAGATTCTCTAGACTATCCGGTCAAAGGCCAGAATTTTAGCAGGTTTTTCACACTACTTATGTGATGTTTGTAAAGATACAGACATCACTTCAATTCAGTGGATTGATGTCATGTTCTCCCCTCCTTGACAGGCCCTGAAAGAAAGAAAGAAAGAATACATAATAATATAATGTAATAAAGTGAAGTGAAATGTATTATCCTACAAAGGGTTAAATTGGGCAGCAGCCAGGTGTGAAAACAAACACTTTGACCATTTTCAATAAAACATTGAAGACAAATAATAAGGATTTTTTTTAGCCCTATGTGCAGTGCACAGGTTGGTCAATGCAGACAATTCAGACAAGAACGGCTTGGGTCTTCTATAGATGTCAGCGAGCTGGACCTGTTTTATCTCAGTGACTTTCCTGCCTGCGAGATTCAAGTTTTCAAACCATGCCACAAGGACTGATTCAATCAAAATTCAAGCCAATAAAACAGTTTCAACAAAGATAGCACTATGACATGGCAATAGCAGACCTGCCACCTTGAAGACATTTTGAGTAGCACCTCGAGCCTATCTGGCTATCACCACTAGGCCTACAAGTTCAATGTTTTGAGATTGAACATTAGTGAGGGGAGTCTGCGCTGTATTTCTACTGCACATAAGGCAAGATCAGTAATAGTCCAAGAGCATTAGCTCAAAATAGGGTCAAACCCGGAACAAATTAGTAACAAGCTGAATTTTTCAGGATATGTTCAGAATACCTTTAGGAATAACATACTAAAAGTCCCCGTGAATCCCCCTTGTGCTCTCTGAGATATTCAAGATGGCGTCCAAAATGGCCGGTATTTGGAGATTTTTCCGCATCTCAGGCTTAAAACCTAATACAAATGCAATTAAAAGGTCAAAATATATGTTTTTTTAGGGTAAGTAAGTCAAGTTCATCATTAGTTTCTTGAATGGAGACATTTCATAATAATACAGTTACCTCCATAAGTATTGGAACACATGCTAAAGTTGACTATATAAAATCATCTTTTGAAAATTGATCTTAATGCCTTAAATGAAAAAAAAGAGGAAGTATCTTTCTGAATTAATAATGTATCGTAAATAAATACATGTTTTCCTTAAAATACAGGGGTCATAAGTATTGGAACGCCTATGTTAATTGTTAACCCTATGTGTTAAAATTCCCATAGAGGCAGGAAGATTTTTTATTCATTTATTTATTTTAAATAAATGGATCCATCCAGGACACTATGCACCCTGATAAAGAACCCTTGGCCTTTGGAATTAAAATAACCCCATATCATCACATACTCACCATACCAAGTGACTAGCATGGTTTTATTTCAGTTAGCCTATTAGCTGGTTTGAATTGCACTGAGCTCAATGAGAATGAAACCAGCTAATAGGCTAACGAAATAAAAAAAAACATTATGATATATACTTATTCACAAACAAAATTGATGTCCTTAAAAGGTTGGATATTTCCTCATTTTTTTCATTTCAGGCATTAAGATCAATTTCCAAAAGACGATTACAGTCAACTTTAGCATGTGTTCCAATACGGAGGTAACTGTATTATTATAAAATGTCTCCATTCAATAAACTAATGATGAAATTGACTTACTTGCCCTATAAAACATATATTTTGACCTTTTAATTGCATTTGTATTAGGTTTTAAGCCTGAAATACGGAAAATATCTCCAAATGATGGCCAATTACGGCCATTTTGGACGCCATCTTGAATATCTCAGAGAGCACAAGGGGGATTCACGGGGACTTTTAGTATGTTATTCCTAAAGGTATTCTGAACATATCCTGAAAAATTCAGCTTGTTACTAATTTGTTCCGGGTTTGACCCTATTACTACTGGACTATAAGCGTAGTTCAGCAGTTAGTTGCAGAGTTTTAGAACACTTTGCGCGGAGCTATTGTGGCGTTGGCTAAAGCCCAATTCACACCAAAGATTCACGACGTGACGAGACTGAGTTGCAGCGGTGTGAATTAGAAGTTGCACGTCTCTGGTTTTAATATCGTTGCAGTGGTCTGAACCATAGATATATATAGAACCTTTTATATATATCTATGGTCTGAACGCCCCAGTTTTAGAACACATTGTTGCAGAAAGTTGCTGGTTTTTAGAATGTTGCAGCTCGTCTCGTTGCGGATCTTGTGTTTGAACTGGCCTTAAAAGCAACCAGCTAGAACACTTGCTTTCTCAATCTAACTTGGACTTTCTTGGTCTTTCTGAAACACGGCTTAACAAACACTCCCCCGCGGCTGCCTATGATATTTCTGGGTATAACGTGTTCAGGAGGGATAGAAACAAGGCATGGGTGGAGGATTTCTAGTATAGGCCTATGTTAAAAACACAAATACATGTAATCTCATTGAATGGTTACAGGAAATAGATATGGAGTGCATTGGCTTGAACATCTCCTCAGATGTCTTTTCATTGTCATTTGTCTCTATCGACCACCATCATCCAATAGCATATTTTATGAGCATCTTCATAATATTCTCAAGCAATGTGATGTTAAAAAGGAGTTAATATTAATGGGTGACTTTAATATGAAGTGGAACAAAAAAACTGAGCGAAAAAAACTTAGAGATAACTAACAAATTCAATCTCTCCCAACTGATAAGGTCAAACGAGAATAACCAACTCCTCTCAGACACAAATTGATCTGATATTTACAAACAGACCTGAGAGAGTAACATCGCATAACATGTTGACTGGTCTGTCTGATCATAATATCACATTACTGGTAAGAGAAATAACCAGAAAACGACTTGGAAATTCTACCATAAGAAATCAATTTCATGAGAAAATTCCTAAAAATGAAATAGCCAACTTCATTCTAAACCAAATTGACTGGTCTGATCTGCTAACTAATAGAGACACTGAAGTTAGCTGCAGTACTTTTTTCTCTACCATTAATGAAACAAGAGCAACCTTCACAAGGACAGTGAAACAGAAACATGGACAAAAGACCACCCTACCATGGCTAAATGACACTCTCTGGCAACAAATGAAAGATAGAGATTCTGCTTTAAAAAGGGCTCTAAAAAGATTTTTAAAATATTTTTTTTTAAATTAGAATCATTAATGAAGCACAGGGAAATGGGAAAACATATTTTGAGAAATATCAATAAATTAACTGGTATAGGAATAAAGAACAAAGGAAAACTCTATCTGAACTTAAAGTCACTGGAATGGAATCTTGACCCAAGATAATAAGATAGCAAGTACATTTAATGATTTCTTTATAAAATCAGTCAGGGATTTGGCTCAAGGTATCCTAACTGAAACTGTACCATCTATCCCCATTGATGAAAATAAACCTATTTTTAAAATAAAGGAAATATCTGAATCAGAGGTTATCAAAATTATAACCTCCTTGAGGAACTCAAAAGCAAAGGATTCATATGGTTGGGATACCACATTTTCAAAATAACACATCAGGGACACGCTTGCTTGCCCCATTGCTCATCTGATCAACCTGACAATTAGGCAAAGCACTTTTCCAAGCTCATGGAAATCAGCAGTGGTATCACCAATCTATAAGTCTGGTGATAAAACTGGGCATCTAAACTTGAGCCGCACTCCTTTACACCCAATGCAATTTGGATTTCGCACAAACCACTTGACAGAAACAGCTAACTGTTTCCTCCTTGAAAGTAAGTCAAAATTAGATGAGGGTGGTATAGTAGGCGCAGTGTTTCTGGACCTTAAGAAGGCTTTTGACACTGTGAATCACCAGACACTTTTATCAAAATTATCTTTTTTTTTATTTCTCAGCTGAGGCCATACATTGGATGCAGTCCTAACAGGAAACAGAGTGTATGGTAATTCTTATTCTGCATATCTTGACTGTAAAATTGGTGTACCCCAGGGGTCAGAACTGGGCCCTATTCTGTTTAGTTTGTACATTAACGACCTACCGTCAGTTTGTCCTTCTGTTAATAATATACAATTGTATGCCAATGATACAGTTCTTTATGCGCATTCCAAAAGCAAACAGCAGGCTGCAACTTAACTAACTGAAACACTGGTACATGTTTCTATAGCTTACATAGCTTACATAGCTTAGGCCAGTGTTTCTTAACTGGTGGGTCGGAACCCAAAAGTGGGTAGTGGTACTGATCTGAGTGATGGGTCACGGAGCTTGAGGCTAAAAAGAAATGAAAAATCGCCAATTTAAAATGCCAGGGTTAGGGTTAGGGTTGTCAATCATTGCCATGGCATGGACATAGACAATGTTTATGTGACAGGTCATGTTAGATATCATTTTAGGGAGCTAATATTTTATAAAAGTATGCATCATTTTAAGATATCATGTTAAACAAGTTGGCTGCAACCCTTAATACTTTAAGTAGAAAATGGATTCACTTAAATTGAGGACAGAACCCCTGTGTGTGGGGTGCACATGAGAGCATAAAACCATCCAAACTAAAATGTCATAAACCACTGGCAAAAAAAAAACATTTCTCACTGAGTATGGGTCAAATAGTGTGACTGTCAAGCTCAAAGCGTGAGAGTAAGGTCTTTGTCCTTCAATTTATGAGTGTGGTGTTTGGTGCATGGTTTTACTCATGCATGTGTGCTAATTTAACAACTTGAGCCTGTTTCTGTTTATCTAGATGCCACCCTTGAATTATCCAATGCCCCACTAGGGCCACCCTTGTTACAAATCTCTAGAATCGCCACTGCTGGTTTCCAACCTGAGCTGCAGGGCGCACAAAACTGAATTCACAACAGCAGCTGATTTATTGGATTGGATTGAGTTCTTTTTGCAAATTACTGTATTTGCCAAATGTATTGGTCAATTAGCTCATGTGTGTCTTATGTAGGAGAACCGTGCAAAATGTGTGTCAAGCAGAAAATGTGTTAGACTTTTGGAGACTTGAGAGGATGTTTTGCTCTCTGTGTCAGTTTAAATAATTGTGCCATGAGTGTCATTTTAGTGTGTTAGCAATTGGAAAAAAACTGTCATCTTCAGTGAGGTTGGCCACAAGGCCACATCCTCCACATACTTACAGTTTTTGCCCGTTGCTTGAACACTATAGACCCATGCTTAGACTAAAAGTAACACAACTTGAAGCTTTTGTACCATACCTCAAACGCATGCACCTAAACAAAAGTGCTGCTTGCTTTGCACTAGTTACAATTCTACAACACACTTACTCCTTTATGCAACACAATTGGTCCTGCATACTCTCTATTTCATACAAGACACTTCATTCAAAAATGAAATCTCAGAGCGCCATTCGGAAAACACATGTATCCAAAATACAAAACACATCTGCGAATGCAACCACTCAAATACACACTTGAAGACACTTTACTTGCAAAACTGAACACCAATCAGCCAGCTACAGCCCTCAGTTTAGCCATGGCAAATGTTGATGTGAATGGTACATTTCCCAGTGTTGTGTCTTGTTTACTTACTAGCAAGGTGTTTTATCTGGATTTCCTAATAACAGTGCCATTACAGTTTTTATCCGTTGCTTGAACTATAGACCCATGCTTAGACTAAAGTAACACAACTTGAAGTTTTGTTGCCATATCTCAAACACATGCACCTATAGGCCTATAGGCTACCTTACAGTTTGTCTCAAATGCTAAAACACAAAAGCCAATCCTCTAAACCAAATGACCAGTTGTCTAAATACATTTACTAAATCTAGCCATCATTTTTCAATGCCATAAACACATTTCACATGAAGACACAATTCACAAAACACAATCCTCCATTCTCCTAAATCTAAGCACATTTTCCTTGCTAAAACACATGTTGCAAAACATATTCTCAAATGAAAGCTTGTGTGATGCAAAATGCTTGCCAGTCAGCAATAACTGAACACAATGAACACACCTGCGTCATTTATTACACACAACGACTCAAAATTGAAGACACTTGTTGCTACTTCACACCCTGATCATGTTTTCAAGAGTACTGTTGTGTGCAATAGTCTGTTTTTTGCATTGAGTTGTGTTACAGAATTTTTTGTACTCTTGAAACTCACAACTCTAAATGAAGAGCTCTTTTCCAAAACGCTATAAATCCATTTTTGAAAACATTACTGTACTGTAACAAATCATGTTACTGTAATTGTGTGTTTCGGGTAATAAAAATGCAGTTGATTTGTTTTTATTGAGTAAAGATAAATTACTGTAACTAAACATAACCCAGTACAGTTTCACTGAGATTACTTGAAAAACAAAATGTAAAAAATATATTTATGAAAATTCATTAGTGAAATGGTGGATATAGCGTTTTGGAAAAGAACTCTTCAAATGCCTAATCCTCTGCAGAGATCTAAGAAGATCCGTTACTCTAAAGTTTTTTAAAAATATGCATGGGCATTTATGAAACAAAGAACCTTCTCACAAATTGAGCATTGTGTTTTCAATTGTTTTGCTGTAGTGTGTAATGATGTGTATAGTGTTTAAATGTTTGAAAGCTTCGAGCTGCACTTTTGGTGTGAAAGTTTGAGTTTTGAAGTGAGAAGGTGTGGTTGTGCTTATGTAGCTTTAGAAAAGGTTATTGTGTTTAGACATTGGGGAACATGGAGGAAATGTTTGTGAAATGTGTTTCATGTGTTTCAAATGTGTGTAGCATTTGAGAAAAACTGTAAACAAAAGTGCTGCTTTGCACTCTAGTTGCAATTCTGCAACACACTTAACTCCTTTATGCGACACTTGGTCCTGCATACTACTCTCTAGGTCACATAAGACACTTTGTTCAAAAATGAATCTCAGAGTACCATTTGTTAAACACATGTATCCAAAATACAAAACACAATAATTGCAACCTCTCAAATACACACCTGAACGCACTCACTTGCAAAGCTGAACACTAATCAGCCATCTACAAAAACCCCTCGGTTTGGCCATTGTAAATAGTGATGTGAATGGTATATATCCCTGTGTTGTGTCTTTGTTTAATTGTGTGTAGAGTTTTGGCACAAAGAGAAATGTTTTGCGAAATGTATTGAAGCAAGGTGTTCTATATGAAGTAGACTAGTGTGTTACTCCTGATCTGAAAGTGTGAGTGAAAGTGTGCAAGTGTGTTACATTTTGTCACCAGAGTTACATTTTGACAAAGGATTGTTAGGTTTAGGTAGCAGAGTTTAGGTATAGTAGAGTTTCAATTTGACATAGATGTGAAAGATATTTCCTAGTGTTTTATTATGTTTACTTGTGTGTAGAGTTTTGGCACAGTGAGCGAAGTTCTGCAAAATGTGTTCAAGCAACGGGCAAAAACTGTAAGGAAACTATTTGTGAAGTTA
This sequence comes from Sardina pilchardus, assembly GCF_963854185.1. Classification (NCBI taxonomy): domain Eukaryota; kingdom Metazoa; phylum Chordata; class Actinopteri; order Clupeiformes; family Clupeidae; genus Sardina; species Sardina pilchardus. The sequence continues at coordinate 40,752,504 of NC_084995.1, read as the reverse complement.
GACCCCCATGTGCTGAGATAGGTGGCCTTTTAGGTTTTTCACCTTTGCCCTTCAAACAGTCTGAGCGTGCCACTGCCATTCTGGCAGAAAAAAATAGGCCAATATATCAATAATTCAATGATTCAATGTAGAGCTGCTATATCAGACTGCAGCATTTTGACAGGTGGCCTGACTAAGACACATCCTGACATACACTTTGTTACATCCAATGTGGCTAGGACCAGGGCTATAGTGGAGGCTAAACACAAGTAAACACAGTCTATCCACCTCTGAAATGTCAGAAATAGAGATATCCACCTCTTAAAGGAGTTTATTCACCAATTGCAACTTTTAACATCAAAACAATCCAAATGTATTAGCCACATTCACAATACGTGCACCCATCAACACTGTGGAACTACTTAATACCTGGTATAACGTTATAAACATTGAACAATAACCTCCACCATCATCAAACATCTTAGGAATAGGCTACCTTATTAACAAAACTGGATACTGCATGGCGCAGTCGACAGGAGTTTACTCCTCTTATTTTACCACTACGCCCAATTGCGAGTGATATCCTGCTATAGCCTATTGTTCTAGTTATATTACAGGTTATGAAAAGACTCTACTGCAGTTATGTCGAATCGTCCAAATGAAACCATGATGCATTCAGGCTACCCTTGTTTATCTGAACTCGTCTTCAGGCAGTCTTGAACAAACAATTTCCGCAAACTGTAGCCTACAAACTGAATTTCGCCTACGATTAAACGGTGGAAGATCCTTCCAACAAAACAATAGATATTCCTTATTATTCCAGGAGAGTTGCATAGCCTAATATGTAAAAATAGCTTATCAACTTACCACATTTGAATTGTCGTTCAAGAATCGGAAATGCATGAAGCGCGCGCCTTATCAGGTGCGACTGGAGAGGGAACTGTCGACTTCCAACCAGCTTCCAAACGGGGACTGTCGACTTCCCCCACACCCACCCCTCCATGGTTTCGCTATTGTTAAAGAGATGTTGACTTGTTAACCAACTTTGTTGGTCAATGGCGCGAAATGCAATCTGTAGCCTACGTAGCCCTAGGCTATTACTTTTTTAAAAAATCACCTTAGCCTATTTAATTCAATAAAATCCTGATATCATTTACTAGACTATTTCTCATAATTATGATAGCCTCACAAGACATTTCGTAACTTAATTATAGGATATGAGGTAGGTAGGCTGAGATATTTTTTTTTATGAGAACATAGCCAGTTATACGATAGGGGAGAGACAGGGAGAGTTGTAACACCACCATTTCCACAGAACAGGAATACATTTCACACATCACCTCAGCACTTGCACCACTCCTCACTATCCCACATGGTGATTTTTAAGCATAATGTCACCCGTTCTAACTCAGCAAAGGAAAAAGTAATTTTTTCACCACGGCTATATTTTTCTTACTTCTACCATTGAAGATACAATCACGTGCCTCATATAGCTCATATTAAACTGTAATCTCTGAGGCAAAACATGATGCATTTCATCCAAGCAAGAACCAAAGCTAGGCCTAAAATATGGCTGTCAGGGATTGGGGTAGGTTGTAACACTTACTGTGTGTTCAAACCGCCAGCGACTTGAGCTTCCAAAGATTCCAGAAGTCATTCATTTTCAATGGAAGCCGGCTTCTCTCAGCTGCCAACAGCGACCAATCCTTCGGCGTCGCGTTTTGGGCGTCTTGAGCGACTAGAGAAAGTTGAAAGTGGTTTAACTTTATGGTAATGAGCTATGACGCGGTTCAGCGACCAAACGACTTTCAACGAACATAGAATGCTACTACGTCAGAGCGGCCAGGAGCGGCCAACCCACGGCGTCCTTTAGGGCGTCCAGAGCGATTTTGGAAGCTCAAGTCGCTGTGTTACAACCTACCCCACATGCATTCGAATTAGTACAATTGCTAGATTTTTTTTTTTTTTTACAGAATGCTTCAGTATTGGGGGGTGGGGGTTGACCTGTCCTACACCTCACTTGGAAACTGCATCCTCTGCCTTCCAGATGGCTTAAAATTGTTTATGTGTCATTTTTAATCATCATTTAATGTATTTCTCTGACATTGTTTAACAGTAAATACACACAGAGAACCACATATAGGCTTTGGTTATGGTCATTCAAAGAGAAACAGAATTAAAGGAAACTGTTTTCTTGTGTTCATAAACAGACATGGGCAGTATTTCAATTATATGTATTTTAAATACGTATTTAATTACTTCAGTGTATTTTGTAATTTGTATTTTGCAGGATTGGAAAAAATCAAATGTACTTTGTAACAAAATACTTTGAGGGGTTAGAGTATTTAAAATACTTAAATACTTAACAAAATCTCATCATTTCCCCCCTCAAATTAGCCAAAAATTCATCACACAGTTAAATATAGCCTCTTACCTAACCATGACAATATGCTATGCTTATCATAGTCTGGGAGCCAAAGGTCATTTATGAGCCTTACATAAATCCTCATGTCATGGGGTTCATGTCCTAAAGATTCTGACCTTTGGCTCCCAGACTATGACATTGTAAGGTATCAACCAGACAACATTGTAAGGTATCAACCAAGGTGTCCTGATCTGCAGAAATAATGGAAGAGACTGAGGCAAAAACCTCCCCAATGCGAAACAGTCTCGAGTTTTCACCTCCCAGTTAATTAATTCTGTATATTGAGACACCTTACAGGATGTTACTTTATTTGTCCCCCGTGTTGCCAGTCATGTATGAAGGCAAAAGGCATGCATTTATAGCACAAAAAGGGAAATGCATTTAAAAAGGCTAACCTGTTCAATCTGTTGTACTACTTTCATTGAATACGGAAAATGATGGTGGGTAGTTTGCTTCGTCAGAGTTGATTCCACTGTTGCAAAGCCTGCTTGTTGTCAGTTCAATCATCGTTTATATTGATATAGGATGCTGATCACATTATTTTACTAGATCTACGTCATGGGTAGCCTGGCTCCGCCTTCCTACGTACTTCCGTTCAGTTTTCATTTCACTCCACTACATAGTCTGGGTCTGCGGTATATTCCCAGGTTTTCTCAAGACAAAAATGTGCAGGTCCAATCAGGGAACAGAGGGAGTAGCTGAGAACGATGACGTTGAGGTCGCTAGTTTGAGCATGTCACCTCATGACCAAACGTTTATCGATTGGTTATGGCAGATCTGAGAGGCTCTGGGCAGAGTATCCGCATTCAAGGAAATTCATGCTTGGCAATGGAAAGTGTCCAGACTCTCTGTACATTATGAATGTACAAGAGTATGGTAGGACCAGGCTACTTCAGCCCAAAGTAAAGAATTTAGACATCTGTCAGCCAATAAAAAACTAGTATTTTTTGTAGTTTATTTTAAAAGTTGGTATACCATGATTATTGTGGGGGTATTTTTGTATTTTCTAATTACTAATTACTTGTATTTTAATTAAATACATTTTTCACATCCGTATTTTGTATTTTATTTTGTTACATTTTCTGCACCAGTATTTGTATTTTGTAACAAAACAGTTTTTGATGTATTTGTGCCCACCTCTGTTCATAAACCTATTTCAATGCCCCAAACATGTTTTTGAAACATATTGTATGGTTTGACCTCTGTTTTTCTGTCTTTTATCTAACTGTTACAACTTACCCCAGTATGTGTTACAAGCCACCCCATAGTGGGGTCAGTTGTGACAAAGAGTCACCTTGTATTTTACACCAAATTACAAGGTCTGTAATTTTCTTGCAGAAATTTGAGTTGGTTCTATCTGAAGTACACAAAATGTGGGTATTTTGGAAAAAAAGGTTACAGGATTGTAGCTTAAAAATGAGTTACAGGTGCTGGAATAAAAATTGAACTCGATTGGTCAGGATGCATTCCATACGGACCAATCAGCGAACGGGGGGATGAGGGGAGGCGGGTATTAACGATGACGTTGCATGTTGTAGTCTCTGTAGCTGTCACGACCAAACGTTAGCGATTGGGTAAAATCAGGTCCAATCATTTCAAACTTCAACAGAGTTCCCGTCTCCTGCCTGAAAGTACGATAGTACAAGGGTTTGGTATGACCAGGCTAGAAATGACCCAAGGAAGAAGCTAATTTTGGGAGCGATCCGTATCACCGTCTGGATCCAGGAAGCGTGAAATGGCCATGTAGTGGTGCTCTGAATAGTTTAGGTTAAAATGTATGACAACCAAGGAAAAAGTAGGCTATCTGTTCGACTTCGAACTAAGCTCGTGGCTTGCAAGGATAAAAATATTTGAACGCTTTAGAATGACTTCAGGTTCGATAGAAAAAGAAGGCGAATACCAGGTTGACAGAGGCTAAACTAAAGGACTATAATGAGGTAAAGCAGGCTTTTCATGGACATTTTATCGGAGTGCATAACGTTGATTATGAGTTGCATCCCGATAGCCTACTTAGAGGAACAATACAGATGGAGGTCTGCGCTGAGTGCTTTTCTAGTTACAAGTTAGGAACTATGTCCGCCAAACCTGCCTAACTTTGAATCCATCCATGAGCTCTTTGAACCCCTCCAATCTGGTTTCAGAACAGTTACCATAGCACCGAGACCGCCCTCATTAATATCACTAATGACCTCCTGCTTGCTGCTGACAATGGCCTCGTCACCATCCTCATCCTCCTTGACCTTTCTGCAGCTTTTGATACAGTTTCGCACTCCATCCTCCTCCGTCGCCTCTCTGAGCTCACCGGCCTCAGTGCCACAGCACTGTCATGGTTCCAGTCCTACCTCACAGGCCGGAAACAATTCATCACACTCAATGACTCCAACTCTGATCCAGCACCCACCAACCATGGCGTGCCCCAGGGCTCTGTGCTTGGTCCTCTTGTTCACCATTTACATGTTACCCCTTTATGGACCTTGCTTTGTGCACTGGTGCACAGTCATGTTGGAACAGGAAGGGGTCATCCCCGAGCTGGGCTTGGTCCCTTAGTTCCAGTGAAAGGAACTCTGAATTCTTCAGCACTAACCACAAGATTTTGGACAATTCCATGCTCCCAACTTTGTGAGAAGTTTGGGAAGGGCCACCTCCTGTTCCAACATGACTGTGCACCAGTCCACAAAGCAAGGTCCATAAAGGCACGGATGACAAGAGGTTGGTGTGGATGAACCTGACTGGCCTGCACAGAGTCCTGACCTCAACCCAATAGAACACCTTTGGGATGAAAGGAGTGGATCCTGAGAGCCCGTCGCCTCGACCAACATCAGTGTGTGACCTCACAAATGCGCTTCTGAAAGAATGGTAAAAAAATCCCATAAACACACTCCTAAACCTTGTGGAAAGTCTTCTCAGAGGAGTTGAAGTTTTTATAGCTGCAAAGAGTGGACCGACATCATAATAAACCCAATGGATTAAGGATGGGATGTGACTGAAGTTCATATGTGAGTCAAGACAGGTGTGTAAATACTTTTGGCAATATAGTGTATGTGCAGGTTTCCAGCCTGAGCTGCCAGGCGAAATCCAAATTTGCCGGAAGTTCAGGCAGGGTTCACCCAGCCTACAGCACACCATTATGTATGGAATGTCAAAGGAATAGTTCGGTATTTTACACTTTAAGCCCGTTTTCTGTATTGCCTAGCATGAAAACGAGTGTTTGACACCGAAATCCCGACGATTGAGCCTGTTTGTGGAATTTGGCAGCTTTAGAATGGAGCTCTGTATGGCTTTAACATTGCTCACTTTGTGCATGGACTATTCTGTCCTTAAAACGCCCCTAAACGTGTGAAAGCGGCAGCCATACTGCTAGTGGCAAACACCTTTCTGTCAATGGGCAACACTTGCCGGCAATCAGAGACTCCTGTCTGATTTCCAATCAGAAACACCACTTCTCCATAATGGCCGGCAATCAGAGACTCCTGTCTGATTTCCAATCAGAAACATCTATTTCTCCATAATGGCCCCCAGTGTTCATTGTCCCCACTATGATCAGAATCAGAATCAGCTTTATTGGCCAGGTTTGCGTAAACAAACAAGGAATTTGACTCTGGTTAATATTTGCTCTCAAGTACAACACTCAACAATAACAGTAAGAATAGAAAACAGTAAGAATAGAATGAGGGCGGCAAGGGTATGTATGAGAATAAGAATTAGTATGTCCATTTAAAATATGCTATGGGTGGGATAGGGTAATGCAATTGTCCGGAGGAGGAGTGCGGCCTTGATGTCCCTCTCAAGGTTACTATGGTCGTGGAGACCCCAACAGGCACAGGCAAGATGCAGGATGCAATATACAATTGAAAGAGGGTGGGAATAGTTCAGTATAAGTATAGACTGAGGTTTAAGATTAAATGTAAATATAGTGCAAGGTAGTTCAGTGCAATGATAATGTATCAATACCAATATTGTAACTGTAATGTTGAAGTGCACATGATATGAGGTGGATGAGCAGAACAGGTTGATTGACGTTGTTTGTTGTAAGGGTGGGTGCTATATCTGAGTGTTCAACAGAGTGACAGCTTGAGGGAAGAAGCTGTCTTTGTGACGTCTGATTTTGGCACAACAGTGCCCTATATCGTCTCCCAGAGGGAAGGAGGTTGAACAGTTTGTGAGGGGTCTGTAGAGATTTGCGTATGTTCTGGAGCCCAACGTGGTATCTAGTTGTCTAATGTCTATGGTGCCCACACAGTGCACATTATGACCATGCCACTTCACTTCCTGCCAGCAGTCTGGGGTGTGTTTCCCAAAACCATAGTTGCTAACTAAGTTAGCAACTTTGTTGGTTGCAATGCAATTTCTCATTGCCAACCAACTAAGTTGCTAACAGGTTAGCAACTATGGCTTTGGGAAATGCACCCCTGGCGAGTAGAAATGGGTGTCGGTATAGTCTTGGCAAAGTGGCTATCACCTGCTAACACTATAGTACAGCAGCCCGTTCTGTACTGTGTAGCTGTGCCACTGTGCAAGGAGAGCCTTTCTGCTGGGTTCTATAGGGATCTCTGCCCAGGGTGGTCAAAGTCCTGTTCCTACCCAAGATGTCATGCCTGGGTGCCCCACAGCCACTCTGGATGTAAGGGCTCCACCCACCCACCCTCAGGGCCAAGAATCATTATTTGCTACATCTGGGCCAGGCTCTGGAGGACACTACTTGCTGGTGGACAACTATAAAATTAATGCTACTCACTGCGTATGCTGCTGCAGGACAACTGAAGAGGGATGTCTGCATGCTCAGACAAGGCAACTTATTGGGCAGCCTTGAACCAGAACAGTGCTGCAGCCTGCAACTGTTGGCATAAAAAGGTGGTTCTGTTGGCATGACAAGGTGGTTCTTATGCCAACAGTAGCAGCACTGTTCTGCTTCACATGGCGGGCTGGATCAAATATTTACATTTCTGTGGCCATCTTGGTGGTGAATTTCAGAGTAGGAAGAAGAGCCTCAAGGCACTAGGCCAGCTTCCCCTCCCGCTCTTTGAAGTTCAGCAGCCAGGTAGGCGAAGTGCGGTCAGCGTGCAGCAGGAGAGGTAAACACGGAAAAGATGGATGCTAAGGTCCAAAAACCCAGAATCTCGTCCAGTGAACGTCAAGCAGTAGCTCCTATAGGCAGCCACCTGTCTGCTGTGCTCTCCGTTCTGAAAGAGTGCCATCCCAAGGCAGATGTCACTTAGCCTTAGCCTGACGAGCCAGACCCACATCAAGATGTAGGGTCTGGACACTCACCGTAGACAGGGCTCAATCGGAGGGGTGGGATAAGCAGTTGTCTTTCAAATTCCCTCCCCGCAATAGGATAACGCTAAACAAATCATCTTCTTGTTTTCAAGTAGCAGGATGCGTAACCTTCCCTCTCCACGCAATAGGATAACGCTAAACAAATCATCTTCTTGTTTTCAAATAACAGGATGCGTTACCGTCGCAACTTCTGGTCGCATGTCAGTCATCATTATGTTAAGCCCATAGACATAGAACGCGTTCAATGTCTATGGTTAAGCCCACCCACTGACTCTATACACGCTGTGATTGGACCGCTTTTATTTTCCATTTCTCAGCTCCTTGCTCTACGGAGCGTTGCTAGACTGCCCCGCCAGCCAAATTACATTTGCTGCCGCTAGGGGCGTCTAGATTTCTAGGCTAACTTAGCCTGGCACGCCCTCCCAGTGACGTAACACCTTTGGCTGTTGCTGTCGCTGGTCTGGTCAACTGCTAATCGGGAAGGATTTCTGAGTTCCCGAAATCTGCGGAACTGCCCCCTTTGGTCGAGAACCAATCAACTTTGAGCAGCTCCAACGGCTCTGGGTAGAGGCGTGTTCAAGGCAGAGGAAAGAGTGTTGTTATTGGTTTAAACTCGGCAAACCGGTTTCTGACATCGACCAGTAGCAAATTGAGGCACTTAAAGGAGGCGGGTCAACCAGCGCTTGCAGAAACCGTGTTAGCACAGGCTCTTGGTCAGACTAAAGTCTCGCAGAGCCTTTGAAAGTCGATGGTAATCAGGCTAGATGTCACTGGCATCAGAGTCCAGGATGAATGGCTGGGGTCAGCCAATGCAGTCTGCACCTGGACAAATGCAGTGGTGCTGATCGCTCCTGACTGAAATGACTTTTCTGTGTCAGTCAATTAAGCAGACTGAGCACCATAGCTTCCCCAAGTCACAGGAGGGTACACAGACCAGTCACTGAAGGACCTTTTGCTGAGTTGGTGGACAGGCACTGACAACATAGCCCAAGAAACCAGCCTCCCATTTGAATTGGCAGTTCAGCGCGTCAAATGACTTGGTTGACTTGGATGCCATCCAAAACATTGCATATAGTCAAAATGATCTTGATTTCTTCTGGTGTTAACGTTGTGTATGATAATGTACCAGTTCTTCACAAAGAAATACAATTACGATATACAATAAGTATATGGAACATAAGTGTCAGTCTAATTCAGTGTGTTGTAAAGGCAACGTTTTATGCCTGAGGGGGACTTAAGAGTCTAAATGCTTGCCCTATACTGATGTTTTGGTGGTTGATGCTTGGTCTGTTAAGATGAAATCAATGTGGGTTCCTCTCAATGCACTTGTCTCGGTTTCAGTGTGGCTGTACCACTTCCTGGCACAACTAGCACAAAATGAATCACACAAATTCCCAAGAATGTATTGTCTTCTTAGTCAATGCACCACTTTCAGCATGTGTGTGTGTGTGTGTGTGTGTGGTTGTATACTTCTTGTGACCACTGATTTAGAAGGCACTTTTCTTACACACACGCAAGCTACAAACAGAAGCAAAACAGGTCACACAGTATTTGCATTCTGCTACTGTTGTTTTTGCACCTTGCTCTACTTGACCCTGCAGCCACACATTTTCGGTAGTGTGAGGCATAGCAAAGTTATATACCAGACCACATCTTTTCTACACTGAAAGACTTTGTTTTAGATGTTTCTAAAGAATTTTGATCACTCCCACAATGTTTTCTCATTGATGCTATGTGCTAAAAGGTCATCACAAGGCAAATCCTCTGTGTGAATAAATATAACTACCCTCACTGTTTCTCTCACAAACAATGGATCATAGGTGGTTTTTGCCTGGATACTAAGGTGGAGGTCCAGTGAAATTAGAATAGCTGTTAACAAGCATGACATGGTTCACTTAAGCAGTCAAAAGAATACACGTTACATTTGGTCAAGAGTCATGGTGTGCCATATTGCACTGTATCCTTCTGACCACAAGATGCCACCAAATACCCAAGACATATGACTTACAAAATGATGGTTGGTAGACAAGCTCACTAGCTGAATTCATTTCAGGTGAATTTGGTCACAAGTTGCAATGAGTCTTACCAATTCAGGTAGCATTTAGATTTGAATCGTCTTTTTGTTATATAATGGGCATTTATATTGCCACATGCTTGCTTTGGTTTCTGTGAAACATTGACACGTCATCCAGCATCTGCTTTTTTAAAATGGAAGACGACGACAAACAATGATATTATCAAAATATATTTTATTCTGGACTTTTTCCATTTGATCTGACTCAAATCACAAAAGCCAGATCAACATAGTAAAGATAGCAACAGCAACAGGACGTGGGCAAGTAGGGGGAAATGGTACATCAGGACTATGACACAAACCGATCAAGGGGAGAAGAAAAAAAAAAAAAAGATATCAAACAAGTATTTGTATGGTCCGGGAGGATGGTAAGATACAACCAGGTGTGTTCCTTCTGTAGACAGAATTATAAAAAGTTTTCAGAGTACAAAACCTTCAAGGGCCATAGACATAGTAAAGATAAAACTAGGCATTTTAGGTCAGACCATAAGGAAGCAAAAACACTCAAATACACTGTAAAAAGCATCTCTTTTAAAATCAAAACATTATAAAATACCATTCCACTGTCGTAGACAATATAATAAATAGTGTCTTATGGTACAATCTAATTACTGTTGATTATATTAAAGCAAACTTCAAAATACTCTCAACTCTTTACAAAAAAATTCATTAAGTGAATTGTGACATTCTGAAAAAAAAAAAAAAAAAAAAAAAATCAGAAATCACAACGGAGACTGTTAATGAGAAAGGTTTGGCTTTGCTAGCCCTGCTATGCTAAGCTACAGAATGGTACAACATGGAATGCCATGAAGTTGGCCCCAAGCCACTGCACTTTCTCCCAACACTGTTTTAACACCCACCTCACCCTTGCTTCTGTACAGGTGAACACACACACCTGAACAGGTTTTAGAGTGAGTAAGGCAAAGATGGAAAGGAACATTCCAGATGAAACAAAAAAACTCTTCCTTTCAACCATTTTTAAGTGCCTGCTAAAATCAAGTTAATTTAAAGTGCAGGAAAATAACTTCCGTGTGGTTGACTGGGGATGTAGCAGCTCTTCTAGGACTGTCTAATGGTATTTTATTGTTTAAACAACCAAACAAAAACACTATACATTACAGCTAATGGTGATGACATGTATTCAGAAGATGCACATGAAATGTGCAATAATCATGAATGTCTCAAATCAAATAAAAAAAAAAAAGCTTCTCATAGGAGTAGCAAATATTTTATAAACCCCTGTGACAGCACAGATATAGAATATTTATATATTTTATATATATATGCTTTACTGTTACCATTTCAGTTTCTTGTTTTATTTTTTCTTAAAGTGTGTTTTCATGACCCTGCAGCCCAACACTTATCAGTTCTGTGTAAAAAAGCTTTTATCAACAAAACCCATCTATATCTTCCTTCCTGGCAAACCAATGAAAAAAAGATGGTACTCAAGGCCCTGACACACACACCCATACACACACACACACACACACCCATACACACGGAGCTCACTGGCTTTCCAATGCAGTTGGCCCAATAGCCACCTGAATCACAAGTTAGCTGCATTGCTCTTGTCTGCTAATGTGCATATGAACACGCGCTTTCACTGAGGGAGCCATGGACTTATCAAGTACACACAACTGACATTTGGACGTGCTGCACATCCAAGGTCCTGTAGAAAAGACAAAAAGTGATGGCTTCTGAATGACCGACTTACTATGGAGTCCACCCAAATTTGCTGAGGCCAGTTCTACCAGTGGCGAGCATTCCCCACACACATTAGTGGTGAATGTCCACAGGACCTCGTCTGAACATCAAATAAACAGCATAAAGCCAGATCAATGCATGTCTCCCCACTGCTGCTCTGCAGATTGTCTTTAGCCTCCTGCCGAGCCCTTTCACATCTGAACCACGTACTGTTGAATAGCAGGCACATCGTGTAGCTCAAAACCAAACTCCTCACACACCTGAATGAGCCTCACTCCAAAGACAACGACCGATAGCAGACGAGAAGTGCAGAATTTTGAGCATGATAAAGATGTGTGCACAACCACAGCACTTAAACATTAAAAAAGTGATATATTACAGTTAGCCATGTGCAGTGGTGCTCTGACCAGTCCGTTGTTGCAGTGGGATTTCCATTTCAGTAATGCATTTCTATGGAGCAGTCAATCTGAAACCTCTAGGGCTTCAACGGGCCATCACAGAGGACATTTAAGATGGTTACGCCTGCTACTGATGTCTTCTATACTGTTCTAAAATGTTGGCAAGTAAATCATAGATGCAAAAAAAAAAATACCATTTTGAAATAAGGGTTTGTGCCACACCTGTCAAATACTCCTCGTGGATATACTTTCCCCAATTGATTTGTCAATTTTACACACATCTGCAATTTGTGAGAAAAAAAAGAAAGAAAGAAAAAAAATAGTCCAGGGGTTAGAAATCTCACTATCAGTGTCTGTGGGGGTGGGGGTTGTACTCCTCAAACCCAACTTGACGAACAAACCCCACGATGGCAAAATGAAATACTGATATGTACAATATGCACACATCAGCAGTGATATATAGGTCTGAATGTATAATCTACTGACTCAACATATAAGAGAAAGAACCGACACAAACAGTGATATGTGGCCTAGGCTTGTCTGCGTGTGAGTGTGTGTGAGTGTGTGTGAGTGTGTGTGTGTGTGTGTGTGTGTGTGTGTGTGTGTGTGTGTGTGTGTGTGTGTGTGTGTGTGTGTGTGTGTGTGTGTGTGTGTGTGTGTGTGTGTGTGTGTGTGTGTGTGTGTGTGTTCGATCGTGTGCATGTCCGTGTTCGTTCATGTGTGTGTTCGTTCATGTGTGTGTTCGTTCGTTCAACAGTCCTGTGGATAACATCAAAGAGAGTACGATCCACTTTTTCCTGGCACCCAAGACAGGGCGATGCCTTTGTATGCATGGACTCAGCAGTGGGAGGCTTCAGCACAGGGCCTACAGCAGTGGATGGGGCCAGGGACAGACAGACAGTCAATTTGGCTATGTACACATTCAGAGTCGGTCCATGGCTTCCTATTGGCAGCGTCATTTCCGCAGATCTAACACGCAGACCTGAGTAGGGAGAAAGGAGAGTGAATTTTTTTGCCTTAGAAGAGCTGTCAGAAGAGTACAGGCCTAATGCTAAATATGGCGAGCGCTCTCCCTCTATTCTCAGTGGAGGAGCTTTCCACATTTGCATCTACAGATTGTTTAAAGCTAGTCACAGGCTTCCAGCAGGATGCTTAAATGCTTCATGAAGGCTCGAGGGCACTTACTGATCCGTCCGATGCACTGGCTCCCACTTTGTCCCCTGTTGCGTTCCAGCAGACCTCAAATATGCCCCCTGTTCCCCTGTAGCTGTTCACCAACGCTCCACTCTGTGGATCCAGACAGACAGACACACACACACACACACACACACACACACACACACACACACACACACACAATCATTAGTCAGAAACCAATGCAGAAAGATTCTTGCCAGGACTGAGCAGTCAAAAGCTCATATCTCAAACCATAAAATTGGTGCAACGCTGGTATAAAGCTCACATCTCTTCCCCATCCCTCTCCCAAACAAGGGAAAATACAAATATTGTGCACATATAAATATATATATATATATATATAAAATATAAATTAATTAATAATTGACAATCTGCAGTGTCTGCATCCTCACTACCACCACCTCAAGCCTGGCTGAGCAGGCAGCTGGTATGCATGAAAACTCCTGCGTGTCCAGCGAGTGGAGCCAGCGTACCTGCGTGTTCCAGATGTGCACACACTTGTCGAAGGAGCCGCTGGCCAGGTGCCGTCCGTCGGGGCTGAAGGCCACGCTGTAGACGGGCTCCTGGTGGCGCGTGAGCGTGTGGATGCAGGAGCCGCGCTCTGCGTCCCACAGCCGTACCGTCGAGTCAAAGGACGCGCTGCGGAAGAGAGGGGGTGCTTTAGTGGGGAGACGGAGACGTCAAGGAGAGCAATTGCATCTAGACCATTGTGTGTACACTTGCATTTTAGCAGGGGTTGATGTGGCTAAGTCAGAATCAGAAACAGCTTTATTGGCCAGGTTTGCGTAAACAAACAAGGAATTTGACTCCGATTAATCTAAGTTAACTTTTATTCATCAATAAAAACGATCAATAAATACGATCATGGTACAATAAATTGCTTCATCTACAGAGGGGTCTCAACCCTCCTCTAATACCCACTGCAGCACAACTTACAGAGGGGGCTAAACAGGGCATTTAACTGAGGCAGTCTGTTCACAGAGAGTCTACGGAAACAATTAGCTTTCACATTAATCAATGGAACTGGCAACACCAGATGTGATAGCGGTACACTACATATTAGGATATTTGGAGGAGATCTAAATTCTAAATTTCTGCATGGTTGGTGGCTAATTAAACGCTCTCTCAAGCAACATTCATCAAAACTAAACCACATTTGTGACCATTCATAGCGAAATCAGTCGTTTTGCACACAACGTTATTTTGAGAAAATCAACAATAACAAACTTCCGGGTTAAAATGTTGAATTTCACGTTTTCGCCTAATTCGATTGTATACAGTCTACAGTTTCATATCATGAACGCATTTCACGGAAAAACATACGTTTTGACTGTTAAACCCGGCGAAGATTCAACACATTTGCTGTCATTCCCGTTGTGCACGCGCCGCTTAAAAAGGTGATTTCTCCTCTTCTGGCATATCGTGACAGGAGAACCATGTCAACTTTGGATGCTGTTATCTTAGCGATAGTTTGTGTAATACCCTCGATATACATATCGTTGGAAAGCTTAGTTTATGGCCGTTCACGTGAGCACAATAACTTAATTTAATTAATTTTACCGAAACGACTGGTTCCGCTTTACAGGGTCACATTTGTGCAGGCGGGTCCACAACAAAACGTAATGCGTGTTTTTCCTTGGCCAATATTACAAACATATCAGCCAACCAACAAACAGACAGAGGTGAAAACGCCACCTCCTTAACAATCTCAAGATGTCACCTTGCCTTCAGTATGACAGACTACTAAATGCTGCCTCGTGATGCACATCACAACACCAGCACTCTGCATTACCTGGCTAGCATCAGGTTGGCGTTGGGGTTGTTGGTTCCTGGCCCCGTGGGGCTCCATTTAATGGTGTAGATCTCCTTACTGTGGGCCTGCAGGTCGTGCAGACAGCCGTCCTGCTTCATGCTCCAGATCTGCACGACACACACACACACACACACACACACACACACACACACACACACACACACACACACACACACACACACACATCACTGAGCCGCCGTGGACAGTGATCCATGTCAGCAGTGAACACAGGAACGAGAAGGGATTCGTGCCTTACCTTCAGAGTCATGTCGTCAGAGCAGGAGGCCAGCAGGTTGCCTTGGGGATCCCACTTGATGGCATTCACCTCATTCTGGAGGGTGAAGAAACACAAACACATACAAGTGAGAAAGTGAGGGAGAAAAAAAAAAAAAAGGCTCCCCAACCCCCTCATAGACCTCTTGCTACAACTCCGTAAGGGAGGTAAGCAAGGAAAGAGCAGCTGAAACATCAGAGAAGACACAAAGCATAGAGAAGAGATAGGGGTGTGTGTGTGTGTGTGTGTGTGTGTGTGTTTGAGCTCTTTGGTACCGTGTGCCCCTGGAATGTCTTGACGGGTCGGTCCTGGCCCAACTTGCACACGTGGATGCACATGTCTGTGCTGCAGGAGGCAAACGTGTTGTTGCTCTGCCAATCTACGTCTAGGGCAGGCGCTGGACGAGGGCACAGACACAGAGAACAACAGATGAACATCAGGCACAGACACACAGACAGACAGACAGACAGACAGACAGACAGACAGACAGACAGACAGACAGACAGACAGACAGACAGACAGACAGATGATCATCAGGCACAGACACACAGACAGACAGACAGAGACAGACAGACAGACAGACAGACAGACCAAAGCCATCGATATCTCAAAGTTGCGACAGCCGTTGACTTCCATGTTAAAGTCAGATTAGAGCGGTCACGTGGTTAGTGGGTGGACTCAGTAGTTCCTTCGGTCCCTGGTTTACTACGGGATTGACAGCAGCGATCGCATTAATATTTACGGTGAATACTCGATGAAAATGACTATAAACTGCATTTCCACATACATATACATTACTCAATGAAAATGCATTATTATGCACACGACTTTAAGTCATGTAGAAAAGTCGTATTATATTCATTCATTCTCAATGGAATAGTTCCCGGAAGTGCCGCCATTGTTTGTTCACGGGAGTCAACGGTAGTGTCGCAACTTTGAGATATCGATGGCTTTGATACAGACAGATGATCATCAGGCACAGACACACAGACAGACAGACAGATGATCATCAGGCACAGACACACAGATGAATCTGCCTTAGTAGGTCAGTAACAGGACTCTGCTCACATGTGACCACAACAGTTAACTGAGTAAGTCTGGCCTCTTGGCCAACTTTGCTTTTCTTCATGATAGTGAGCAACACTGATTAAGACAGAGACTAGACCAGACTACATGGAGACAGCTGTGTGCACAAAATGCACACCAAGATTTGGTAGACAATCAGAATAAGGGGCTAAAATGCAATTATCAGGACAATATAGATTATTATTCATTAATCCACTTTCCCAGTCAAGTGTTTCCCCATGACTGGAAAACTAGTCTCTAAAATTCCAGTTTTCCAAAAGGTGCTTTAGAAGCCTGCGCTGTACATACAAGGCCAGTAAGCAGAGCCATAAGGCTACAGAAGCCATATGACTGCATTCAAGACAACACAAAGCCTACAAAACTCAACATAGCTCCTTCACAATCATATTATCCACAGTGATTTGTGATACAAGAGCTGTTGTCTGTGGATGAAGTCACTATATATTGTACACTGAATACATATCAGCTGTGCTCACCGGAATGGAATGGGAACTGCTGTTTGGCTTCTCCTGTTTGTGCATCCCAAATGATTGTAGTCTGATTGTAGGACACAGACGACACAGACATGGTCAGCAACATGAATCTCCAGCAGTGGAAAGGAGTTAGACCTTATCAAATGATCATGAACTTTCAAGGACTTTCCTGGACAATTCCATCAAATTCAAGGACCCAACAAGGCACCAGTGAAAAACAGTTACGGTTACTGAGAACTACCATAATGACAGTTGGCAATGTTTACAGAAGCTCACAGACAAGCATTACTATTCAACACTTCTCAATTGTGTGTTACAATGATGGCAGACTACAAGGTCTCTTGGCTTATCCACTACAAAACATGAATTCAGGCACTTTCAATAACCCACAAGGCGGCCTTCATTTTTTCCCCTCCAATGCACAAACTCTCAAGCATTTCAAAGACTCCATGGCAGCCTAGAGGAGCAATTGAAAACAAGACGAGTAAAGTGTGGAGAGAAACCTTACCTTATCGACCCCAGCGCTCAGTATGAAGTTGCCCTTCTTATTCCATTTCAGGGCGAATATAGGCCCTTTGTGTTGGCCCAAGGTACTGGCAAGGTTACCTGTAAATGATACGCAGTTAAAAGGCAACCAACCAGTCTTGACATGACGCAGACTAAACAACCTAAAAGTTACGAGAACCTCAAGGGAGAGTAATCTCACCATCTTTAGTCCATATTCTGGCAAAGCCGTCGTACGAGCCAGTTGCCAGCAGCGTCCCCTCACTCTGCAAGAACAAAGAGGAGAACCACACGATACCACCATTAATCAGCCAGCTGCAGAACTAATCCAGCTGTTTACATGCAAACCCAATTTAGCGTTTTAATGCGATCACGCTGAAAAAAACAGCATCTCCCATGCATCAACTCAACGGTCAAACACTGGGTCAGAAATCAACATCTGAGAGTGTGTACTCATGTGACGACTGCAGCAGGTCCACGGGAAACACATTTCCTGCTCTGGCCGGTTGCCAAGGGATACCTCTGGCTGAACAACTTACATTCCAGTCGAGTGAGGTGACGTCTTTGTTGCTAGGCACGTCCTGGCCTCCCTCTCGGATGCAGTGTCTCAGGACCAGCTGTGTGGAGCCGCCCGAGCTGTTCTCGCTCAGGTTCCAGATCCGAGCCGTCGAGTCCCCGGACCTGCGTGCACACACACACAGAAGAAATCCAACTAAGAAACAAGTATATAATAAAGAACACAACAAATACAATGTGCAGAAAAAAGAATGAGGTCCAAGAAGAATGAGAAGAATGCAGACTTATTTCATGACATGCCTCATCTGAGTTCAACATGCAACATAAACAAGCCTGACGGCAAGTGAAATGACTGACTAATGCACTGGCTAACTGGGAACGTGAGAGAACGTGAGAGAAGGAGAGACTGACCCAGAGGCGAGCAGGTCGCTGACGGGGTTCCAGGCACAGATGAACACCTCGGACTCGTGACCGCGCAGCACCATGGCTTTACTGGCCGGGATCTCCACCGCCCGGTCCACCTCCATCATCTCCGCATGGTGGTCTGTCAGAGCAAGCAACAGCGCATGTGAAAAGGGGCGCCACTAAAACCGATCAGCGTGTTCTAACATTCTGTTGATTGCCAAAACCTTTTTGCGAGATTGTGTTGCTGAGACACATTTTGACCATTCGGTCAAGGTTTGACTGGCAAAGGGGGGATTAGCACACCAAATTTCAAATGTATATATCTATGTATAATAATATTCACTTCACATTCTGAACACAATGGTTATTTCCATCAATGGGGGAAATATTACACCAGTAGCATAGCAAAACGTGTTGTTTTTCAGTGGCTTTTTTCGAGCCACCCCTGCTCTAATAGTCACGTCCTGATTGGCAAGGTAAATGCACATCCATGTTGCTGTTCTGTAGGTGGAAAGGGGATTGCTCACTGGCTAAGGTGTGTGGTCCGTTCTCCTCTCCGTTGGCCGTGTTGTCGCCGTTCTTGGCGCCTCCTGACGCCGCAGCGTTGCCAGCGGCGGCGGCTGAGGATGCGGCGGCGGCCTGTTGCTGGGCGAGCTTGTCCCGGTACACCTGCTGCCGCGTCTGGACCACGTCCGGCATCACCGCGTCGATCAGCGACAGGGACTCGATCGGCCGCCCGTCGAACAGCGTGCCATCCTGACCACAAACACACAGTTAAGATGATATTACGACTATAGGCTAGGTACTGTTTAACTTTTCTCGAAACGGTGGCACTGAAATTTTTCACTACACAACAGGAGAAGAACATTCGGCACAATTAGAGCATCTAATTACAGCTGGAATCCACGGATGGGGTGTTCAGTGCAATCAGGAACAATAAAACATTTCACTTTACTTTACCTTTAAAAGTTAGTCAATTTTGACTAAATGCTTGGACAGAGTGCTTTATTATTATGTCCACCCTACACACTTTCTCATAAGTTTCGGCATTGTGCTCTGTCTCGTTACTAAGGACTTGTGTGCAGGTTTGCTGGCGGGGCATTAGGAGCTGGCCCAGAGACCTGGCGTCAGGAGACTCACCTCATTGATGCTGACCTCCGCCTCCACGTACTGCAGGCCCTTCTGGATGATGGAGATGAGGGCAGCCGGGGGCACCAGCGCCCCGTTGATGTTGGACTGGCTGATGTGGCTCTCTATGCCAAACGTGAAGGCAGAGTGGGAAAAGCCTGGAGGAGACCCAAGGAAACAAGCCACATGCAACTTCAGTCAAGTCCACTCAGAGGACAGGATGGGTAGGTGCACCTCCCAATTATAAAAACCCACAATTAACATTTGCCTACAGAGTGGGGCACACAGCACAGGGATGACTGAATTTAACGTTTTCCCGATGGCCTTGTTCTGTCTACCACTACAACACATGCGCAAGGGCTGCTTGATTATGGCAAGAGACATAATCATGATCTCTTTGGTCAACATTGAGATCATGATTATCTAATGCAATTTTTTCAATGATTTTGGAAGAGTCATCTATTTTCTAGTCTTTCTAAACTAAACTGGATTTATAACTCAAGTAAAACAAGACCACTGCAAAATATAATACAGCAAAATAACCGTTATCAATATAATCTTTATTATATTGATTTCATAGTCGTTGGAAGTCAGAAAAAAAATATTTTGATTAACGGCACAGTCCTAACATGCACTCTTACTCCAAACCACTTTTATTTATAGACCTCTGAAGTTCGCCTACAAAAAAGCTACCATCTTTGCCCAAATAAGGAGATCCGGTATCTTGAGATTTTTTTTCTATGGGAAAATAACATGGGGATTTTCAATTATCGCACCTGTTAAACTCTCGCGGGGATGATGACATTGGAAATGCAGACGTTTTTTGCTACACCGTTTTGTCCACTGCCGTCTAGTGATACTGTGATCTTCGGTAGGTGAAGACGGCACACTTTGATCTTTGCTACCCCAGAGCTAATTTAATGCAACTTGCCATAGGCAGTTAGCCTCAATGAACTCCCGGATTTCCTTATATGGGCAAACATGTCAGCTTTGGATCCTTTTTGTAGGCGAACTTCAGAGGTCTATTGTCGGCCAGTAAACAGACAGCAGTGAATTGTTTTGGCTTACCTGACTCCTGCAGGTATCTGTACACCAGGAAGTTAACCTCATCGCTGCTTACGCTCATTTTTAATCCTGGATATACCAAGGGGTCAGAGCAGGAGACGAGCCTGGGCAGGGGGACACACAGAGAAACCACATCAACAACACCCACAGGAACAGAAGCACTGAAACGGATACCGTCCAAATGTTCCATGCCAGAGGCAGTAGACAGACTGTATCAATATGAATAACCATGAGTTAGGCGACATCTTATTTTCTGCCATGTAGCGATTGTGGATAATGTGATAAGTGGCCCAAAATCAGTAACTATACATCACCACACACTTCAGCAAATAAAAAAATCACATTAGACTGCAGGGACCAAGTATGTGGGCAAATTTGGCCATTCAACATGGGAGGCCGGACACACACCCCTCCCCCCCCTTGAGAAGCAACTGCCCTCCCATGCCACTACCAAAGCCAACATGCACCAGCCCTGTGACTGAAGTTTGCTTCCTTTTTTTTTTTTTTTTTAATCTTTGCAGGCCCCGTCTGGCCTGAGGGTAATTTCCACTCACGGCACGGTGACCGAGAGTCAGCCGAGCACCCTCAAATAGCACGCCTAATGATGGCAGACCTGCCACAGAGAGCAGATAGGCAAATGTTTATGCACGTGTGTGTGTGTGTTACTGAGTTCATGTGTGCGTTGGGGGATGGGGTGCATGTGATTTTACACTCACATCAATACTTCATTACAACTCTTGTTTACTAAATGTCATACCACAATGCCACAAATGGGATTGCCACCTATTACTGCAGCTCAAAATAAGACAAGCTTAGCTCGATGCTTTGGCCATGATCCTAATGAACCCTGGAGTTCTTCAGAAGCAGCTTAGCCTGTCAGGCTTGGGAGGAAAGGAGGGGAATTCAATAATGCCCTTCAGTCTTCATATACGCTACCATTCAGTATGGAATTCAACAGCGTCAAGCTAAGCAGCTTGATTGCATTCAGCCTATAGAGACAGCTGGAATGAAGCTCATTTAGAGTCAGGGGTGATAGAGCACAATTAGATGTCACAATTTCACATTAACAAGAGAGAATGTGGTCAATTAACTGTGATTGGTTGGGTTTACAGCATCAGGTCAGATACTCATGTTCAGCTTTAATGCCAGTAGGGATGTAACGATACACTCAACTCACGACTCGATACGGATCACGATTTTTTGTTCACGATACGATTTTATCACGATTTTTTTTTTTTTTGATATTGATGCTGTTTGAAGAGGTTGCTCCAAAGAAAATCAAATTGCACCACTCCCTCTCCTTCCAAAGTATTACGTCCAACACCTCTCCTCTTAAAATAAATGGCAGGCCCTAAGCCCTACAAAGCAGAAAGGCAGTAAACGCATTTTTGGTCGAAAATTAGTTATTATAATTTTCATGACATTAAAGTTGTTAAGAAGATTGATAAGTACCAAAAATAAGCTAATGTAAAGTAAAAAAAAAAAATAAACCTCCAATAACTGCTACATTAACTACAACCATAAGGCTAAGCAACAGCATAACTTTAAAATGTTTTTTTTTTTTTTTTTCAGTTTGCTAGTTACTGCCTTTTTGCTTTGCAGGGCAGATAACTGTTATATGCTACATCATTATAGTTGTTCAAGTGCACACACTAAATGGAGAGCTAGGATTAAAATTCAGACTGTGCCTTTAAATAGGCAACTTTTTCCATCTATCAGCACAGTGCTACAGTAAGCCATTTCCACTAAAAAAAATCAGCTCAATATTATGTGCAAGACTGATGTTTACCAAGCATGCAAACGTGTTAATCTCTTAGCACTATCGTCATACGTTTTCTCATAGTGAGATGACTATCCCGACATATGTTCTGATGTACATGGGGCGCACGGAGGTGAACGGCGGGACAAACGCGAAATGACAAGGTGTTAACTAAATTGAGTAGACCTAAGGTCGACAGGCTTTGTGGTTAAAACGATGAAAACCAGTAGGTTAGTCTGTCACAGCTAACTTCGTTCAAGCACAGTAGCTTAGACTAGTTTACACGCGCAGAAATTAAAAGTCAATATCAGCATCACAAGATTGCTGTCATTATCGGAAAATCCAGACATGTCAAACTGGACGCGAACGCGTGGCAGAAACAAAACAACTTCATAAATGATGACGTCTTTTTCAAACCTTGAAAACACCACATTAAAATCCAAGCATTTTCAAGGATTTCAAGCACCAATACGAACCCTGACACACACACTCTAGTTCAAAGTTGTTGCCTACCGTCGTCTTCCCTCGTTCTGTGCCCTGTACCGAGTGACATAAGTCACGTGACTCATCGCGATTCATTTTTTCTATCAACCGGTGCGAATCGTCACGCATTTGTATCGATTTTTATTCGTGTCACGATGCATCGTTACATCCCTAAATGCCAGTCAACTGTGTAACCCCCCCCCCCCCCCCCCGCAAAATCAACATACAAACATCAGTAACATCACCACAATAATAAAAAAAAAAACAATACGGGTCCAATGTCTTATCTCACATATTTTGTCTATGTTGATGTTAGTAGCTTTTTGGCTATTGTGGGGCTGTTGAGACCTCATATCAACATAACGTGGGTGTATCAGAAGGGCATGTCTCAGCAGCACTTAAAGCAGGCCCAACTGCATGGGCCAGACAACCGATGATCAAACAACTGGGGAACAAACGCACTGTACCTTTTTTTTGTGCCATCAACAGCCACAGGACAGAGTCAACAATAGCATCAGCAGTGAACATGTGGGCAACCGTGCTCATTTTCACATCCAGAATGTACTGCAGGACACCGTCCAAAACACTGAACATAATCTGGGCTGCTTCAAATTGACTTTCAGTTTTATAAATGTGACACAGAACTGTTTACAAGAATCATGACCATATGCTCTCAAACACTTATCATAAAGCCATCCATGATTCTAGTGAAAACGTAGTAAATATGAGCTCAACAGCCAATCAAATCACGTCTCTCTCTTCCATGTTCCAAGTGTTTATTGGATGGAATGTTGCGTTCTGCGTCTTTAATACATCACGCCTCACCAATGCACTTCTTTTAAGATGTTCAACAGGAATAAGACACAAGTTGTCCAGGATAGATGCACTTAGCTGAAGGAGACACATACTCATAGTTGACTGTATGAAGATGGAGACTGTACTCAAGTGCAGGCTGAGGTGTCATGTCAACATAGCTATACCTCCCTCCCTATTCATTGACAAATCTCTTTCTCTCACTCTCTCTCACTCTCGCACACACAATCATGCACAGGGCAAACACTACAGTTGTTGTATTGTGTGTATGTTTCGTGAATGTGTTTGAAACCAGTCCATCAGCCTACACCCAAAGTCTGTCTATTCATCAAAAATCCTGAAAACGCTACTTAACAGATGATTAAACTAATGATAGATATTGTATGCTTACCATGAGAGCACACAATGTTTAGATGCCCATCTTCTTGCAGACGAACAGGGGGAACCTCTCACAAGGCTGTGAATTACAATACAAAGGATTACGCAAACAATTTGTCACAATTGTATACTGAAAACAACTTAGATAATACAATACAATGCTTCCGGTTAGATAACAGACAAGTGATGGACATCATGGAATGAACAGTACATAAAGGTACTTTGAAGGAAGCTACATTTTTAAGTGACAGTCAAAGAAACAGGTATGCTCATTGCTCAGGTATGTTTCCTTGCAGTCAAGCTTACATGCGTTACAGAGATACTTGGCTTGAATAGTTCAGTGTCAGAGGATCTCAACGCGTGTACCAGTGGTGGACAGATCCCCCACAACCACCCATCCACCATCCTTGGCAATCCTTTACTTTTACACAATCCACTTCATCAAGTGTGGGCAAATGGAATGAACACTGAGACTGGCGATGGCTTATACAAAAGATTGAAGTGCCACCCTGCCACTCAAATAAAATTCTAATGACAATTTAATTGTGATGTTACATTAAGTTTAGGCTGTTCTTGGTTTCACCATCATACAGCACAATGTAAGTGCTAATCTGCGCATAGTACAGAATCGTCAAATAGATACCATACTTAAAGTTAATAAAAATGTAAATCACATGCTGCAGTTAGAGCAAAAAAAGTGTGCACTGTACTGAACACTTCGGTCATGGCACCCCCAGGTATTACACCAACAGTTAATGTAACTGTTCCTGCACTCGACACATTCTTGCAGCCAACGTGAGTTTGAGCAGAGCTAATGTTAGTTATCCTTCAGCCTCCAGCGGCCTAGTCCAGGCCTAGGTTTTTGGGCCTGGAAGGAATGCATTAGGATTTACTTAGTTATAGTTTATTATGAACTCTAAGTAAACCTAAACTCAAAAGCCACAATGTATTCGTGTTAGTCATAAAACGTTACCATCTCAGCGCATCTACCTTAGCAATCCCTGCAAGCACAGACTCTTGTCTAGTAACTCAACGATTAATTTAGCTACTAACGTTACTGTATTATTTCCCCGTGTTTAGCTAAACTTGTGAGTTATGTTAAACTGACGGAAAATTCCCTGGCTGGATGCCGCTCATAAAGTTAACTTTTTCAAATCACTAATTACTTATAACCGTGACCTTCGACAGCCAAGTTAACGTTAACTAAACCTTGTGCATTAGTTCAAGGCTTCATGGCAATCCTCGTGGCACGCTCCACTTCAATCTATGTTGGTCTTACCATCGATTTAATGTGCCAATGAGCTTCGGGATACCTTATAGAGATTCACAACAGGACTGTAACAACCCATCGACTTGATAAAAGATCAGTTAAACAGTAAACAAACACAGCATTTAACTTGGATGCTCGTGGTAGCTAACTCGCGGTAGCTAGCTAAGCTAAATCAGCTAAGTTTAAGTACCTCACAAATTAAATCGTTGGCCGAGCTAACGCTATCGTAGCATAATGGCAGCTTTAGCGTTTTCGAGGCCTCTTCCTGGTGTTCCTGGACCATTTGGTGAATGGCATAAAATATAATCAGATTAGATAGAATTTAGTTTCCTAATAATATTTTGCACACAAATATTGCAAGTGTAAGATTTCAAATGTCTAGCCAGACAATAACTAGCTAGAAAACAAAGCCCATCCCCCACACGAGAGGCAGCATAGCCACTAGCTACAATCGAGCTAGCTCACTAGCCTAGTAGCAGCTAGCTAACTTCTGAGATTCTGTGGTGACTAAAGGCTAGCAACCGAGCTAGTTAATGTTAGCTGTCTAACACCATGCTAGATTGTTAGCTATATCCCAAACTTGTCAGATTATAGCGCTACCTAACTAGCATTACCAGCTTCATAATTTGTCAATCTCAAGATTAGTTGCTAACCAGTTACCTAAGTAAATGGGCCACTATTCTTGCGTGTCCCAGTAACGAGCCAAATGAAGAGTCGTTCTTACTTTTAAAATGCAGATCACACTTGGGTTGCCTTCAGAGCCTTCTGCCTGCGCCGCTTCAGCTCGTGCGGTGTTTCGAACTCGTGCACCTAGGTTGTTTATACTGTATTAACTATGTATACCCAGCTAAGTGGGCTTGTCCGACAGTTTAATCACAGAATGTTTATGTCGTTATTGTTCAATAATGTTCGACTCAGTATAGAAGTTATTACAAAGATATCAAGAAACATTGAAAAGCTAATAGTCAGCAAAGCTGCTCACAGGAAGCCAATGGCTTCAAACACCCAGCAATGGGCGGAGACCATCCAGGCGAAAATGAGGCACTTACACTATGGCAGGCAGCGAGATAATCTCAACATGTTTTTTTATTTGTTTGTTTTAAACGTATGCACATGTTATGCAATGTAAGGTGTTTTGTTATGTATTATTTTATAAATGTGCATACAGAAGAATAGAGAAGTTTATCCCATTTGAAATGGTCAAATGATCAAATCAAATACTAGGCCTACATCGTATTTAGTATATTAGCAGGACGTCTTCATGTAAACAATCTCAGATAAAACAAACAAACAAGCAAAACAAAAAACATAAAAATAAAAAAAAACCGAAACAAGTTTGTGAGCATGCCCATCCCCCACACTAGTAGGCCTAGACCTATTTTCGCCTGCGTGGTCATAGCCTGCAATAGATTAATTCCACCCCACCCCCTTTACTGGTCATTCAGACTTCAGTAAAGTCAATAACAGCTGACATCATCATTGGTTTATGGTGCATTAACGTGTTGAACATAGTTGCTTTTTTATCATTATGTAGAATCTCCCAAGTCCTGCATCAAAGATTTAATGTTGACCAATGAAGCAATGGTGCCTGCATCTGATGGTGTAGGCCTACTGTAGACCTTGTGCATAGGTGTACGCTATTGGGTGAAGGCCTACAAGTGCCTACTTGCACTTGTTCTGTTAGAGAAGAGTTTGTGATTTAGGCTTACCCAATTATATACACTGTGCACTATTTAGCTAAACTTTAGAATGTATTAGTTTTACATTACCATTTATTCATTTACCTATAGTGCTTTTGTCCACAGTGACTTTCAAAAGAGAGAACAGTTAAGCTTTTACAATGAAAATCTGTCAATCTCTGCCAAGACACAAAAAGTGGGTCATGATTGGATCATTCATCAGGTCAATGAACTGTAACACACGTTCAGATCAAAATAAAAAAATGGTTTACTGAACACTGATGATTATTATCTATTTTATCTTGGACCAGGGCTATATGGCCCTGACTATACGAAACAAACCAAAGGCTGGTAGTTTAGAGTCAAGTTAAGCCAAGGGATGTGGACAAGAGAGAGATATGCAGAGGAAGTGCTTGGCATGCACGTTCAGTGTGACAATTTGTTGTTGAGGAGGTACTCTCCCAAGGGATGGGTCTTCAAGAGTGTTTTGAAGATAGAGAGACACCCCTGCTCTGGTAACTGGTAGCACATTCCACCTTATGGTGCTACCAGAGGAAATATCGATGAGAATAGTCTGGATTGACCTGTGCACGGCGGCAGTACTAGGGCGGTGACATATGCCTTTTTGACCGCATTCAAGTTAGTGGGTGTAGAACTGGAGATCACTTTGTAGGCAAGTATAATGTGCAAGGCAAGTGATTTGAATGTGATGTCTCTCATTATTCCCACTTCGAACAACCATTTCCAACTGATAATAAGTCACATCAGCTGTCAGGAATCAATGCACTTACCTTTGTCCTATAAATTTACACATTATTCCGACTGCAGGTGGTTTTGGGGATGACAAAGATTGTGTCGTGGACCATTTGTGCCAAAATACCATGGCATTTAAATTAAAATTTCTTTAAAAACAATGGAGTATTTTACCACATTTTACTGCAATTTAGTACATTCATACCAAAACATTATTTTAGCCATAATTCATTAATTTATTCCTGCATATCACTGCTGTTTTGATTTCGCTTGTGAGATTAGTGACAGAGCGGGTTCAGAAATAAAAGCTCTATCATCATGGGTGATAACACGCCATGCCTTATCTTTTGCGTGAGCAAACCCTGTGACCCAGCCAAGTCAAATAATGCAATCACTATGTGATATGAGCAGAGGTGTAGATATCACTTGCTCTTGTATTCTTTGTAAGTAAATGTAATTATCTTAATTTCACAACAATGTGTCAGATAAAAAAATGGTGCTTACACTGTGTTGAATTAGTAAAATTGACCTCAAATAAATCAGTATGTTTGAGCTGATGATGATATGCATTGCATTTAAAAATAGAATCATGCATATACCGTAAATGTCATATGAATAGCTATGCAAAAATATGATGACTCCATATGAGTCCAGTGATTTTCATTTTGTCTGTGGGTACCCAATATGCCGCCTGTCCTATTTGTTCTGTGCATGCGTGTAAGTGCTCTGCCAGAAAGCATCGATTTCTCTGCCCGATCTGTACCATGCCATGCATGTGTTAAATCACTTGTCGGTCAAGCGGAGCCATAGATATTAGACATGGAGCGACAAGACTGTTATGTGAGGAGGAAGTAGAACCGGAATGTCATCTGCACATAACAGATCAGGCAGTCGTAGATGTCATCTGCGCATGTGCAAACATTTTGTGCATGCACGTAACGGATACAGCGGGCAGCACAGATTGGGTACAGACAATATCCACAGCATAGCTAGCCTCACCGGCATATTCAAAATGGTACACACACATGCACATGCACACACACACACACACACACACACACACACACACACACACACACGTATGCACACACACTCTCACACACACAGCCCTTCTTGGTTAAAAATATATCATCTCACAGCTTGTCATAGTGTGCCTTTAAGTAGTTGTGTTCAGACAGTGAATGGATAGTTCATGTGGCTCCACGAGCCCATTGGCACATGGGCAAAAGGTGACAGGAGGCCATTAAGGAATATATAGCAAAAAGCTTTTCTCAATCAGGAGACATGTTCACAATGTGCTAAGACATACAGTAGAGTGTTGCCGATAGAAGCTATCTCTGTTGCCACATGTCCCAAAAAAAAATCTTGTGTAAAAACTGTAATTACTGAACAAGAATGTCAACTCATTATTTAGTTCAGCAGAGTTGTGTGTACATCTAACCTGTTAGATAATGAAATACTGGGAGCTGTATTCTGCACTGTAGTCGGCGGACATTTAGTCTTTCTTTTACTCTAGCTTATTATTTTACCCCCAACAACATATAAAAAAGCCCCTGGTTATTCTTCATCTGTGTGACTAAGAATGTTTACATTTAATTTTAAGCTTATTTTGATACTATACAATGCTCTGTAAACATAACACATGTGAAAAGCGTCATCTTTATACATGCCCTCAGTTTGTAACTTGCCAGCAGCCATCAGTTACAAATCTCCTATGCAACATCAAATTTATGAGATATGAATCTATCATTTCACATAAGTTGAGTGTATTATTATTGTTATGTTATGTGTAGTAACTGACTGATGAGATCTGACCATAAATTATCCATTTAGTGCACTGCGTCAGTCCCTGACCAACAAGCTATACTGCCCTACAAAGCAAGAAGACAGTAACTGCGTTTTTGATCTATTTTTTTAATTATAATTTTCATGACATTCAACTTGTTATTTTTGGTAAATATAAATCTTAATAAGTTAATGTAATGTAACAAAACCTCCACATGTACAATAATTCACCTACAACTATTTAGGCTGGACAGCAGGATAACTTTAAGGTCCATTTGGTTTCATTTCCCCTCAGATTCGAGGATCATTTAAGGAAAATGATCACAACCGTTCCACTTTCACCGGTGACTGGCCTCATTCTTCCATTAAACAAAAACCTGACATTCTACTTTTGACACAGCAAACTATTTAGATAAGAACCATTCATATCGCCTTTACAGAACATCTGTTCTGCTCGGTGTATTGCATGGCATCAGAAGTAATGGTCAGCGGGAGTGTCACTAAAACAAAACTCTTGGGGCACAGAGACACCTAGTGGTATTCATGTCTGAAAAAGTCTGTGGAGCCTCCATCTACACTAGAGGGAGAGTGAGATGTATCAGACAGAGCTTTCAGACTGCCATTTTAAAATGTGATAGAGTTATTGTGTTCCAATGTTATTTGAGGACAGTATACTATACTGTGCTGAGGTTCCCATATACACTTCTAGAAAAGCCTAATATCAGGAGTTCCTGTAAAGTACGGTGGTAATTATATTAAACACTGCATACGTTTTAATAGTGTACAACGATTAAAAAAAAAAAAAAAATAGGCTTACATTCTAATTTAACTAGCTTTAGTCTTAACCAGCAGCTCCGGCTTTGTGACGTAGGCCTATAGATGTTGACCTCTCACTGTGACCTGTGAATGGAATATAACAGTGACAGTTGACATAATAGTACTGTAAAACTGGGATTTATATGATACAACCATAGAGTGAAACAGAAAGAACTATAGATTGTGAAAATAAAATGCTGATACAAAGAAAAAAAACGGTGCTGGTTATTGCACAATCTGCAATGTCAGGCATGTTGGGTAATAAAGCACCACGATAAAGCTCCTGTTTATAGCATGATAAGTGGTGTACAGATTTAGGAAGTGAAACAGCTGTAGAAATGTGGAAGGGATGATTGCCCTAGCTATATGTCAAATTGGCCTGTCTGTGGAACTTCAATCTATATCCTCAATGAAGTAGCCTACTGTCAGTAACAGTAGCCTAAGGTCTTTCCTAAGTTAGAATAAAATGTCAGAATGTGAGATATGTATACATTTTCAGATATTTATAAACAGGCCATGTGATATCGTGCCAGTTCCACACAACTCCATTCCTTCACGGCACGTTGTATGGGGGTTAACATGTCCAAACATGGCGCCAAGTGCCACTGGTTTTTATTGTGCCTGGGCAAGGGTGTTCAGGCAGTGAGATGTGAGTCTTTTTAAAGAAGGAAACCTTTGAGCACATGGGTTGCACAGCAATTATCACCCAACAGACAAGGCAGGACGGACGCCCTGGAACATTCTTCAGAAGTTGGTCAGAAATTTCAGTAGGCTGCTGGCAGCATATCAATAGGGCGAAGCTTTGAAATGTGGTGTTGCAGCAACAGGTGTACATGTTTGTTGTCGTGAAATGGCTTGGCACACGCTAAAAGCCAGAGCAGAAAAGTGTGAGGAAACCCACAGCTGTCAGTCAAACAAACCTGAAACATGGAGGCAGGCAGCCAGGCAGCCTTGGGTCTGGAGGAGAGCATTTAGGAGGGAAACAAGTGGAGGAGGAGTGTCAAATGACACAACAGCGCCACCTACTGCACAGTTTTAACACCGCAGCTGCAGTAAAATTTGAATGCCCTTTAAATTCCTGACACTGATGAATTATGCATTTATTACGGCAGATTGAGGGGGGATTCAGGACAGACTTCTAAAAGTTTCAGACGAGCACAATCAACTCTCTGAGATCTGTAGGTCACCAGCAGTATTTTATATCCCGTCTCAGATGAAAGTTCACTTTAAACAATGATGACAGGGGAGCGGGAGGGGGGGATTCTTGCACAGAGCAGCATTTTCAACTTCACAGGGCTTTGAAGTGTGTCCTCATCAGTTTCGCTTCGCATATTTCCTCACTGTGAGAATGTGAAGTCAGCAACCTCCATGGCTGCTAAATACCCTAGCATGCAGTTGTTCAAATTTACAGCTTTGAAGTAAAAACAGAGACAACTCGCACGCCCATTATTCAGAAGCTCAGACCTGGGTGTCAGATGCATGTACAGTAAACCACACCACCCACGTCATAAAACTGACACAACAGACAGCACAATTAATGTCTTTACACGACAACAAATCACTCTGGCTGTCAGTCAGGGCACTATATTGTCAAACCGCCCCGCAAAATGGCATCATCATTAAATAACGATGCACAGTCACAGAGCCTTGAATAATATCGTATTAACTTGCATTACATGTCAGGCAAGTCCTGCCCGTTTCCCCACAAGAGTGACAGCTGTGTGTGAAGCGGCAGCAGCAACAGCAGCAGCAGTGTAGTAGTAGTAGCAGGAGCAGCTGCAGCAGGGTGGTGTAGTGGAGTGTGACTTTGGTTATTTATGAAGTGCTTCTTTTCTTGCTTTGATGGAGTCCCCTCGGTGGGGGCTGAACTGGCACTGCAAGGTCAGTAGGCCTGGACAGAGCAGCTCAGAAAGAGCAGCTCCATTCCTTATCCCATCAGATGGGAAATCACTGGATGCCGCAGGTTCACCGCCTGGGCAGGCGTTAAGCAAAGTCACAAATCTTGTCATGGCAGTGACAGGCCTTTAAAAGCGGTTGCTGCTGCTATTCTCAGGAGAGGGAAGAAGGAGGAGGTCTGTAGGTCCTCAGTGGTCTTTTGACTGAACTTGGGCTCGACTTTTGCACTTGAAGCAAGATGGATCTTGGGCAGGCGAATTAAGAGTTATAGCCCAGTGTTTAATCAAAGGGATTGGTTACTCTAGGGGTAAGTGTCTGCGTTCCTAATTCCGCTGTGCCTTCATTCATCATACCACATGTTAATTAGTATCCACTAAACCCAAGTCTGACATGGTTCAAAGTCCACACAGATAAGAGAGTGTACAGCTACAATAAATATTCTGTTGTAAAGGTCACTTGGAAATGAAATATGCTTGACCGAATGTTTAAATTATTGTATAATATTTCACTTAATTTTTGAAATCATGGTAACCTGATGGCTGCTTCGATACACCAGCAATCTTTCACGTTATGACAAATTCCAATGGGGTAATTGATTAAAATCAGTCCAACTGTATAAACCATGAATGCAGTATAATACATATTTGCAGTAATATCATAATTTGATAAGAGATTAATCATATAATCATTTCATGCATGCTCCTCAAATCATTGAGTCTCCAAGATTGACACTAATGTAATCACAGGGCTGTAAGCCCATCAGTGAATCCAAAATTGCGATTATGGCCGTCTCTGTGAACTGAAACAATCACTTGAAAACAATCCAATGCTCTGCCTGTGAGTGAGGCAGCAGTATTGACAAACGTTCAGGCTCCAAATGCACGAGAGGGGTGCATTGTAAATCCTTGCTCCCCAATACCCAACTCAATAAAGGGGCAATCTCTAAAATGGAGCTGCATCGACCTTCCTCCAACTAACTGACCTCATAATGACCCGCTTCTCATAACTCATAATGCCAGGTGGCTAACTGATCTGAATATGCGCGGAGCTGCACACTTTTAATGAATGAAGGCCACAGACCATTGGTCAGTATTGCCGCGTCCTTTGGCTGGGCCACTGTGGTTGCTATGAGTTTGTGTTGACAGCGGTCTTTCTGCGCACCAGCAGGTATGTCTTTCATGAAGATTATATTATAAGGCAGCACACAGCATAACTGTGTCAATCCATCAAACTGTCGAATTAGACAAAAGCTGTGTCGTGTGAGGTTGAATGGGAGGGATGTCTGCATGGAGGTGTTGATTTTCATGCAACTGTGTTGTGGGAATACTGTTTTAATTGCTATGTTCATTTGGATTGTCAAAGATGTGAGGCAGAGATTCTTCATAGAAGCAGAAAAGGGCTAATTTTCAGAAAACAGCTAAATACATCTCTGTTGTCACATTACGTCTGACTGTTTAAACTCTTGTGCTAAGGATATGCATCAGAGGTATGCCTTTTCTATTTTTATCTTCTCTCATGAGCAGTCGAGTGTATCTGAAATATGTCGTATTTGTTGATTATTCAGAAGACTACAGATGACAAAGTAGTTAGTTGTTGTGGTAAGTAGAATATCTCATGAGTTCATTGAGTCATGAATGAAGTAGTTATGAATGTACACTGGTTGTAACATCTCTGAACTATTTTTATCTTTAAAAACAATGCTTAGCTGAGCCTTGTGTATACCGTACTAACAAAACCACCCAAAGCCTTTTGGTGACATGAGATTCAATGTATGGGTCGGTGACCAAGGGGTCAAAGAGATACAGTAACACTTAAAGTGACCAAAATTCTGTATGTGCTGCAGATCTTTTCGGCAGACTCATCGGAGTCCCTCTTCCAGCCAGCGTCAACACCACCTGGGAGGTTCAGGGAAGATGTTCTTTGTTGCGGGAAACAAGGCTGGGCAAAGCTCAGGGAGTGATAAAAAGTAAATCCCTGTGTGTTTGTCTACTATTCTTTTATTATAGCTATAAATGTTTATATACATCCTCTTATGTGGCATACAGTAGTACATAAATTAATCTGTATATTAAATAGCTATCTGTTAAATGAGGTGGCATTAAGGATGTGAATACAGTGAGAACAAAGTACAAGCTCATTGATAAAGCAGATATTTTACCCTCTCAAACCTGAGCTTTTTAAGTGATCCATTTATTGAAATATAAAATGTCAGGGCATTAGACTTCTAAATCTATACTGTATGTTTTTTTTTAAGTCTTTCTCTATGTGATACTGGGGATCTAAACTAAACTACAATACTGGGATCTAACTAGGATCTAAACTACAATACTGTATTAATATTTCATTTCAATGTTATATTTCCCCTGTTGCAGACTTTGAAATAGTATGTGTCATCATAGAGCAGCAGAAGCAGAGTAATATTAGTCAGAATGTGAATGAACACGTAAATAACGGACAAATGACTGGAACGAGACGACATTAATCCGTCGTCTGGACTCTTAAACCTGTCTCAGGAGCATCTATCAGAAGTTTCGCGGCTATGAGCTGATGGACAAGCGGCGGACGGAGACGGCTCTGAAGGCGGGCGAGGACAGGGCCATCTTCCTGGGCCTCAGCATGATGCTGTGCTCCGTCATGATGTACTTCCTGCTTGGCATCACCATGATGCGCTCATACGCAGAGAGGTGAGAGTTTTCTATACCACACGCTTCTCATGGCTAGATGAAAACTGGCAGGATGCCACACACTGGTCGGCAATCCATTGTAGAGTGATCTTGCTTGCTTGCCTTATAAGTA
This sequence comes from Sardina pilchardus, assembly GCF_963854185.1. Classification (NCBI taxonomy): domain Eukaryota; kingdom Metazoa; phylum Chordata; class Actinopteri; order Clupeiformes; family Clupeidae; genus Sardina; species Sardina pilchardus. The sequence goes on along the minus strand of NC_084995.1, from coordinate 40,717,758 downwards.
AATGAATCATCATTGTGGAATAGAATAAATCAAGACTGTAATGGTATGTAGTATTATCTGCCATTTAAATTCTTTCCAATGCTGTCTGTGTGTTGATGATGGTATTGATAGGGTAACTATGTGTATCACATCATTAGATTAAAAAATAAAGTTGCTGAATAGCCTCTCCCCTTGGGCAGTGTGTGGACAGAGGAGACGGTGTGCACCGTGCTCAACTCCACCATCATGGCCGACATCAACTGCTCCTACAGCTGCGGCGTGGACTGCTGGCGGAGCTCCAAGTTCCCCTGCCTGCAGGTGTACGTCAGCGTCAACGCCTCGGACCGAGTGGCCCTGCTGTCCCACAACGAGGACGCGCTGGAGGAGAACTCTGAGGTGATGCCGCGTGGACGGACGGACGGACGGACAGGGCCGGAGGGGAGACATGTCTCACAGCAGCGTCCAACCCTCTCGCCCTGCACGTCCGGCGTCACTCGGTAGTCGTGCAGATCAAGCTTTGAATGCTAAGATGCTGCTTTTGCAAATTTGTTTCTAGTTTATTCCACTCCACTTTAGAAGGGTGGGCAGGGGGTACACTTGGTGTTGCATTTTTAAAGGAATGCATGATTTATTCAACTTTTCAAAATGGATTGAACTGTACAATGTCCCTGTTTTGTCCCTAATTTACATTTGCCCACATACACTCACATTTCAATGGGATATGCGTCCTTGGCACCCGCGCGCACACACACACACACACACACACACACGCACACACACGCACACACACGCGCATACACGTACACACACACACACACACACACACACACACACCCACACACACACTGTATAGCAATCTCTATGAGTAACCTTCCCCCTGAGAATAATAACACAATTCAATTCTATACTTCTGTTTAATAGCAATCAAGGCCACAGTATTAAGTTGTAGATGGCCTGCCAGCTGTACTAGTCAGATGTACATGCCAGAAATGGTTCACTGAAATGAGCACACGGTAACCGCAATCTATTTCAGTCCACAAACACGCCAGCCACTCATCTATTTCTGTTTTCAACCACAACAAAAGGACTCCAGGCCTCGCCTGCAGTAGTTGTCATGGTGATGAGATGGATGCTCTTTATTGCTGCCGTTCTTCTCGTAGTGCTTCTACGTGCCGAAGTGCCAGAAGGAGCAGGCGGTGATGCACGCGCTCATCGCGGACATCGGCGAGCGGCTGCGGGCGCGGCAGCAGGTGCCGTGCTTCCACGACCCGCTGGAGCGTCGGGAGGCGGTTCTGCTGACCCAGCTGTACGGCCGCGGCGCCGTCTTCCAGTCGCTCTTCTGGCCCTCCTGCATGCTGGCGGGGGGCGTGCTCATCATCCTCATGGTCAAGCTCACGCAGTACCTCTCCATCCTGTGCGAGCAGATTGGCAAGATCAGCAAGTAAAGGCGCGCGGGGCAGCCACGGCGGGCAGGAGCAGTGGCACAGGCAGAAGTGCATTAGGCCACTAGGCAGGGCTGTGCAAAGGGCAAAGACAGTCTTTCAAGGCTATTTTCAATTCCCTTTGTGATACAGAGGGTATCCCCTGTTGGCATAGGAATTGTATTTGGGTTAACAGGGACTCAACAACACACTACCTCTAAGTTTTGTTAAGAATTTTTGAATTTGCTGAATTTGAACATATGTGGGGATATTAAATGAACCACTTTTGGCACATAGCATAAACAAGAATTAAAGACAATTTAGAGACTAATATGCTGAATTTGAACATATATGGGAAATTAAATTAACCACATTTGGCACATGGTATACACAGGTATACTGTATGTCAACAACACTAACCAGTTATGAAACCTTCCCAGGTATAATTTCTCCAGTATACATGTTCAGGTCTCAGTTCTAGTGTCCTTTAAAATATAACCTCTTCATGACATACTACAGAATAAGGCTTTCAGAGTGATTTTGCATTGTCCAAAAAAAAAAAAAAAATGTCTCTCTAATGTGAATAGGACTTTGACATCAAATTGATGTGCACAATGTCTCAATGTCTTGTTTCTTGCTTGTAAGAATATTTATACATATTTATATTTTCAGGGTATGCATTTCTGTAACCAAACAGTTATTTTCACAATAAATTACAAATTGTAATGTTTTCTGGTCTTTTTTATGATGGAAATGTGGCCTGTTATATAATGTATCCGACGTTGAATACAGATAGTATTGTTTTCCATAGGAGAAACTGTCCCCATTCTCTCATGGTAATGTGCATTATTTTGGATAAGACTGTGCGTGTGTGCCCTTGTGTCCCAGTAAATGCAGTATCCCTATGGCAGTGCATTATAAAGGTCACCTCAAAGTTAATCTCTTAATTGCAGAAAATGTCTAAGACACAGTGGGCATATTGCTGATTTCAGTGGCTCTGTGATTGGGGCAGCGAGTGGCTCGGGCCTCGGCCCGTGGGCCCCTCCTGCGGAGAGAAGTCGCTGCTCCCGCGCCTCCAGCTCAGCAGCTGGTACAGTCTCCCGCTCACGAGCGCCGTCTGGGCCCCCCGGGCCCCCTCGCCCGCCAGCTCGGCGCACAGGTGAGCCAGCCTCTGGTTGAGCTTGATCAGGCCCACCAGCAGCACCCCCCCGCCCAGCATGAGGCTGGGCCACAGCAGGTACCACAGCGTCAGCCACCTGTTGCACTTCCTGTACAATATGGCGTCCTCCGAGTAGCGCCAGGCGCTGAAGCGGCACCGCAGGGCCTCGCCGCACTGCGCGTCCAGATACTGTTTGATCTTCCTGGCCTCCTGCAGCAGGTCTGACTCATTACGCTGGCACTTGGGCGTGTAGAAACACTAGAGCATAAGAAGGCTTTGTTGGAATCAATGAATCGAGGAGACGCAAAGAGAAAATGCCCTCCTATGACTCTGAGAAGCCATGATTATACCAGAAGCCATGATTATACCGCATTCATCGGCTGATCAAATGAATGAATACAGTTGTGCTAAACAGTAATATGCATGTCAAGTTACTGCAAAACTCAAATATGCTGTTTACTTAAAGTTCAGTTTCCAATGTTATTCATACTGTACATAAATGACGTCTGTGAACAGAGAAGCTTCTAGATTGTTCTACCTCTGGGTTCAGGTTAATGGATTTTTCATCGTAGTGCAGGCGAGCCTTTATTTGGGAGGAAGAGACGTTGACAGAGACGTTGACAAAGACTTGCAGGCAAGGGAATGTAGCCAGGCCTCTGCAGTCAGCCCACTCCTCCAGAATGTAAGCTTGGGTCACGGTGCAGTTGACCTCCTCACCCCAGTCGCTAAGTCATTAATCAGGGAGAATTACTGACGGCCAGCAAACACGTGTTACTGAAGGACTTATGGAAATTGCACACCAATAAGCTATGATTAAACATGACATTGGACAGTTAAGTAAACTAGAAAAGGAAGAGTAGACTCAGAGAGAGTTAAAGCAGAGCAATCAAGGATCTTTGGTAGGATATTGGAACAGTTAAGGGACAGCTAAGTAAACTAGATAGAATATTGCACTTCACAAATTCAGTATGTGTTCAGTAGCCTACATTGGAAAAAAACCTACTGGATTATTAATAAAAACATTTACCGGTAACCACATGTTCTACATAACACCATGACAATAATAAAAACATATGTAAGACCTCTCTCTCTCTCTCTCTCACACACACACACACACACACACACACACACACACACACTCACAAAGACCAACCTCTGGAGATGAGGTTTGACCATTGCGATCCCCACAACAAAGTACATGAGGATGGAAAAAGCCATCATGGTGAATCCCAGGAGTATGGCCCTCTCGTCCCCTACAGTGGACAGCAGTGTCTGGGGCTTGGCCCTCTCACTGCAGTGGCCATCCTGGGCATTGCCACACTTCCTCCGGGACCCCTGACTCTGGCCTTTATACAACGTTCCACTATGATGCAGAGACAGTGAAGAGGTAAAGAGAAATATTGCAAAGTAAAGAGAAATATTGCATAATGAGGTTGTGTAGTAATGGTGATGTCTCTCTCTCTCTCTCTCTCTCTCTCTCTCTCTCTTTTCTGTAATGTCTTCTGTTAGAAAGATGGAGTATTCTAATTCAAAAAAGTATACACAACCATGTGTATGAGGTGCACATATACTGTAGCCTACTGCCCTCCAAAAAATTGGTGCACATTTGAATGCTCAGGACAATTGCAATGACTAAAGTGTGAGAAAATAGAGGTGGATCCAATATGACACACATTCATATCTGTCACTGCAGGCAGGCAAACACATGAGACACCCTCCCAAAAGGCTCATTATTACAGCCGAGAAACTCCAAAAGCCCAATTTCCAGAGACAACACCTCAAAACCACACCGGAGTCTCTTTTCTTTTCATGTTGATGAGTCACCAAGATGAAGAGCTTTCTACAACAGACATCCCAATTCTGAGCTCCTCAGCCTAACACTTTCAGAGAGAGCATTTCTGCTTTTCAATATACCAACTCCTACACTACTGATGGATACCTAAATGAGAGTGAACTGTCAACAAACACAAAACAATTCACTCGCGGTGGATTCCACCCTTACCGCGTCTGGCGTCTCCGAGCCTGCAAGTTGATGTTAACAGGGACGCTGAAGGAACCCCTCGGGGAGTGTGCGGTCACAATCATCCCTACTCTGACCCCCAAGAGAAGTAGGATGGGGAGTGCTGTGCGACCCCAAATCTCTGCACCCTCTGGCAAATGGAGAACCTCTGCATACCTGCTTGGCATCAGACTCTGGTCTGATATGGCGGTTGTGTTTGTGCCATAGCAGGGAACACCCATGGGGGTTGCCTGCACCTCACACCCTGGCTGGAAACTTGTGGAGGTATAAACATTCAGCCACTGCTCACCTGAGCACAGCTGCCACAGCTCTGAGTTTCTATAGAAACACCGAACATCGCCAGGTAAGTTCATAATTGCATCCCACTGGACTGTGTGCGTAGCCTGCCATTAAAGTCGTTGTGCATTGGTGCATGCTCTGTGAGATGCAGCTGCAAAAGCCAACAGCAGTCAACCTGTTTCTGATTGTACTAATGACGGTGTCTTCTAGATGGTTGAGAAAGAACTGTTGGCAAAACTGTCATAGATATTCTAGATTCATTGAATAAACAAGTTAACACCCATATTGATTTGCTTGGTGGAGAGTTAAATTATACTTAATGTCACAGATTTGGCAGAAGTAGCCTACATATCTATTTTAATAAGGGGTTCATTTAAAAAATATATATATTTAATTCATTTCTAACTGAACATGTAGGTACCTTACCTTAATACTTGTGTTCTCCACCGTCTCCTTTCCATTATGACAAGATTTTTGTATGTCAGAAAAACATCAAACCTCTGGGTTTATAACTACTCAGTCCTTTCATAATTGATAGGATGCACATCAAATAACATTTATTATTTATGCCATGTTTCTGGTTAAGAATAACAACATTTTAAAAGCATGTGCTTGGCACCTGCTGCACTTCATCCACTGCAATCACCTGGGGCAACAGCGGCGTGCATGAGCTTATGAACAGTAACATATCAGTCTGAGAAAAGAGCAAGATTATGTTATATATTAATGTTTTTCAAAATTCAAAATCCTTATTCTTTAAGGAGGGGTAGGAGACTGGAAATATCTTGTTAAAATATTAATTGTTTATTGTATTTAGGTTGTTGCTTGAATTGATATTGTTAAATAGTTTATCTTGCTATTCTCCCTACTGTAGTCTGACCAACTTTTTGAATTTGTTCACAGTTAAATTAATTATTGTATTGTTTTTATGTGTATGTGGCTTTGGACAAATGCATCTGCTGAATAGCAAGAGGGGAGAGTGGGGTGATTTGTGCCAGCGGGGAAGCTGTGCCACCCCCTGTTTCTAGAACCATAGGAGAAATTGGTCCTGTGACGACACATTTTTGAAGACCCAGCCATCTAAGTTAAAAAAAACCTCCTTTTTTTGTCTTTCAAAGTAAAATGTCTGATTTTGTATTGTTGCATCTGAACAGTAGACAAGTTTGAAACATTTCACATATGTTTTAGTGCTTTGGTAAGCTTTGTGAGTCTATACAGCTAATATGATGTTAACTGATGGATGATGATGTACTGTAATTGTGCATTTTATTCTTAAATGTTATCACTAAAACTATGTGGCATTCTTCATTTTAGCCCAAAAATAGAAATATATCTACCATCATGCCACAGAGTTATAAGAGGAACTGAAGACAGGCAGGGCTTCCACTCCTCAGGACACAGACAGAGCAGTGAAAGAGAAGACTACTCCCTCATACTCTCTAACACACACACACTCTCTCTCTCTCTCTCTCTCTCTCTCTCTCTCTCTCACACACACACACACACTGACCAGGAAGCCAGGTAGGAGAGGGGGAACATCAGGTACTATCAGTGGCAGAGTTGACATCTACACAACATCCAATTACTTAAAACTGAAACTGTAAATCCAATTACTTAAAACTGAAACTTCTCAACAAAACTTAAATCTCATTTCTGGTTTAACTTTCCACCACACAAGATCTACAACATAGATGAAACTGGTGTGACGACGGTGCAGATCCCCAAGCAGATTTTTGCAGAGAAAGGGAACATGTTGATGTTGTAAAAATAACTTTGAATAAACCTTAAATTAGCATTTTTGTATTGAATTAGTCTAGTTTTTATAAAGCATTGCAGCTTCTGAGTTTAAAATGTACTATTTAACTTCAATAATCAATGGCACAATTTACCCCAATGCATTCTCTCCAAAGGCACAACTTACCTTGCCTAGGGGCAAGTTGTGCCACAGACAATTGTTTTTTTTTCTAGAAAGCTATATTCCTGAAATACTATATTTCAGATCGAAAATGATTGTTCCCAGAGATGCACCACATCCTGAAATATATGCGCATAGGCTATTGTAGTTTGAAGCAGTAGCCTACTATCATTGTCACTTTAAGTAAAAACGGGCACAACTCACTACCCTAACCTGGCAAAATTAGACATGGAACATAGGGCATGTTTATAGGACATGGATGATCTAGGTCTAGGCCTAGGCCTACTTCTATAAAAAAAAAAGTAAGGTGGCTGACTCTGCAGCGAAATGCGCCACCATTGATGGGCTCCGCCTAATCACACATGGGTTCTTTTGGCAAGCGCCTAGAATTATTTGCAACGAGGAGTGACTCCTCAGTAGCTAGGCTACGACAGGCTATTTGATCGTCATTCTCCCAGTGAGTGAGTTGAAATCCAGCCTGACTGTATCATGAATTATGCACACACGTAATTCGAGAATTTAGGCTCATTTTTAGAATAACATTCGCCAGTAAAAAAAGTAGGTTCTGTTTGGATACAAACCTTGAAATGTGGAAAACTGTAACGCTAACCTAATTTTCAGAGAAAAAAAAAGAAAAAAAAATGTGGGTATGGAATTCAACTAATTTGAAGACCTAGTTTATGAGTTAGTAATTAGGTTATCGAACTGCTCTCGCATATCCCAACTAGGTAACTTTATTCAGAGTAAATTCTTACATGATCAACGTTGAGTTGTTTTCTTCCAAATATAACCGCCTGCGCGAGTGCAGGGGAATCGAATACAGTGGCCTGTGTTAAACAGCTGGACAAAAAGCCCAGCTTGTAGGCAAATTAGAAACGTTGTGTCTTCCATTCAACCAATTGGTCCCGAAAGAAGAGGATGTGCAGAGACCACAATGTAGTGAGTGGCAAATGTTAATGCGTCAATAGGGAAAACGTTCAAACAAACGGATGGATACCCAACAAAAGAAAAAACTCTCATTTATCACCATTGGATTAATATTTCTATTGAGTGGGATTGAGTATGGTGAGTTGTTATGTTGTTGTGTTTTGTTTGTAACATGTTATTCCGTCTAAAGCCTAGGCTATTGTTTGGATTGTAGCCTAATTTAGGCCTGCTATTATACAATTTAACTAATGTTAGTCCTGGCTGTGTTATATTGGAGAACACTAGCTGTAATTTTCTATCCTAATAGCCTAATTAACAAACAAACAAACAAACAAAAACCTAGCCTATAGTCTAATAAATTATAGGGTCAGTGTCAAGTTTAAACCTGGTCATTTAACGTTACTTCTACCATTTCTCCTTTTTTTTAGCGGTCATCCTCCCCACAATATGGAGGTATCTTCAGATACTTGATGCGCCACCATTTTTTTTAGGTTTGGGTCTATCAGCATTCAGTTTAAGTGGATTGTTATCAGGACCACTATTTGGTCACTGGTCCGACAGGACTCGTAAAACAAAGACCATCCTCCTCCTCGCCAACGTCTTCGAGATAGTAGGTTAGTATAATTGCACTTCACGGAACTTAGACGTGTGTCCAAATCACATGAGCATGAACACAAGGTACCTTTCTTCACTTGTTGGCCTCAGATGATCGATTGCTTGAGGCTCTCTGCAAGGATGAGACTATGTGGGGTTGCATTATAGGAGCCTATACTGTCAGCAGATGAATACTGTGAAATGTGGTAGCCATATACAATGTTAACATCTGCTCTCTTTCCCTCAGGTAATTTCATGTATTTTCTTGGTTATTCGAAGTGGCTGTTGTTGTCAAGCCGACTTGTTGCAGGTGATGTTTATTGATCAGATTGTTCATGGTAGACATAACCTAATTCACGAAGCAGCCATTGGCAGTAAAGTAGTAATTATTCATCATATCATTTCCATGTGATTATCATCCTATCACTTCTGTATTTGCTATTAAAATACACATATACCACATACCACACATGACACATACACTGAACCACTATGCCTGCCTAGTAGTGCTGAATGTTGAATCTTGCACAGTAGAGTGTGTGTTTACGTCTGCCATTTGCCTCCATGTCTCCTGATAGGTATTGGTGCAGGAGCAGGCTCCTCCATCTTTGGGTACCTGACACGCAACACTGTCTCAGGGGAACGCGCTCAGGTCTTCGCTGCCATTATGGCGTGCCGCCAGGCCGGGCTCCTTATTGGTCAGTTCCTTTTGTCCTATGCTATTGCTTTCATGAAGTGTGATGCGTGAGGATCATGAAGTTGAAATGTGTCGCTCTCACCCCTGTTGCTTTGTTCTGTCCTGTAATGAGGTTGCACAGATTCTGACTTATTTGGTTAGTTAATAAGTTAATCAGTTGATTATCTTGTGGTGAAGTGACTGATAATGTGCCTGACCAGTTACTCTAAACAGGCTTTCCTTTCTTTTGTTCACTACTGAAAAGCACACAGGACATTGAATGTGCTTTATGAACATTTTGGTCTCTTTGAATGCTATGAGTTATTAAATGCCTTACACAGGACAGGACAGCATTATTATTTAGTGGACAGTCCACTCATCTAATGCTGACTTTGTCTCTTGCACTGTCTCCGATTTAGGCCCAGCTTTCAACATCTTTCTGAGGCTATGTGATTTCAAACTTGGGCCCTTCGTGGTGAACAAGTACACTTCACCCGGGGTAAGGCCAAAATCAGATAAACCCTCCCTTTCAGAACAAATTCATTTTGCTTTATCATGATTGGTGTCCACCAAACATGCTGATATGCAGCTCTTGAGGAAAGTGTTAAGGGCAATACCATTCAAACTTTTACATAATGTATGTCCACTTTGACTTCTCGGACTTACAGTAATAGGACACCCATAGGACAATATCCTAAAACCCATTTCTGCAAAATTAGTTGTTACATTTCTCATTGATTGAAGAAGCACAAGTTATCTAACTTGATGTCGTCATACTCAATTCTGGTCAGACTTCCCGACCTCAGATTTTGTGGATGGGTCCACCTTTGGGCTGACTTTCCAGGCTACAAGTTATCAGTTTACAACACTGTGGGCATATTACTATGTTATTCATATTTTCAAGTGTGTATCAGTACGGTTGCTTGCACCATTTGCTATTCAGTATGGTGTGAGTGTAATGACCCTCCAGTTAACTTACCTCAGGGTCAGCTTTCACACATCCCTAAAGATGCCTAATGTCCTGGAAATGGGCTAAGGGCCCTCTCCTACAACAGCAATTAAAGGGTGAAAAAAATCAATGGGGAAAATGAGTACAGTTACAAACCCCCATTATACCCCCTCTCGCATGGGGCTGCTCATGTGTGAATAATTACATTTCACTGCCACTGCTAATGTCGACATTACAATAGACTGTTATGATGACACTCTAATGTGTGTGCGTGTGTGTGTATGTGTGTGTGTGTCTGTGTGTGTGTGCATGTGTGTGTGCGTGTGCATGTGCGTGTGCATGTGTGTGCATGTGTGTGTGCGTGTGTGTATGTGTGTGTGTGTGTGTGTGTGTGTGTGTGCGCGCGCACGTGTGTGTGTGTGTGTGTGTGTGCGCGCACGTGTGTGTGTGTGTGTGTGTGTGCGCGCACGTGTGTGTGTGTGTGTGTGTGTGTGACATTGCTCCCGGCCCTCTGCCCCCCTCAGCTCTTCATGTGTGGCATGTGGCTGCTGCTGCAGCTGGCGGTGGCCCTGCTGTACTGGGACCTGTCCCCCGCGGAGAGCAGCGAGCTGCAGACGGTGGTCCGACCCAAGCAGCAGCAGCAGCAGCAGCAGGCCGACGACGGCGAGGAAGAGGAGCCGCTAATGGGTGCCGAGGAGGAGCCGGCGGACACCTACGGTGCTGTCATCGTCGATCCCCAGCAGGAGTCGGAGGCGCAGTGCTCCCCCGGACGCCTCTCCCCTCCCCCACCCTCCTCGCCCGCTTCCCCGAAGGCTGAGGAGCCCGATCCCTTTGAAGACTTCAGCGCCAGGAAAGGTACTGTAGGCTTGGGGGAAGTTCCTCGCTTTGTTTTCGGGGGAAACGAAAGAGCGGTCTTTTATCTCCTCCGTTGTTGGTTTTGAGAGAAACGGGTTGTCAGGAGTGTGAAGTGTGCGTTTCGATCGCTTTGCTTCTCTTGTGCCGCTCCCTCTTCAACAGTTTTTTACTCTCTCTCTCCCTCTCTCGCTTTATTCTTCATTCATTCTCTCTCTCTCTTGCTCTCTCCCTCATTCTTGTTCTCTCTCTTTCTTTCTCTCTTTCTATCTCTCCTCCCAGAGTTCCTGAGAGAAGAAGTAATCGTGCTCCTCACCACCCAATTTATAACACTCTTCAACCAGACTGCATTGGAGGTGAGAGCTATCAGTTGGAAAATTGCTGGGGAATCCCCACTCAATCAGTGAAGGCTCCATCTCTGTCACCTTGAAGGATCTCCGTTCTCTGTGCCGATGTCTCCCTTCCTCTCTGGATTTATTTTCCTCTCTCTCTCTCTTCTCCACTCTCTCCTTTATCCTTGGCCCTTGAAATAATCTTTCACTGTGAACAATACAAAATGTCCGACGGACCCTGTTATCCACGGGCTTGTCATTTCTGCCTCTTTCATCTGCTCCAGACGATGGTGACCCCCTTGACCCAGCGCTACTTTGGCTTCGGGGAGCTTGGCAACAGCGTGATGTACAGCCTCTGCGGGGTGGAGGTGATACTGGGCTTCTTCTTCGTGCGTTGGCTGAGCAGCCGGGTGGCCGACCGCGCCGTGCTGGCCGCGGGGCTGGTCATCTGTGCCGTGGCCTGCGTCTGGTGCCTCCTGTTCCTGGCCAAACCACGAGGTGGGTCCTCCACGGCTACCTCCTTCCTTTGGCGAGCTGTAATTGGAGCGCCGGCCTCCCAGTGCCAAGGCTGTGGGATTGGAGTCTGCAGGAACATGAACCACCCACATCACTGTGATTATGTAGTCCCAGTTTGGTGTTGGGGGGGGGGGGGAGGGGTGGTGGTGGTGGTGGTAGTGGTGTTGAGTGAAAAAAAGGCTGCAGGGCTAACTGTGTTTGACAAAGGATTTCTTGGTCTGTAATGAATCACATCGAATTGGAGTCAAAACACACAGCCACACACATAGTTTAATATTAATAGAGACGGTAGTAAACATGCTCTTGTGAACACTTCTATTTTTGCAAATAAATATTACATTGCCCATACTCAGGGTAGGACCAACACAAATCTACCCACAGCCACATAGACTGGGAAGACTGTAGACTTGGCAGCACTTCTTTTGCCATGCCCTCCTCCTCCCTCTCCTTGGCGCACACCATGGGCTGGTTGGCAAACACCTGCCCGCTGGCACGGGCACAGCCCTCATGCCCAGCATGGGGAGTGGCAGACGGGTAGACCCCTCCTCTCGTCTAATGAAGATATAACAGCTTTAATGAGTATGAGGATAAAGAAACAGCAGTGGTAATGGCTTAAGCAGTTATTATTAGCGTCTAAAATGCCCTATTGCGGGGTGAATAAAAAGATGGCAGCCAATTTCTCTCGACTCGCAGGTAGTTTGACAGTTCGACTGTACAGTGGTGGCACCTTGCTATTGCTGTGACCTTTTGAGCCGTGTCCCCAGAGGTGTTTTGGAGTAGCACCACAGAATGAGGGTGGGAAAGGATGGGTTGCCTCTGCTAGTAATGACCTGTTAAATGGCCCGTGGGGTATTACCGCCAGCAGAAACACGTCTGCTTGAGAGGTTATAAATGGATGGTTTCTGAATGCAGGGGGGTACTCGGTGGAGCTGGCCGAGTTCGGCGTCGGAGTGTTCCTGCAGCTGCTCGGGCTCCCGTTCGTGGCCGTCGCCACGGTGTCCCTCTTCTCCAAAGTCACGGCAGAGAAGACGCAAGGTAGGCAGGAGGCAGTAGGCTAAGCACACGTTGAAAAAAGATCCTCACACCGTCTACTTCATGTGCTTAGTGACATGTGGTTGGATGGCAAAATGTAACACTGTTTTGTGCACCCCGCACTGTGCAGTACACACAGACACGCACATGCACACACACACACACACACACACAGACACATACAAACAACCCCCCCCCCACACACACACAGTATATTCATTACCAAACAGATCCAGGCCCTTGTCTGAGTCTGTCTCTGTGTTTGTCTGTCTGTGTTTGTCTGAAGGCTTCAGTCAGGGCGTGAGGCGCTCCATAGGCGGCGTGGCCACCATCCTGGGCCCTCTGTGGGCCGGAGGGCTCACCGGGAACCTCTACCTGATGCTGGGCATGATGATGGCCCTCCTCCTGCTCGTCATGGTCAGTGTGTGATCTACAGCTGAGATCTCAGCGTGACGCGCGCCTGATTTCGTAGGCACACAGGCACATGCCGGAGACGGAAATGTGTGTGTGTGTCAACATGTGATAGAAGACGGCAATGTGTGTGTGTCAACAACATGTGATAGAAATTCGAAAGGAACTGTTTCCGTCACACACGTTAAAGGCCTGCACACGCGGGCGGCGACGCGACGGCAATTTACGGCGGGCGACCGGCAAAATCGAATAGAATCTATTGAAGTGAGTGGGGAAACACACACGGCAAGTGGAACGACGGGGCAAATCCGCCTCATCGGGCACTTTCTATTTTTCAGGGCGATTTTGATACATTATAATAGAGAACAGCTGCCTGGTCAGTGTATCTCCACCGCATCGATGGGTGAGCACGGCACCAGCAGTGTGTGCAGTAAAACGATTAACAGAATTCCACTGTCAGTGTGTGCAGTAAAACGATTAACAGAATTCCACCGTCGCGTTTGACTGGTTCATCATCGCCGGCCCTGTGTGACAGCCTTCATATCACTCTAGTGTTTAAATCTGTTATCCTCCGAACAATGTCAGTCAATCATGAGTAAATGTAATTACGGTTAATGTCAGATGTCAGACAAATGTTGCTGTGTGCTCTGTAAGAAATTGATGAACTCTGCTTCTCCCTGGGTGATGGTAGCATAATTCCTTTAGGCTATTCTCAGTGCGAGCATTGAGAATAGCCTAATGGCTGAAACGTCTGCTCTCCTTCAGTAAAAAATCTTTTTCAGCAAAGACTTACCGTATGTCTACAATTTCTCCAGAGTGCAAACTTTTCCTGCTTTTTTTCTGATATCGTTTTAGTTTGACGCACCTGTTTTAAAAAAAAGACTATCATCTAGAGCGCAACAGTACCCCACCTTCTAACATAATTGCTCCCTGCTCAGGTGATGGTGGTGCTCTCCTACGAGCGCCTGGTGGAGCCCCCTGTGGTCCAGCACGCCTCCGACAGCACGGAGAGTGAAGGCTAGAGCAGCGCGCCCACAGGAAGTCCAGAGGGGAAAGGTAAACGAACAAGACGACGGCGCTCCACCCCACTCATATCCAGTGGACAAATCCACTGAGCTGTTGTGTGTGTCTGTGTTATGTCTTGGAGAGAGGATGGGTGTAGCTCAGCAACATCCAGTCTTTCGTAAGCGCTTCTGTGAGGCTTATATTTCCAGTTTTTGTTCTTGCTTACTGCTCCTCCCGCCCGTTTACAGTTCACTCTCAGAGTAGCCATCAGGTTTTTTGACCTGCCTTTTGTGAGAGACTGAAACAATTCATTGAAGGATTCTCAGATAGTCTACTGTACATTATTAGCAGCAGCTCACTTAGCCTGGCACAGCCGTTAGCCGTCGTCAGACCCGAGTGCCGGTCATGGCTGACCAATGTCCTCTTGTCTCTTCCCAGTGTGCCTTGTGTGCGTGGTGTCCCTCTGCCCTGCAGACTGGCGCGGGGCTCCGTGTGTCTGGGGTGGGCGGGACGGTCTGGAGGTGAGCAGATGCCGGAGCGGCGGGAGGCGAGCGCTTACGCCAGAGGTACCCCGACTCTCAGGGTTGCCCCAGTGCCCAGCACAGTCCAGTGCTGTGGTGTGGTGAACGCCCCCGCAGCCAAAACATTCACAGCACTTTACTGACACCGGCATTTTAAGGATTAATTTATTCCTGTCTTTTCACAAGTCTTCCCAGAGCAATTTGTAATGGTCATTTTTTATCATTTTAATATCATAGTATCTTGTTTGAGATTAAATCCTCATGTATCTATATCTGTTTCATTGAGGGTGTCTATATTTTATTTGTGTGAATGTATAAACATGTCTTATGGATATATCATTGGCAAGTAGCATTTTTCACTCAGAAACAGAAGAGCTCAGTGCAGCTCCTAGTTTGGCTTGTGCTGGATTATTCACAATGGTCAACCACATGAGGGCGCACTTGCTTCAGGTTTTTCCAGATCACACTGTTCTGTGTATGTGTATGTGTGTATGGGTATTTGTGGGTGTGGGTTTGTCTGTCTGTATGTCTGTCTGGTAGTGTGTGTGTGTGTGTCAGTGTGTGTTTGTGTGTGTGTGTGTGTGTGTGTGAGAGAGAGAAACAAAGAGAGATAGAGAGAGAGAGAGAGAGAGAGAGAGAGAGAGAGAGGGAAAGACAGACAGAGAGAGAGTGTGTTTCTACACAGGAACCATCAATGTATCAAACTGATATTGTGTGGTTGTGCAGCACAGACAATGCACTTATCAAAATGGATGATTTCATCCTTATGTGATATGTTTTGAAGTGTGGACATGATTTGAGACCACTCACTTACACTTGAATGTGGATTTCGGAAAACAAAATCATTTTGTGTATACCACTTCTACTGGAAACTGGGACAAATCCTTGCCGTTTGTCTTTACACATATTATTCTCATTTGATGTGTTTGTCAGTGGATACTAGTATTTGTGACCACACGCCTACATTGTATTCCGATGCTGAACGGAAAGATTTTGGATCACGTCCCGTGTGAATTGGAATAAATCTTCACCTCATCAGAGTCTGTTGCTTTTAATCACCGTTTGCTCCTCTCACATTAGTGCCAGTGGCTGCTAAGCCAAAGCAATCCAGCTCCCTGCAGCCACCATCATAATCAAACTGAGATGACAGAGTTTGTGAGGAACTATTGCTGGGCCAGTGGCCCAAGAATTAGCCGTTAACCTCCTAACCTCACAATCCAGATTATCTGTCATGCCTGACCTGCGTGCAACCCCAACTAAAATGGAGTGAGATTATCTGTGTTTTTATCCGATAGAGATATTTGTGGAGATTAATATACTGTGTTGTAGGTCAATCTGTGCGTTGAGCATAAGGTATGTTCTCATACTGTTGAGTATATTATGGAATGTGTGTAGGGATGGTGCCATTACGCTGAATGTACGAGTGTTAATATTACCATTATATTATTTAATCAATCATTGTTTAGTTCATAACTTAAAATAAATATTTATAAATATGACAGGCATTATTTTAGTTGAAAAATGAAAGGCACTCACCAATGAATTTGCTCTACTACATCATAGGCTTTATATTATTCAACTTCAATAATGGCTTGCTGGTGGGGGGCATTTTATAGTTGCTTTTTCACTAGGTGGGCACGAAGCTCCTCGGCAATGTGGTGGAATTCAATTGAGGATGTAATATGAAATCAGCAGGACCCGACTCTGCCCGCAATGGTGGGAGTAAACAACACAAATCTCCTTTTAGAGGGAAAAACACTCCCAGACATCACAAGCTGTCAGGGAGGATTAAAGGCGTTGGCCAAGCAAATATAATGTCAAAAGTGCTGGCGACTAGAGGGCAAATCAATTGACTGGAGTCCAGTGACATCAGAGAAAATAGGCCTGGAGGCTTGCCCAGAAGGTTTACAGAGGCCAGTCTCCCATATTTGTGTGTTAGCCTTGAAACGCACTGATAAATATGTCATGGGCGTAGGACATTGCAGCAGAGGGCTGGCTTTAACCAGGTACTTTGCATGCGTTGCATCAGACGTGGCGCCTTGAAGACCCCGGCACCTCAAGGTTTGCTCTCCACCTTTGAAGTGAAAGGGGTATCCCTACTGGCCAAAGAAGCCTCTCCAGGGGGCCGCTAGGGCCCTTCTTTTGTTGTGAGAGGCTAACCTGACGAAAACCGAGTAGAACTCTAGAAATACAATGGAGTCTTTTAAAGGAGCATACTTCCAAAATCGAATTAAGGCACACAGAATTATCCTCCCAGCAGACGTAGCCTACTCCCTTGACTCTACAAGAGACTTGCTGAACCGCTTTTTTTAAAAAAGCAAACGATGACTTAAAAAAAAAAAATCAAACTCTCTAGGCAGATTAAAATCCCAGCCAGAACTGTGTACATGTTCAAATCAATTTAACATTTGTTTCGCATTTGATTTCATTGCTCTACATCGTTCCAAGGAAGCCTGCGCAAGAAAAATGTCCTAAATTATTATAAATCGATCAGAAGACTGTCATGAGACTCACTGGCAAAAATATGGCATATTATTACATTGGCAAAATATCTGTCATACAAATGACCACTGCAAATGTCCGATGGAATTCTACTTTATTGAATGGCTACACACATAATTTACACCATCATAAAAACACCCTTCTCCATTTCAGCTTGTGGGTATGAGAAGTGAAAAAAGCCTTGAGGTGATTTGGCTCATCCGTCTATCTTCATTCAGTTTGACAGATAATCTATCTCTTTTTTTGGGTCTAACAAACTGTAGCCTTGGAAGTCAATTGCACAGGTTTTCAACCTCAGCAACAGTCACACCGAGACAGCTCTGGCGTAACTTTGACTTCACCCAAGGTCCACTTCTCCACATACAGATCTGAGGAGGAATAGCTGAGCTGAGGAAAATACGCGACCAGTATGTCCATAACTGGTCATTACTGTCCGATGAGATTCAGAGCATCATGCAAATCTCGCCATCAAGCATTCTATCTGATGCCTCTGATACAGTAGCTTGAGCTTCTCATCAGACTTGCAAAGATATCACTTCATTTGAAACTCCAGATTTATAGTGTATTTATGAAGGAATGAATCAAAGATGGCAACCCCCCCCCCCCCACTCCCCCGACATAGCCGCAGAGCCAGGGTATAGAACTTCAGCCTTCCCCTTAATTGAAAGTTAAATTACTCACCCAGGACACGGTATGAAAAGGGAGTATTACATTTTTATTCCTTTAATTATGAGCTGGACTGTGGCCCGGATCTTTCCTCATTCAGTGTTAGTATTGCTGTTTGGGAGAAGTGGTATGATTAATTCTCATTTTGAAGGCACCATGACCACAGCTTCCAGTCATGTCCTTACCTTATGTGTGCAGCAGCTCATTTAGAAACCAAATACCCCCCCCCCCAAAAAAAAATATAGATAAATAAATAAATCAACAGCATGTTCCCTTGCTCTGTGCGTGGTTGAATAAGTATATTTTCTCCTCCCCTGCACTTATACGCCACTTATATGTTCTTACAATGCGTATGAAAGTGAGCGCTCTTACGTAAGACCGTGCAGCGGCCGGTGGAGCCGTGGCTGAAGCGAGTTGCATATAGACCCTTTTGTCTGGAGCAGACGGGCACAGATATGTTTGTCCAGGCTCTTTCACATGGCCCAGTTCGCCGCCTCGCTTCGCTTCGCCTCGCCTCGCCTCGGCTCGGCTGCGTTTCAGGGGGAGCGTATCATCCTCCGGCTGGGGAATAGAGATGGTTGATATACATATCACTTTGTGGGATTAGAGGATTAAGCTCCCTCCCGCTGATACGGAGAGGGTCCTCGGCTCCGGCCCCCGGTGCCCCCCCCTTCTACCCGCCACGACCCCCCCCCCCACCCCACCCCAGTGCCCACCAAGCTTTAGACCAAGAGCTTTGTTGACACGCAATGGGGAGGGCAGACAAAACACACTCAGAAGCCCATGCATGGTGATGAAAAGCACACATATTCCATAAGTCTCTCCAGTGTGTGTGTGTGTGTGTGTGTGTGTGTGTGTGTGTGTGTGTGTGTGTGTGTGTGTGCGTGCGTGTGTGTGTGTGTGTGTGTGTGTGTGTGTGTGTGCATGTGTGTGGTGGTGGTGGTGGGGTGGGTCATCTCCGCACATGGCCACTACTGTGTCTGTCCTTGTGCTCACTGTTCACGTTGACGCGGCCCGGGTCTCTCTGGATGTCTAATGCGGACGCTGGTAGACTCAGGGGCTCCGGCTTCCCAGAGCAAGGCTCCGGCGTGTGTAATCCTGTCTAACATGCATGCAAATCCCATCGCCAGCCCCGCACAATGCAAAGTCTGTATGAAGCCCCCCCACCAACTGACCCATCTCCACCATCGCAAGACAGTAGCCAGCCAGCTACAGGCAGACAGCACTTCTGTCAGGGAGGGTCCCCATAAAATGAATTTAGTGCTCTCTGTACCCGTACTGAAATCACAATAATCCACTGTGAGATTGCCTTTGTTCTGTCTCGAGTCATGCTGCGCCAATGCATATCGGTAAAGGTAATCTAATGTCTCTTCATCTGCACGGCTAGAGCGAATGGCTGTGACTATGCATTGATGTATTGTATTAAAGTCAAAATTGGCCCATCTGCGCTTTGATAAAATGCCCTCCATTTTCCTTTCAGACTTTTAGGAGAGACGAAGAGACACTTATCTGAGCTACAGTATCAAATATGGAGAACTGTCTGCTGTTTTTTGCCGCTATTTCTCTGGAACTCTTTCATGTTTGTTGGTGTTTGCTGGTGTGTGTGTTTGTGTCAGTCTGTGTGTGTGTGTGTGTGTGTGTGTGTGGAGGGGGTGTATGTGCCCTTTTCTCAGGCACCTCTCGCATTTTGATCGCTGTCGGGGACACAAAAGCTCAGCTGGGGGTCTTCAGTCCAATTTGCCATTGTGTATCACCGTTTCTCTCCCTTCAACAAACATGGCCGCCCTCCAGCTGTCCTTTTGGCGGTACAGTCAAGCGTGAGCATCAGGGTTAGCATCAGGGTTAGCTACACGGAGAGAACAAACTAGCACAACAATCCCTCTCTTTCTGTCCGTTGCGCCTGAGGTCTAGAAGACGCACGGTCTCTCACCTCACTATCCACAAGTGATCCTCCCACACCCCACCACCCTGATCACCATTCTCCAATGTGTATGAATCACCGAATTAACATGTTTCAGGTCTTAGCATTTGCGAATTTATGAGCTCAGTTTCACCCATGGATGAAAACCTTGCCTAGCACAATGGATTCTCATACACACACACACACACACACACACTGAGGTCACGCTGTCATTTGCATAGCACTGCAAAATTTACATAAGCAAAAATAGTGAACATTTGACACGGGCCTCATCCGCTGAATGGTGCAACACCCAGATACGGCTCTGCTCTCCCTGATTAGCCATGGCAATTTACCACCAAATGATCCACAAGTGCACTGAGGAGGCGAAAAAGCAAGCGTTGCTCCAGATCCCCTTCGACAATAAAATCTCCATCAGTTTCCACGCTACCAGAGTCCCACTGGCTGTCTTGTCGCAGAGGGGCGGTTAGTGTGCGGATGAATAACAGTGGCACTAACCATGTTGTCCCATCATGAAACCCAGCAGATCCACGCTCAGGAGCCCCGCGCGCGGGCCAAACGCAGGTCACCTCTGCTCAGATCCTGGATGTAATTCAATCTGCCGTTCCCTTAATACTAACTTCATTTCCAAGGCCTCGTGTGATCCTTCACATGAATGCCCGACTTTGTGTGTGTGCTGCCGCTGCACACAGGATCGTGACACACAGAGCAGCTGAAAAATAAGCATTGAATTGAGACTTCCTGAATTGGATTATGGGGCTACTTGACCATTACAGTATTCATCAGCTGATCAACATCCTAATGGAGAACATACTGTTCCTGTTTTTTTAGAACCGGCCAACAAAGTCTATTGGATTGAGGAAGACAGAGAGAGTTTAGAGTTCAGGATCAGCATCAGACGGTTACTTCCACTCGTATAAGCTGCTTTCTTTGGATGACAATTTGCAGCTTGGGGAAAAATCTCTTGAAACCCCTTCGTCTGTAGACTGTATTAAAGCTGCTGTCATCTCATCTCATATAGGCCTATCCTGTCTTTCACTAGCTATTCAGTCTTTTACCACATATCCTTGCAGGGACCCCTGGAGGGGGAAGCACCAACTCAATCGATTTAGTTCAATTTAGTTCCATATATCAGTGCATTATAAGTGCATTACCTCCATTTTAAATAGTATTCCACCTGGAAGGGTTTGAGTAATGAGTACATCCTGCTGAATATACTGGTTCACTAGTGAATTATACTGATGGCCAAGACATAAAAACAAACACGGATGCATAACCACACACACACACACACACACACACACACACACATGCACACACGCGCACACACACACACACACACACACACACACACACACACACACATACACACACACACACACACACACACACACACACACACACACACACACACACACACACACCACACTGGGACATTATGATTATGTGATTGTGATTATGCATTATGATAACCATATCTTACTTGTATATCAAATAAGGCTTGATTTTACAGGGTGTTATTGGCCGCCACAAAACACAAATAACTGCCTTCCCTCCTTCTCTCTTATTTTCACTCTCACCCACTCCCTATGTCTACTGCTAAATCCCTCTTCCCCTTTCAAGGTTTTCTTTTGTTGACACCAACTGTGTATCAATAGACTCTTTGTGTGTGAGAGGGTTTTCTCTCCACAAAATCTGATTAAAGGCAGACTTAAGTCCTGTATGGAGGCCAAACCTTTGATGACAGCCTTGCAGGAGAGGTTAAGGGAATTCTGTCCTCCTCAGTGTTTGAACAAATCATATAATCAATCCAATTATAATTTGCTGAAATGTCACATTACAGATGCGAGCCCATATATTTCTTTCTCTTTCATGGATGTTTGGAGTATGCGGTCCTTATGTTGGGGCAATGTGTGCTTCTTGGTCACACTGGCATTTATAATCTTATTTTTTGACTGCACATGTTATGGGTGTATTTGATTTTTTAAGTCCCTTTCAGCAAATTCATTAGTTTGAAGATGCAGAGGGAGTTCGCTGCATTTGAAACACCATCTGTTTCCACGAATTCTCCAACTTCGTATTGTCATTTGTCTTTGTGCAGAAGGATTTTTATAGCGCAATTGTACATGCCCGCAGCTAAATTCAGGGTCACTGATGTTTCACAATGCAATATGCCCATGTTGTTTTATTTTGTTGGCATTTCAAGCAGACATACAGAGCAGTTCCCTTCAGGCTCCCCACGGCCTGTAGCAGCAACGGCACCAGGTCTGACAGATTTGTCCGAAGCTTGAGTGAAAACATACATGACCTTGATGTGACCATTAAGTGCTTTTGTCTCTAAATTGGTGCAGATGCTAAACCGTGCTGAACCAACACAATATGGGCCACCAGTGTATTTATCTAAGCCGTTTGCTTCCGAGAGTCCAGATTAACACAGCTGTTGTTCAGTTATCTTCACATGCAAGCAGCAGCTAATATTGATATATTGAACAGCTGACGAGCTAATATTAATACACATCTGATCAGTGCTATAATAATTTTGCTACAGTATGAAAAACTGGCAATACTATTTTGAGCCAAAAAAAGAGAAAATTAGATATGGGCCTGATATGAAATGAATGGGGCATTTGGTTGAAATGATTTAGTGGCATGTATGTCTGTAACAGATATAAGTGGAGCATTTAATGAAATAAATAAATAAATAAATAATAAAAATTCTTAGGATGAAAATACCCAGATGGCATTGCCAAATAGCAAAACATCTCGGATGCAGACGGTCAGTAGGGAATGGAATATGACAGTCCCAGTTTATATTCTATCTGCAGAGTCCAACATGCCCTGCATTCAAATGCCATTGGCTCAGCATTTTGCAAGTCTTTTATAAACACACTTTCTGGGGGGGCTGCTGCACCTGATGATGCTATCGAAAATCCACAAGGCACAAAAACCTGACGCTGTCAAGGTGTCTGCTGTTTGGACATATTCTCCCCGGAGGGTGCGAGGGGACGTCTTTAATCCTGGCCGTGCCTCTGGAACGCATTGGGTCATTTGCGCGCTGACTGCAGTGACGTCCCTAAAGGGATATGTAAGGCATGGAGTCACGTCCGTTATGGAATCATAAGCAGTAATTAAGATGCTAATTAGCCAAGAATGTCTCCGTGTTTAGACTCATGATCGACATCCTAATGAGACTAATTTCCTTCGCAGTTATCATATCGAGATGAAATGTCACTTTGCATCAATTACCTGGTGATATACATACAGACTCTGAATAGGCTATGGAGAGAAGTTATATTGAGGGCCCCTGAACCAAACAAAGAAATGTAATTAAATGTCCAATCCAATTGTTGCTGCAGATAAGACTTAGCACCAATAGTCTTTTCGGCAAACAAATGAAAAAAAAAAGATTAAAATGTTTATGTTAAAACAGTATTAATTGCATACCAGATTCATTAATAATAGATTATTTTCATCCATGCCTTAATGTTCACCACAAGAAAAAACATAGCAAAAAAATAGAAAAGAAAAAAAATACTTTTTCAAGAATTTCTATGATTCAACAAGCCCTTTCCTCTGTCTCTGCCTGCTGTCATAAGGCAGCCATCAAATTGCTCCCTGGGAGAGTTTTTCGGGTCTGAAAATCGACTGTGCCTCTGCCAACCGCGCACGGCCTTGGACAAGGCTGGTTGGAGAGAGACAGTCCACTCCAAAACTGATCTGTCATCCTTTTGCTCTCCTGCAGCCCACCTCCTTCTGCCGTTGCCTTGGCAACTGCTCAGGCAAGGACAGTGGTATTGTAAAAATTGTAGCTCGGCGTAAAGGAAACATTACCCGTCTCCCCTCATCTCTCAAAAGCCATCCAAACAAAAGACCCCGTGCGCGTGTTCATCTTCCTGGGGTGCCCGGGCCAGTGCTGACATTAATTGGTTATAATTCAGGATGGCAACAGGGATCGATCGGCCGAGAATCTCCCGGCCTTTATTAAGTCGTGTTTAACCTCTTCATTTCACCTCCGTTTAACGCTCAATCTATTAACTCCTTTGATGGTGTATTCATTTCACAATCTGATTGAATTTCAGTCTGTTCTCCTCCACAGGCTTCAACAAATACAGTGACATTCATTTGCAAAACACACAAAAAAAATCTTAATTTAGGGCTTTTTTTCTGCATCTACAAACAGAAACATTTGTCAGACACTTATAAATCGCTCTGATACAAGCAAGTGCGATGGGATTTCAGAGTTGTTGGGCGAGATCATTTGCATGACCTCACCATAAGGTAAATCAAGCCCTTCTTGGCTTGCATGACTAAACAAGCATTAAGTGGCAGATGTCACTTGTGGAGCTCAGATCAAAGTGACAAGAGTCAGGTACTCGGGGAGCGGAGCCGTGGGGGAGGGGATCAGGGATAAGACCCTGCTGGAGGAGGCGCTAGGTATGCTGCGCACAGATTTCCATCCCTCTCCTCCAGACCACCTCGGAGAGGCTCCGGTGGCGGACCCATGCGTTGTGAATTAGCCCGACATTAGCATGATTCACCCCCCTGCCCTGCCCCTCCACCCCCCGAAAGTCCTGCCCCCCCAACACAACACACACACACACACACACACACACACACACACAATACACACACACACACACACACACACATACACACACACACACACACACACACAATACACATTGACACACACACACACACACACACACACACCTCCGGAATGGAATGAAATGGGGCAGGGGGGTGGGGAGATAGAGGAGGGAATTAGGCAGCTGTGTGGGATTGTATGTGGTTAAAGCCTCATCCGCACCTACTGTACGTTGGTTCAAAGGCTAATGCATCAGGCTCCTGCTGGGCCCTTCTCTACCCCCGGCCTCCTCCGCTCTGCCTTCCTGACTTGTAATGCAGGCAGGAAGGCGAGTGGGGGGCCCCCCGCCAGACCTTTCAGGGCCGTAAGCAAACAAGAGTGGGCTCATAGGAGCCTAATCTGTTCTTTGTTTCCTCCCGTATTCTAATTGGCTTTGGGGTTGACTGCTGCAGTGAGCGGAGTGAGTGCACTTAAATTTGCCTCCAGACCCCACAGTTTGACGGGCAGACAGAAAAAGAGCTCGAAACAATTCAAAAGATGCCACCTCTCAAGAGTGCTCTTTTTTCCCCATCTGTGTAGAGAGCAAGAATGGCTTTAGATCTAAATGTGTGTGCCCACACGAGAAAAGAGAAAAGGTCAAAAACGACGCTAACAGAGTACTGCCTCGCATGTATTTTTTTCATTTTTTTTTTTTATATAAGTGTTTAAATTGAAGATCCACACAGACATAAAATCATGAGCGTTAAATGTGCTTTTAAATCTGGCCCGGAGGTCATCTCATTTGAATCATGGAGTAGTTGAGTAGCAGAGCTATGGTAGAGTGGTTAAAGTAATAGGCTGAGGACGAATGAGAAGCTGGCTGAGGCCAAAGGTAGGTCAGGCTTCCTTGTGGCTCCTCAGAGACACTTTAATATTTCAGGGTAACATTTAAAAAGGCATTCACAATCCCTGGTAAGCATCGAACAGTGGCTTATTGTTTCCCCCCCTCCTTTACTTCTCTCAGCAGCCTACCCGCAACCAGAGGACCCAAACGCAAAAGCTCTGTAGCTGCCATTTTCTTTCAGATCACAATGTCCTTTTCTTCGGAAAAAAGGCCATTCATGTGGTAATCGATCCATACGCCCCATCCTAAGAAGGATCCTAAGCTTTTAGTCATAGGAGGGAGGACATCTCCTCACACCATCAGTGACTGGTTAACAATGTAACCTACTGAGCTCCAAAGGCCGGATGGTTAAAGAACAAACAGTCTTGTGATGCAGCAGCACAGAAGAGGATTCTCTGCCATCACTAGCTGCAGACTGCGGATGGGGGGAAAACAACCTTATTATTATTACAATGATTTGCAAGGCCCTGGCTTCTCATACGTTTATACAGATCGAAGCACCATTCAGGGAGAGCAGCACCAGCATGCTCACACACGACTGTATTGAGTGACTTTAGTATCACAGAGGATGAAATGCTAGAGTATTTCAAGCATAAACCCTGTGCATGACACCGGGAAAGCATACTTGCCTGTGCCCTTCTCCGTAGTAGTTAATTATTAAAACAGCATAGACATTAATCAGTCAATTCCCCCATTAGTGAGAGCGTGTGTTTGATCCCCCCCGTCTCCTTCGCTATCCAAAGCATCAAGAAAACGAGGGCATTTTTAACTTACAAAACTCTTCATAAATAATGCCCTACGCATGCTTAATGATTTTCAAAGAATTTGTTGGGGGGAAGAAAGAAAAAAAATGAGAAGGAAGGAAAAAGACGTGCCTGTGTTTACACAAGCGCATGATGAGGTTTGTTCATCCTTCTTCTTCTAAATCAGTGAGTGCCCCCCCCCCAACACCCCCCCCCCCCCCCCCCCCCCCCGCTCCTCCCCCGTTCATCACCACCTCCTGCGCCTCCTCTCCCATGGGCCTGTGCGCGGCTGCTCAAAAGGCAGCTTCTCTGGGGAATTATCGACAGGCCGGGGCGAAGCTGGGACATGAATGCTACAAACGGCATTATGATGGTGCTGCGCGAGACTTCTGCCGGCGCGGGTGGGTGGAAATCAATAGAACAGAACAGCCTTTCAGTGGGGGCCAAAGGGATGACGCAGCAGTGTGGACGCCGAGGAGGGCAACGCACGGGTCCTCTAATGCATATGGATGAGATCTAAAGGGGAGGGGGGGTCGTCTGAATTTACCTGCCGCTTTTTAAAAACAAGGTGAAACCAGATGGATGGGGTTTGAGGGTGCTGCTTGGAG